>NC_080078.1:78554436-78854436 GCF_949987535.1 Balaenoptera acutorostrata
GTTCACGGTGCCAGGGCTAGCAGCAGCGAGGCTGGCACTAAGTGCAAAGACGTCCCCTCTTCCAAGGCCACCTGCAGCCAACGTGCCAACAGCTCTAAAACACAGCAGCTAACTTTACATAATCCCCATGAGAAAGCCTTTGAGGTACATCCAGGTGTCACCCCTATAGCTCAGAGCCATGTGCTGCCCATACAGCCCACCCCTGTATCTCATTCCTCTCACATGGAAAGAAGAGATGCTTTCACACGCTGCCCTTCCTTAGAATGTTCTCCTCTGCTGAAGTCCTTGACACCATGTCCCAAGTCCTTCACGGGGTTCTGTGGATCAGGCACAGGCAAGGAAAGGGAACGTGACTGAGTGTCCACTTGCCGTGGGGGGGGAAGGGCAAGAGGCCAGGCAGGGACCGGCTGGCAGCCAGACAGAGGAGCAGAAACTCCGCAGGGCCCATGCCGTTGACTCAACACAATCCACGTTGCTACATCACAACCGGAGGCAGCGGTGGCACCTCCACCCGAAGGGCTAAGAACTTTCTCAGCAGAGAAGCAGCTCAAGGGCACTGCCCTCACCACAAGGTCGTGGTCAGAGGTCACGTGGCAGTGGAGACCCCTTGCCGGTTTGCTGTAGGTCAGTCAGAAGGGGGTTGCTTCCCCCCAGCATTGTCAGGTCACTATGAAGACCTCTCCGCTCTGTGCAGTTCCGCACAGTGAAAACGAAGAGTGGAAGTATTTTCTCTCAAGAGCAAAGACCTGGCAGGAGCTGGGGATCGGAGGCCACCTGGCGAAAGAAGTGCTCTCTCTGCACCTCAGATGAGCGTTTCTTCTCTGCCCTAAGTTTAGGCTGTAAACTTAAGACCACCTGTGAACGCACCAGCAAAGATGAGGAGCAAATCACACGACTGTGGGACATAAACCACAGACCAAAGGTTCAAACGGTTGTCACAGAAGGTTCTGGTTGAGTTCCTGAAACTCTAGGCCCCGTTCCCTGTAGCCCGCTAAGAAGGTAACAGGTGCAGAGTCTCGGATTTCAGAGGGGACTTGTTTCCTCTCTGGAAGTCACTGCACAGAAGAGCTGCCACTTTTAGATTCAGCCCTGACTCTGCTTTGGGGCTTTCCAGTAGAACTTTGAAATAATTTTAAAATCTCCCCATCTTCTTTCTCCCTTGAGAGAATTGATTGAGGGTGAAGAGCCCACAAATGTCTCTGGCCCGATCCCCTTTCAGGGGAGCTTGAAAGGCAGCGATTCGCTCCAGAGGACAGATTCGTAAGGACCATCTGGCAGAAATTCTGGCAGTACTTTCTGGAGGGTGACCTGTTAGGAACAACCCGACGCCCTCCATGAAGTCAGGTCCGGCCCCAACGGATGACCCGGCTCCTGGCACAGGACACCAAGGTGGCGCCTACTGGTGGCTGGGACCACAGCGGAGGTGCAAACCCTAAGTAAAAACAGCCGCCCACACAGGTTTCCACTCCTCACACAGGAGAGGGCAGACGAGCTGTCAATCAGATCAAAACTCTTGTTTCAAACACTAGAAACACATGGGAAAATTCTATTTTCTTTTCCAACCGGAAGACAACTACATCCAGCCAATAAGTAGGTACTAGTGGAGACTTAGCAGCTAGGGTCCCACAGAGCTACTTAAATCAAAGGAAAGAGGGGAAGACCACAACCCCTTTTTTCACTCAATCTTTTACGGCAGGGGTTGGCAAACTATGGTCCATGGGCCAAATCTGGCCCACTGCCTGGTTTCGTACGGCCCCTCAAATGAAGAACGATTTTTATAGATGAACATTTGCAATTGATTTGATAATAGGGAATACTAACTTTGAATCCCAATTAAATGTTATCCCCTAAAAAAAGCATTTCATTCTTCTTAGTATACCTGTAACATTATAAAAACTGTACTCAATTATGTTTTGAATTTCATCCAAAAAATTGTGGAAATTTGTTTTCTCTCGTTACATAAATACTCACGTAATTTCTTTGATTTTGCCTCTTGGACGATAAAGCCTATTTGGGAATTCCCTGGCGGTCCAGTGGTTAGGACTCTGCGCTCTCACTGCCGAGGGCCTGGGTTCAATCCCTGGTTGGGGAACTAAGATCCCACAAGCCGTGCGGCATGGCCAAAAGAAAGAAAGAAAAAAAGCCTAAATATTTACTGACTTGGGCCCACCATAGGAAATGTTTGCCGACCCCTGCTTTAGGAGGTCAAATTGAATCCCAAAGACATTAAATTCTATTACTGAATAAATTATATGCCAAGAGGAAGAAGAGCACAGCTTCTTAAATATTAACGCACACTTTTTATTATATTAAAATCAGGCAATGGTCTGACAATAAAAAGTCTACCTATGGAATACTGTTATGTTAAACTTTACTTACAGGATGTTAAATCCTTAGAACTAAGGTTTTCCCCAGAAAAAGATGAATGGAAACATCAATTGCTTTTCAGACTTGATAGTTGCTGCTTCAAAAGGTGGCTTTACACAAACACTAAGTTAAAAAAAAAAAAAAAAACCTTAGAACACAATGAATTGCTTTTATTTCGGTATGCGTCCAACATCTCAGCATTTAGTGGTCCTGAACAGAAAAGTGGAAAAACGCAGCCATTGGCCAGGAATTCCGGGGATCTGCCGTGCACACCGAGTTCTTTCTTATCCCTGCTGAGGACCGAGAGAAGCAGCAGCACCGAAACCAAAGTGTGCACCGAGTTCACGGTTCTTTTTGTTCCAGTTGTCAGATTCCAAACTAGACCCAAATGGATTGCAAGGATGACCAAATGAGAGCCCTGTTTAAAACTTCTTCAATTTTTAAAAGCAAAAGCAATTACAGGAAAAGAAAACAATTCATTCAGAGGGATCGTGTGTGCTTACAAGTGTCTTCTGTGGCCTTTCTCCAAGTTTAACCACCAAGGACTTTGAGAGCTGGCACGTCTGTGACCCTGGTGACTGTTCTTTTCACCTTATCAAAACCTGAGCTAATAAAAAAACGTATCAGCTGATGATGACAGCAGAGGGTGGCAGGGCTGAGAACCCAATATTCATTTCCCAGGCTGGTGGAGAGTAAGTAAGTGTGGTTCCAAAACTAAATGAGGGAGGTCAGAGACGCTTTCCAACCTTACCTGATGGCTTCTGGCCAAAGCAAGGAAGTGTCATGGAAAGTGTTGGGTGGTGATGGTGCAAAAAGGGACTTGAGGAGGAGGAAGGACAAAGCAGCACCCCTCGATTAAGGTGGAGGGAGAAGATATGGGGAAAGCCCTGAATTCCTCACCAAAGGCCAATTTCAGAGGGGAGCCGAGGGGGTTACAATCTATGCTTCGGCCAAGGGTGGCAGTGGAGAGTGGGAAGAGGATGGTGGCTTGGAAGGGGGGCAGCATTTAAGACTTAAAGAAAGAAACCAGGGGTGCAGATGAAGCATCCCCCATACCCAGCAGGAGTCCCACAGGCTGTGACCTGAAACCCTCACATCTACTCTAAGAAGCCACCCCAAGCTGGAGGGCTGTTGCAGGGAGGGAGGGAGGCAGGGGGAGGGGAAGGGGAGAAGGCAGAGACCCCAGGCCATGTAATCAGCAGCAAGGTGATTGCGTGATGTGTCTTTTCACAGTTGAGTTAGATGTGCCCCACCGGCTATGATGGGAATCAATTTAAATGTACTTTCTTGATCCCAGAAGTTCAACTATGTGGACAGTGGTTACACTTGACAGGATGATTTGTTATAGCACAACTTATATATTTCAAATGGACAAAAAATTAGTATCATTTACAGTATCTTAAGATAAACTGCCTTTGAATGGGAGCTTCCTTTCCAGTACTTTGAGGTCTACAAGACGTATCTAGAAAATTTACTACTGTGGAAAATGAAGACTGCTTAAATCGAATGGGGGGTAGGGGAGGGCCTGTGGTTTTTCTTTTTGATTAATTGCTGTAACACTGTCCTTCAGGAGGCTGAGGGAGTTTCATATTTTCTTTAGACATCATTAGGCGCCGAAGCTCTTGCAGGACAACTTTGATGCTATATGAATTCTGCCATTTTGCTAGCACTGATATGGCTCTTGGGTCCACCTACAGAAAGGCAAACAAAGAACAAATTACTGTCAGGCTCTCAAACAAAAGAAAAGTTGTATGCTGGAGCTAAGCTACAGTAGAAACGTGAGTACAATGCATTTTTCAAGTTGAACATGCTGATCACACAGTGGCATCTGACATGCAGAACACCCACAGGATTCCCTCCCTCCAGTTAGTCTGTTTTTCCCTTTTTGTGTCCCAAACCCTCACTGTGTGGGAGAAGGAAATTATGAATAAGTAAAACCACCTTTAGAGAAATGGCACTGACACTTGGTGAGACTCAACCCAACTGGCTCTGAAACAACGACCTGAGCTGCTCCTGGGCTGGCTGCGGCCACTGCTCAGGGCCTGTCCTCTCTCAACGGTACGCCCAGGTGGTGGGCGATGAAGAGGCACAGGGCAGCAGCGAGAGCACAAGCAGTGGGTGGCGAGGACCCAGGCTCTAAGGACAAGGGCCTTCCTCGGAGTCATACCCTCTCTAGTTAGTTAGCATTCCCCAAGAAATTTCCCGAAGTGTGAGTTGAGTCCTGGGTTCAGGACTTCAGGTGGAACTCAGAGACAACACTAAACACTGAACACAGTAACAAGGCTCATCTCTTTTCAATTTTCTTTCAAGTCTTCTGAATACCTCAAAACAGAAGGCTTACTAGCTCATGCAATGCTAATGTGCAGCACCCTTTAATACTTGCTGATCTCCCCTCTGAACAAGAGAGCAGGCCTCAGAGGCTCAAAAACCTTTGGCAAGCAACATATGGAGGAAGAATTTACCAACTTTGCTTTGTTTTTGTAATTTTTACCATTGCCGTTATTGCCTTCTTATGACAAATGAGACTCGTTTCCATTTATGGCAGTGCAAATGGTGGTAAAAATAAGTTAAAAAAGCAAGGCCATTAGAGGAAAAAAATAGTATGTCGTCCCCAAATAAGGCCCATGAGGTAAAAGTGTGACCTTGGGCAAGATCTTTCACCTCGGTTTCCTCACCTCTCTACCTCTTGGGTGTATATCAGGAGGACTGAATGAGCTCTTATCTCAAAGTGACCGGCGTAGTGCTGAGTAATACAGGCCAGAGTAAATGCCGTGTAAGTTGTGGTTAAACACAATTGGGAAACAGGCCCTCACCCCAAATCTGCACATGTTCATACTGCAATATATTTTATCATCACATAACCAAGTAACATATAGACTCTGGCCCAAAGTGCCCCTGATATTAAAGTACAAAACATTTTTCAGAGAACCCCAGAGAACAAGTAGGGGCAGGAAAAACAACTTACCACTCCATTAGAACTATTAACTCCATTCATATTAATTTTTGTTACAAATCTTACAAAGGGGGGTGCTTCTGGGTATTTAGGTCCACATTCTATTTTAAGGCTGTATATTCGGTTTTCATAAATTGTCTGGAAAAAAAAAAGGGTACAGCCATGTCAGGCAATTACAAAGAATTCAAAAAGGTAGAACTTCTGAAACCTCATTTATTTCTGACTGCAGAACTGGTGCATCTGCTTCCATTACACAAAGTCTACTGGTTATTTGATAAGTTAGCAGTAATTAGTCCTTACACTGGTGTATATGAATCCTGGCCTGGGGTGGGGGGACTATAAAGAAGGCAGAAAATTTAAGCTAGTTATCACTGAAGTTTCATGTTAGTATTATTAAGCCCAATCAGATGGACTTGTTTTTATGTTAATTTTTCTACGCTCTGGGAAATGATGTGTAAGAGGCATTCTTCATTCTGGGAAGTCACACCAGATGTCTACTCATGCGGGGATCATCAGCCAGTGCATTAAATACCACCATGTACAAAGCACAGAACAGGTAACTCTTGAGAGAACTTCAAAACGAAGCACAAGGTGGGGGTGGGATACAGACAGGAGAGTCGCCTCCCACGTCATCACCACTTCGGGGTTGTGCTCTGTGAAAGGGATCTCAGCTGTAGGTGCCACCATCTCTCCCTGCTGTTCTTATGATGACCTGAGAGATTACTGGCGTTTAGTACATGAGGTGGGGAGCCAAGGATGCCAGACCTGCACGGGAAAAAAATAGTCCTTCTCCAAATGCCAACTGTGCCTCTCTTGAGTAACACTGGAAAGGTCCGATTCCCTGAGCCAATGAACTTTCCCCTTTAACTTCCACCCAGTGAACAGCAGAACGTGCTGACTTTCCCAGGCTGTTCCTTCTGCCCAGAGTGCCGTGCCCCCACCTGAACTACTTCACAACCTTCAAGACCCAGTTCAAACATCATATGAAACAGAAGGCTACTTCACAAGTTTTCTGTCTTATATGAAGTTGCATTATCATCATTTGCGTGTCTGAAGACCACACCAAGGGGTGACAGCTCCCCATCAGACTGGCCCCGTTGAGGGCAAGGACCACCGTCCTCTGGGTTCCCCTCTCAGGCACCAGTGCCCCTTCCTCACTGCATGCTGCACGAGAAATGGCTCCTGTGTAAATAGTGACATCTAGTGGTCTTTGGGGGGAATAAATTAAAGAAGATGTGATTTAAATGCTTGAAAACATTATGTCTAAATAGTGGCCCATCCCTAATTTAAAAACTGGGACATATATTAATCTTTTAAAATTCAGAAGGCAGTCTTAATATACGCATAGAAATTTTCACATCCACTTAACAGGGACCCCAACCTATAACAAAATCAAAAATCAATTCTGGATTTCCACCCACCCTCAAGATGCTCCCCCACCTCTCTTCTTCCCTCGTAAGTAGCAGCACCATCCAGCAGTTAAAGCAAAAACCTAGCAGCCAGCCATGATTCCCCTTTTCCTCACCCCTTACCTCCCAATCATCAAAAGGTCTCAGCTTCTACCTCCAAAAGAGATCCCACACCCACCCACTTTCCTCCACCACCGCACCTCATCTGAATCACCCCAAGTCTCTGCCTTCTCTCTCGCTCCCCTAACATGTGCTCCCCACACAGCAGCCTGACTGACCTTTCAAAACCGGAAACCGTTCCTGTGGCTTAACCCCTCCAATGGCTTCCTGGTGACCTAAGAAAGGAAGCCCCAGTTTCTGGATCGGACCCTGTGCACCCCTGCCTTTCTCTCCGTTTATTCTTCTCCCTCCTCATCCAGCCCCAAGTTCTCTCTCCTTGGGGCCCTGATACCAGCTGCTCCACTGCACACTGCAGCTCACTCCTCTCGGAGTCCTCCTCACCCCTCGTCTGAAGACTGACTCCCAGTCTTGTGTTGGACGCCCCTCACTAAACTCATAACAAGGAGGGCAGGGGCCTCAACTGAACTGGTATTCAACTGTTTGTTGAACGAATGAATGTTGCTATTTAAGCTTTAATAAAATGAACACCTCGTTGCAATTAAGGAGTTTCCTCAGAGAAAGAAAAACTCACTCAGTAAACATAACAAGCAGGAAGCGAAGAGTGGCAAGGTTTCTCCCTACAGATTTATGGAAAATATGGTAAAAGGTCCAGCCTCAGCGCCTAACACAGTCTCACACTCAATAAATATCTGTTGACTGCATGGATCCCAAATTCATCTCTGGGTGTGTCCTGCATTCCTGCTCACTGGTTTTGTCACACAATTCAAAGACAATTTCTTACATAAAAAAGTCCCTGGGGGCTCACAGTAACTACCAAAATCACGAAGTCTGTTAAAATCTTTGACACTACATTTTGGAGGCTCTGATGCACCAATTTATTCACCTGCCAGCATGGTTTGTGGCTTATCAGTGTTGATAAGAGGTCACTGATCACTCTATTAACAGCATCAAAATGGTTAAGAAGGTAGGCAGTTTAGTAATAGGATTCTGATTATTACATAGATTAAATCTTAATGTTACTCTTGACACTATGAAAGTCTAATTTAAAAACATCCATGCTATGACTAACTTAGAACAAGAGAAATATTGAATTTCTGACCACTTATGTTCAACTGGCATTTTCATTGGAACACAGTGAAAAGTGCCTCAAGTCAAGTGAGCAGAGACACTGAAGGGTCACTAAAAAGCCCAAAGCAAAACTGTTATAGAAAATGAGGTTCTGGTTTTCTTTTCTTTTGTTTACCAGGGCTCCAGGGACCTGCTAAAAAGGTTTCATTGAAGAAAGGAAATGTGCCTGAAGGAGAATTGCTAGAACATTCTGTCTCTGTGAGGAACACTGCTCTGTTTAAGATTCATTATTTGATCATGGAACAACTTTGTTGTCATGGCTTGAGCTTCATGGGGCAATTTGGCAGTGCCTATCAACATGTTGAAACAGGCGTGCTCAGACCAGCAAGACCATTTCTAGGAATTTCCTACAGACAGACTCGTACAAAAAGGTGAAGCACTGTTTAGTTATTTTTGATACTGCAGACAATCTAAATGTCCACCTGCAAGGGACTGACTAAACAAATAAGGCATATTCCTATAATTGGATACTCTGTAGCCTTTTCAAAGGCTGAGCCCCAGACACACACACACACACACACACACACACACTCACACACTCACGCATGCACGTACCCCTGCAAAGGCTGCCAAGACATAGCTCTTGGTATAGCCAGCAAGTTGCAGATTATGTATAACCTACAGAAGCAGACAGACACCTCCCTCCAACTCTGGATATATTTATGTGTACATAGGCTGTTTCATCCATTGATCGCTACATGCCCAGAGCCTAGAGATCACAAACTTTTCTTGGGCCTAAAATATATATGTGAGATAATCCTAGCCTGATCATGAGGAAAACATGAGACCAATTCAAACAGGGAGACACTCTACAAAATATATGACCAGTACTCCTCCAGACTGTCAAGGACAACAAAACCAAGAAAAACCTGAAACTGTTACAGGCACAAGGAGCCTAGGACATGACAACAAAACATAATGTGGTATACTGGACAGGATTCTAGAACAGAAAATAGACATAAGGTAAAAGCTAAGGACACCTGAATAAATTATGGACTTCAGTTAATAATGTATCAATATTGGTTCATTGGTTGTAACAAATGTACTGTACTAATATAAGATGTTAACAATAAGGGAAACTGGGGTAGGGCGGTGTATACCAGAACTTTCTTTCTACACCACCTTTGCAACTTTTCTGTAAATCTGGAAGTATTATAAAATACAATGAATGTTTACTTATTTATCTATTTATATTGCAGTACAGTTGACTGACAATACTAGTCTCAGGTGTACAACATAGTGATTCAATATTTTTATAGATTATACTCCATTTAAAGTTATTATAAAATATTGGCTACATTCCCTGTGCTATACAATACATCCTTGTAGCTTTATTTTATACACAGTAGTTTGTATCTCTTAATCCCCTACCCCTATTCTGCCCATCCTCCCTTCTCTCTCCCTACTGGTAACCACTAGTTTGTTCTCTGTATCTGTGAGTCTGTTTCGGTTTTGTTATATTCATTTGTTTATTTTTTAGATTCCACATAAAAGTGTTAACATACAGTATTTGTCTTTCTCTAACTTATTTCACTAAGCATAACCCCCTCCAGGTCCATCCATGTAGTTTCAAATGGCAAAATTTCATTCTTTTAAAATGTATTTCTGAGATATATGAGATACGAGAAAAGGAAAAAGGTATTGGCTGCAAAAATATGCAAAGCAAAGCACAAAATCTAAATTAATATATAAAAGAAAGATGACACTAGGTGAACTAGTCAACCACTACTCAGTTCAAATCTGATACAGTTATATAAAAAGTATGTTTAATGTACAATGTGGGCATATGCTATGTTAGAATAAAGGATGGGCCCTCTAAAAAAGGGAGACCAGGTAGAGCCTGAGAAGATCTCAACAACTTAGGACATGGACAGGCAGTAAATGTACAGGAAGAGGAGTGAGAGGAGACGCATCAAACTACTGTTCACGGTTAATCTGGGGAGGAAAGTGGGGATTTGAAAGTTAGGGAAAAGCTGGGAAAAAAAGACACCACTAGGATTTTAACAGAGTATTTAATATAGGGAATCGGTTAAACAGGTATCACTGGACTGAAAAAAGCTTTAAAAGAGGAACCTGAACTAACACAGAGGTAATAAGTGCAGGGAGCAGGTGTCACCTCTTATTATTCCCTTTGTTCCCCCTTAAGGCTGGGGGCGACAAAGGAACAAAGCTGGAGTTGATCAGATCTAGAGGCTCAGAGGAAGAGGGCTCCAGAGTTGAACCCAGATCTCTGAGGAGTGAGTGCTGCGAGGCTGATGCTGGGGGTGCCCCCGAAAGCTGGAGGCTGGAACCCACTGCTGACGCCAGGATGAAGGGCAATTACCAGAGTAGCACAGACAGAACAAGAGGTAAACAGGAAGGAACAAGTCTCTTTTCTCCGCCTTACAGACTCTCTCCTGTGTCCTGATTGGTGGAGCCTAACAGGAAGCCAGCTGACAAAGGAAGAATGTAGTTTGCAGAGTGCCAGCCCCAGGATCCAAAGCAGAGCAGGGAAGGGTGGGCTTGGAGCTTACTAACCAGCACCTGCACACACCCCTCTAAACAGTGACAAGACACAATTTTCCTCTGTACAAAAACTCTCTTCCCATCAGTCAGGGTATCCTTCTGAGTGAGCCATAGGTCCCTCTGAAGGCAATATTTATTCATTTCTCTAATTCAATCATAGTGCCACCTGAATATTCTACAGCCTAAAGACTAAACTGCTGAGTTGAGCACACAATCCTAATAGAAAATAAAAAGGCGAAAGGAGGCATTTGCTTCTTCCCATTTGCTCTCTGTTCCCACCAATGTCAGTCTGGCACGAGGCCCTAATCCTGGCAGCAAGAGCTGTCTCTGGTCTCCAGCTTCTGGCCTTTCAGTGCTCCTCCAACCAACTCTGCTGGGCCCCACAGGAACTAACAGCAGAGGGTATCTGTCCTCCAAGTGTTAGGTTTCGATGGCCCCAGCCTCCCCTGACCCATCCTCCCAGACCCAGGCGGTGGTGATTGCTTTGTGTTATCTTTGTGTTCCCCCAGTGTGCTTTTTTGGCTTTTTTCAGTCCAACACCTATTTGATCAACTTCCTATATTAAGTTCTCTCTGTTGAAATACCCAGTATGGTTTCTCTTCCTGACTGACATAAAGAATTAAGGGAACAAAGTGAATTGCTTACTCTGTATTGTTTGAAAAACTTTACCAGAATATATTCATTTATCAGACATGTAACTTAAAGCTTTTAAAAAAGAGACGGATCAACATGCACTGATATGGAAAGATGTCCACCATCTGCTAAGGGGGAAAAAAAAATAAAGCTGCAAAACATTAAGCATAGCAAGGTCTCATTTTTATTAAAAAGGATATGCATTTGCTTGTGTACCCACAGCAAATGCTAGTAGAAACACACCACGCACCAAATGATCAGTTTTTATTCTGTGGGGAGTATAATGAAATGGGGAAAGGATCACTTTCCTTTTACTTCACACACTCCTGTAATTCTGTTTGTTCTTAAGCATGCATACAATACTTTTAGATAAGTATGTGTATAAATACACACCTACACTCTAACCCACACATAAAAACACTATCTTGGAGAACCCCAGAGGTATTAACAGTGCTTCTCAACCAGGGTTAATTTCTGTCCCTGTCCCACTCCCGAAGTGGTGGGAATCAGGTGACACCTGGAGACATTTATGACTGTCACAACAGGGTTGGGGAGGTGCTTCTGGCATCTAGTGAGGAGACACCAGGGATGCTGCTAAACATCCTCTAATGCAAAGGACAGCTCCAAAACTAATAATGACCCAGCCCAATACGTCAATAGTGCCAAGGCTGAGAAGCTTTGCTCTATAACCTGGCTAGTGTTACCACCTCACGGTCAGAGTAGAAATACTCCACGTCTCATGCTGTGGACAGTCACATGTTTGCCAGAATTCTGCAAGGGGCACTTGGATGGGAAGCTTTACTTTTAGGTTTGGAGGACTTGCTTTAAAAAAATAAAAAAAAAAAAGATTTTTTTAATATATATATATATATACATATATTTTCAAATAGCTAACACACACATATGATTAAAGCATAAAGAGTACAAAAATACAGTGAAAAATAAGCCTCCTTTCCACCCTGGTCCTAGCCAGCAATCCCTTTTGAAGGCAACTACTGTCATCAGCTTCTTTTATGCTTTCCAAAAGTATTCTAAGCACACAGAAGCACAAGTATATGTCTGGCCTCTTCCTCTTCCCTCACCCATCCCCACCCCAAGTGACAGCACAGTCTGTATACTGCTTTGTACCTTTTTTCACTTAAATATCATGGAGATCACTCCCTTTCAGCACGTATAAATCTGTCTCATTCTTTTGAAAAGCTAAACAGTATATAATATGGTCCATTGAAAGATACTGAGGTGCTTTCCAATATTTTGCTACTATTGAAAACACTGCATGAAATAATTTTGTACATACAGGCTTTTGGGCAATACATTCAAGAAAAGCTGAGTAAATTCCTAGCAGAATTGCTGGATCATATGGTATGTGCCTTTTAAATACTGGTGGAGGATTTTGAGTAATACAATAACAAAAATACAATAGGGAGATGAGTTACTCAGAGCTCTATTTAGATGCTTTAATAATTAGCTTGGGGCTTCCCTGGTGGCGCAGTGGTTGAGAATCTGCCTGCTAATGCAGGGGACACGGGTTCGAGCCCTGGTCTGGGAAGATCCCACATGCCACGGAGCAGCTGGGCCCGTGAGCCACAATTGCTGAGCCTGCGCGTCTGGAGCCTGTGCCCCGCGACGGGAGGGGCCGCGATAGAGAAAGGCCCGCGCACCGCGATGAAGAGCGGTCCCCGCACCGCGATGAAGAGTGGCCCCCGCTTGCCGCAACTGGAGAAAGCCCTCGCACGAACCGAAGACCCAACACAGCCAAAAATAAATAAATAAATAAATAAATAAATAAATAAGAAAATCCTTTAAAAAAAAAAAAATAATTAGCTTGATATTTCAGATGCACAGCATATACCCTGTATGTTAATCATAAAATAGATTGGTCACAGGAAGCACCTAGAAGCAGGTAGTTCCTTTTATGACTTTGCTTTTAACCTTGGGGAGCCAGGGCAATAGAAACTATAAGGGTAAAAAGACAGACAATAACAAGTATTGGTGAGGGAGCAGAGAAACTGATACACTCATGCATTGCTGGTGGGAATGTAAAGTGGTGCAGCCACTTTGGAAAACAGTTTGCCAGTTGTTTAAAATGTTAAACAGAGTTATCATATGATCCAACAACTCCACTCCTATGTATATACTTAAGAGAACTGAAAACATGTGTCCACATAAAAACCTGTACACAAATGTTCACAGCAGTATTATTCATAATATGCAAAAAGTGGAAAAAATCCAAATGTCCATCAATTAATTAATGGATAAACAAAATACGGTATATCCATACAAAAGAATATTATTCAGCCATAAAAAGGAATGAACTACTGGTAAGTGCTATAACATGAACAAACGTTGAAAACATTATGCTAAGTAAAAGCCAGTCACAAAAGACCACATATTGATTCCAATTACATGAAATGTCCAGAACAGGCAAATGCATAGATACAGAAAGTAAACAGTGATTGTCAAGGGTGAGGAGTGAGTGGGTAGAGGGCAGAATGGGAGTGATTGCCAAAGGGTATGGGGTTTCTTTCCTGGGTAATGAAAATGCTCTGAAATTAGTGACAGTTGCACAATTCTGAATATAATAAAAACCACTGAACTGTACACTGTAAAAGCATATTCTATGGTAAGTGAATTCTATGGTTTGTGAATTATGTCTCAATTTAAAAAAAAAGAAGGATGTAAAGGATATATGGAAAGTATCTTACATACTGTAGCTACTCATTAAAAGTTAGCCCCCTTTGGAAAGAGGTAAACTGAAACTCAGGGTAATCTAAGATGTTTTAGGTGGAACAGCATATTTTCAACAGAACTTAGTGTTCATTTTATTTGTTCATTTGTTTGTTTAAGTATATAATCCAGTGGTATTTAGCGTATTCACAATGTTGTACGCTGGTTCATTCTTAGTTTGTTAGAACCTAAAAATCAGTCTGTTGACAAATCTGTTGAACATCTACCTCATTCTGAGTCATTTCTAGGTGCTCTGGAGAGTAAAGAGAAGGGAAGAATAGTTCTCATCTTCAAAAAACCTAAACCACTCGTAGGAAGATAAGAATGCAGTGAAGGAAGCCACCACTATACAGTGGACTTTCAGAGACAGCAAGAAATGATCTTTATGAACAAACAAGCCTTCTAGATCAAGGTTTTCCCCAGTATTTAATAGATTCAGAAAACTCCGATTTTCATAGATTAAAAAAAGATCAAGAAACGAGTAAAAACAGATTGAATATTTTTTTTAAAACTCCCCAAACAAAACTACAGGGTCACAAAAATGATTCAAAAAGTAACATTAAATATCAAAGCCAGTCATTCACCATGAGTGTTTATGACAGTCTAAGAGTCCTAACACTGAGCGAGCACCACACTCTTCCTTTTTTCAGACAGGGCCATGTCCCATGTGTCTTTCTATCTCCCAGCGAGCTGGTGCAGAGCCTTGCACGAGGTGAAAAGAATGACCGAACATCATCACCCTTAAGCACAAGCAGACACAGGAAAGGGCCTGCTACACTCAGGCAGAATCTCCTACCGCTTGTCTGAAACAAGTGTCACATTATTGGAATCTATTTCTTCACTCCTACATCAAATTACTACTTAACACTAGATAATTCTATAATGGGAACAGACGAAAACTCAAAATATAAATAGGAAGGAGACAATATAGCACAGTGGTTAGGAGCACAGGCTCTGGAGTGAGACCAGGTTTGGGAATTATCAGCTATGTGACTTTGTGCGAGTACCCTGACTTTTCCAAGTCGGCTTCCTCATCTGTAAGATGGAATGCAACTACCCAACAGGAGCACCTTACAACAGGCTCTTGTGAGAATTAAAGGGCATTTCTGGGGGGTTTACTATGTGCCACAAAAAAAGGTTAGCTGGCACTATAAGACTGGGAACGCTCGAAAATCACAGCGCTCTAAAAGAGAGGTCCTGTTCCCCATCCCCATTGTCTTTGTCTTCTTTGCAAAGGTCTTTGGGCCCAACAGAACCTGGAACAGACCAGAGCAGACCAGGCAGGCAATAACCCTTTGTGGAATGGCCCAATGAATTAGGATACAGACGCATGGCAGGACTGGGAAACAATGAACAAAAACCACAACCTTTGGAAGGTTTTCCAAAGTTCAGTTGGACACTGTCTTCAGGAATGCTGGCTGTACCTGGAGCCTTGTTATTTGATAAGCCCAGGAGTTTGTTCTAAACTACATGAGCGTACAATTACCTCAAACCTCACTGTCTACATTGTCATGTGAATTCACACTATGAGTCTAAACAGGTTTTTGCTTACCATTTAGAGGGATTAAACAGCATCAGAAGAGGTTCAAATATATAAACTGAAACTGGTCAAAAAAGAATAGCCACATTTCAGAAAATATACCATTGGTGAGCTTTTTCCGTGATAAGGCTAATATTTTTTAAAAGGAGGCACAGTGAATTTACGACATTGACATTTATAGCGGTAGCTCGACGCTTACTCTTGGAGGCCCAATTATCATCCCTGTCCATCTTGTAAGTGTCATGTCTTCGTCATCTTCTAGACCCCAGCTAACTGTGCCATCTCCTACTCCTTTCTGGCCTTCTTCGAGTTCTTCCAACAGTCGGAAATTGCGAGGGACTTTTACTCCTAAAATAAATGGAAAGAAATTCAAGATACTAGCAACTTCAGGGGAACTTGTAAGCCTAGAGCTAGCTGCTCATCATCACTAGGTCAGAATAAAGATGCTTATGTGCTAAAAACTGCTGTAAGTTGTCGTACCTCAAGCTTGCTGCTTACGAAGCTATCTGTATTGACCAGCACAACCAGAAGGAAGGGGCACGTGGTTTGTTACAGGTGAAGTGATGACTACACCAGGGCTAGATGACCGAACCTAGAAAGACACCCCACCCCCATCCCTGGAGCTTTGACGAACTTCATAAAGGGTTTACAAGCCGAAATGTTGATTAATTTGGGCCCACTAGTTTGAGATGAAAACTAAAGTGCTAACAAAAGTGCCTTGGAAGAAAAGAGGCTATTTCTTTTGTTTTGTTCTTATTCTACATTTCTGAGTCCAAGGGCGTGCTCATTTGTTGGAACGACTCTCAAACTACCTTAGGAGGAACAGACGCCCTGGCCCTATCGTGTAACAACAGTGTCCTCTTGGTCAACTCAGAGTCAACAGAAGGCGGCAAGGATGAAAAACTGCAAATATTTAAGTCATAGTTTAGTTTCTCTCTTGTGAAAAAGCTAAGAGGGTAGCCAGTTCTCTGCTTTACCTGTTTCCAAAAATCCCAAAGCCTGGCAAGTAGCTCATGGTAGCAAGCACACAAACACATCTCACAGGTTCATGCCACTGTACCTAAGTTCAGGCTGAGGCTTGCACCGCTTCTGGGTGTCTTCCAGAACAAAGTCTAGGTACTGGGGCCCAGATGGGGATGTTATTCTCCCAACCAGTCCTGCCTACCTCTCCCCCAACTCACCTCTTCCCCTGGCATTTAGACTATTCCTCAGGAAAAAACTCAGGATCCAGGCAGGTTACAAGCTTTCTTTATTGAGCCTCCAACTGGCCAGACTCTCAGAGCCAAGCAGCACTTAACATATGATTATGAAGAAAGACCCACTGGAGGGACTCAAGACTGTGGGAGGTGTTCTCTGTATATCTCAGTATTTCCCAAAGCGTGGAACACATGTTACTATTAATTCAACTGGAATAAATACCTGAGGAAATCAGGCACTTTTCTAGGCACCGGGAAATAAGCTGTGAACAAAACAAAAATGCCTGCCCTCATGGAGCTTACATTCTAGAAGGAAACAAATAAAAATTATGCAAGTTATGTAGTATGGCAGATGGTGGTGTTCTGGAGCAGAGAGTACTGGTGGGGGGAGTTACAATTTTAAATAGGGAACATGACTTATCGGCAGCTGAGGGGAGAGTCTTCCAGTCAGAGGAAACAGCAGGTGCAAAGGCCCTGAAGTACGACCTTGCCCAGAGTGTCAAAGAACAGCAAAGATGCCAAATGAGCTAAAACCAAGTTAGTGAGATGGAAGAACAGTAGGAAATTAGGGACTCCAACTGTTAAAAAGCCACTGGAGTTTTGAATAGAGGAATGACAGGATTTTGACTTGTTTTTAACAGGATCCCTCTGGCTGCTCTATGAAGAGTACAGTGAAGGGAGCTAGGGCAGAAACAGCTAGAAGGCTATTGCAATAATCCCAGCAAAAGATCATAGGTGTTAACAGTGAAGGAACAGGGTGATAGCAGTGAAGGTGGTGAGAGGTAGCACAGTTTTAGATATTTCAGAGGTCTGAGCTGGTAAGATTTCCTGTCAGATTGCCTATGAAGTGTGAGAGAAAGAGAAGTCAACTATGGCTCCCAGGCTTTTTTTCAGGTGGTACATGAGTGAACACTTCATTTTACAGTCATGTATTTATTTTTAAGAATAACTTATTTAGGGCAAGTAATGTTAAACTAATTTCCCCTTTATGATTATGTTAAAATTTCCCTTTTAAAATAAACATAAGCAAAAGAGTCAGCCGACTGAAGAAAAATATTAAATAGCACAGATGGTACTTGAAAGGAAACAGGAAAAATCTGAAAGCATTCTTGAATGGTCCGTTTGGAAAACACTGGCATTTTTTATCCACAGAAGAGCCAACTGGATTATTCATTTATACTGGATTAAGTCTCCTCCAGCAAACGCGAAACTGAAGGCTGTTTGTGACATTATAAGCAAAAAACCAGATAATTCAATGCCTTTTGTTTAGAAAGAGTTAAATCTTTAATAATCCTAACTAATTTGGCTTAGGAGAAAAAAAATCACTGTGCATTACTACTGCTGTTACTATTGGTTACTTTATAAGCCTGCACTAATAAAAATGAATATCGAAATAGCACAGAATTGTACTGACAGGAAGACTAATATCTGAGGTACTTGTTCACAGATGGTGTAATGGGCTGAACTGTGTCTCCTCAAGTTCATATGTTGAAGACCTAAGTGCCAGCATCTCAGAATGTGACTATATTTGGAAACAGAGCTTTTCAAGAGGTGATTAAGTTAAAATGGGGCCATTAGGGTGGGCCCTAATCCAATTTGACTGGTGTCCTTACTAGAAGAGGAAACTTAGATGCACAAGGAAACAACAGGTATGCACATTTGTATGGAGTAAAGACCATGTGAGGACCCAGTGAGAAGGCAACCACCTGCAAGCCAAAAGAAATCAAACCTGCTGATACCTTGATCTTGGACTTCTAGCCTCCAGAATTCTGAATTTCCATTGTTTAAGCTACCCAATCTGTGGTATTCTGTTATGGCAGCCCTAGTAAACTAATATAGATGCTAAATAACATCTTAAGAAACCTGGATAGATGGTGACAGCAGTTATCTCTAGGTGCAAGGATTATGGGTGGTTCCAACCCCCCCTTTCCATATTTTCTGATTTTTTTAAAAACCATGATTGTGACTTACTTCCCTCTATATGACGGACTCTAGGTCCATCCATACCTCACTACAAATAACTCAATTTCGTTTCTTTTTATGGCTGAGGAATATTCCATTGTATATATGTGCCACATCTTCTTTATCCATTCATCTGTTGATGGACACTTAGGTTGCTTCCATGTCCTGGCTATTGTAAATAGAGCTGCAATGAACATTTTGGTACATGACTCTTTTTGAATTATGGTTTTCTCACGGTATATGCCCAGTAGTGGGATTGCTGGGTCGTATGGTAGTTCTATTTTTAGTTTTTTAAGGAACCTCCATACTGTTCTCCATAGTGGCTGTATCAATTTACATTCCCACCAACAGTGCAAGAGGGTTCCCTTATCTCCACACCCTCTCCAGCATTTACTGTTTGTAGATTTTTTGATGATGGCCATTCTGACCAGTGTGAGATGATATCTCATTGTAGTTTTGATTTGCATTTCTCTAATGATTAATGATGTTGAGCATTCTTTCATGTGTTTGTTGGCAATCTGTATATCTTCTTTGGAGAAATTTCTATTTCGGTCTTCTGCCCGTTTTTGGATTGGGTTGTTAGAATCTGTCATACAGAGTGAAGCAAGTCAGAAAGAGAAAAACAAATACCGTATGCTAACACATATATATGGAATCTAAGAAAAAAAAAAAGGTCATGAAGAACCTAGGGGCAAGACAGGAATAAAGACGCAGACCTACTAGAGGATGGCCTTGAGGATATGGGGAGGGGGAAGGGTAAGCTGGGACGAAGTGAGAGAGTGGCATGGACATATCTACACTACCAAACGTAAAATAGATAGCTAGTGGGAAGCAGCCGCATAGCACAGGGAGATCAGCTTGGTGCTTTGTGACCACCTAGAGGGGTGGGATAGGGAGGGTGGGAGGGAGGGAGACCCAAGAGGGAAGAGATATGGGGATATATATATATATGTATAACTGATTCACTTTATTATAAAGCAGAAACTAACACACCATTGTAAAGCAATTATACTCCAATAAAGATGTTAAAAAAAAAACAAAACAGGGGCTTCCCCGGTGGCGCAGTGGTTGGGAATCTGCCTGCTAATGCAGGAGACACGGGTTCGAGCCCTGGTCTGGGAAGATCCCACATGCCATGGAGCAGCTGGGCCCGTGAGCCACAGCTGCTGAGCCTGCGCGTCTGGAGCCTGTGCCCCGCAACGGGAGGGGCCGCGATAGTGAAAGGCCCGCGCACCGTGATGAAGAGCGGTCCCTGCACCGCGATGAAGAGTGGCCCCCACTTGCCGCAACTAGAGAAAGCCCTCGCACGAACCGAAGACCCAGCACAGCCAAAAATAAATAAATAAATAAATAAATAAATAAATAAATAAATAAATAAATAAATAAAAATAAAATTAAAAAAAACAAAACAAAACAAAAAAAACACCATGACTGTGTCATTTGATCAACAAAACACTTAGGAACCGTGTCAACCATGTCAACCAAACTGCACTTGCTATTCGCTTTGCCTGGAACACTCTTCCCCAGATAAGTTACGTCAGTCATGCTTCCTCACCTTCTCTAGGGCTTCAGTTATATGACAACTGATTGAAATAAGGATCAAGGATTCTCTGAGAGTGGGAATCTCACTTCATAGTATTCCCTAAGTGACTAACTTTAAGTAGTCTGTGTTCTTTAGTGTTACCAAAACTTGTTCAAGTCAAATGATCAACAGCAAAGTACAATAGCTCCCATGGCTAAGCCCTTCACTCTTGAATGAAGTTATACATGTGACCTCTATTTCAAGTTACTCTCTTTGGCAAGATAAAAAATGTGCTTTTTTTTCTTTTCTTTTTTTGTCTTTTTTTGCTGCTCCTCGGATGCAGGATCTTAGTTCCCCAACCAGGGATTGAACCCGGGGTCCCAGCAGTGAAAGCGCCAAGTCCTGACCACTGAACCGCCAGGGAATTCCCCCAAATGTGCTATTTTTTGTGTCAGATCTTTAAATCAGGTTGGATTATTTCAGGTGTAACTGTTCCTCTTTTAAACTTTAGCAAAGAACATCTTTATAGGTGGAAATGTTTCCTCTTCATCTAACAACCAGGTCTGATTAGGAAATCTTTTTTTTTTTTTTTTTAATTTTTTGGCCACGCTTCGCGGCATGTGGGATCATAGTTTCCCGACCAGGCAACGAACCCACGCCCCCTGCACTGGAAGCACAGAGTCTTAACTGCTGCACCGCCAGGGAAGTCCCCCTGATTAGGAAATCTTAATCCAAATATCACAAGCTCATTGCTATTAGTTTCAAAACAGGTAGTGAATTCAAGTTATATCTTTCTGATGCTTGATTTTTTTACTTCTGAAGTAGGGGAAAATATTATATTAGTAATGAATCTTGCACTTCCAACAGGTATTTCCATTGGATTAGACATTTAATTACTTAAAAACAAAGCATGCAAAGCTCATATACACAACTGAACAACAACAAAAAATAAGTCACTTAAACTTATTTTAGGTTAGTATTTGGAACAGTAAATGAGCACCACAGAGGACAAAGTCAGCTTTTTGTTGTTACTTCCGTAGTGACATTACAGGATGATTCAATTTGATTCAATTATAAAACAGGCATCAAAACAGCTTAATAAATGAAAAACTCTGGATTGGCCAGCATCTATTAGGCAGTCTAGAAATATTCCAAGCAGGAGTTGGGATATACATATGAATACCAGAATAATTGTACTATATATTGATTAATTATGATAAGCATTTATTCCATTTGAATAGCAGTTCTCAGCTTTTTTGGTCTCAAGACCCTTTTACACTCTTAAAAATTATTGAAGACTTCCAAGAGCCTTTGTTTATGTGGGTTATAACAATTGATATTGACCAAATTAGAAAATTAAAACTGAGAAATTATAAAAATATTTAATTCATTTACAACTAACCACAACCAACCATTATGTGTTAAGATAAATAACATATAACTATATTTTTCAAAGAACAAAATTAAACTAGTGAGGAGACTGGTATGGCTTTGCAGATTTCTTTAATGTCTGGCTCAAAACAACAGGAAGTGTTAAGAACTGAGGTGAGCTGGAGAATACACGTCCTGTCTAAAGGGGACAGTCACTCCTCTGCTCTGGCCAAATGTCTGTGGGTCAGATTCTGCTTATGGGACACCACTTTGCAACATCCGAGGTCACCTAATTGTTCTCAAAAATCCCTTTGAGCCCTAATATCCTAGGTTTAGCTCAGAGGATATTTTAAACCCTCTGAGGGTAAGGGTAAGGAAAGGTTGATAAACGTTGTAATCTGGCATTGGGCAGTTAAGTACTCAGTTAACCTTTATTTAGCAAAACGTCAAAGAATTTAAGTCCACAAAGTGGATAGCTTTTTTTTTTCATTTTATTTTAAAAAATTATTTATTTATTTGTTTGTTTATTTATTATTATTTTTGGCTGCATTGGGTCTTTGTTGCTGCATGCCGGCTTTCTCTAGTTGTGGCGAGCGGGGGTACTCTTTGTTGCGGTGCGCGGGTTTCTCATTGCGGTGGCTTCGCTTGTTGCGGAGCATGGGCTCTAGGCACACAGGCTTCAGTAGTTGCGGCACACAGGTTCAGTAGTTGTGGCGCATGGGCTTAGTTGCTCCATGGCATGTGGGATCTTCCTGGACCAGGGATCGAACCCGTGTCCCCTGCACTGGCAGGCAGATTCTTAACCACTGCGCCACCAGGGAAGTCCCTGGATAGCTTTTAAAGAGGACTGTTACTTTTTAATTCATTTTTCCTAAGCCATAAACTTTTATTTTCACTCAAAAATTGATTAAAAGCGAAGTCTGGGGAATAACTACAGCTAGCAGAAATCAGGAACTGCAAAAATTTACAAATTATGCAGTGATTCATTTAGCTTTTTTTGATATTTAAATAGAAGTGGCTGATTAGCACCTGGTTAGCTGGTATACTGAACTCTATCTAGTAAGGAACCATCTGGTTAGCTGGTATACTGAACTCTATCTAGTAAGGAACCATCTAGGGTTCACCATGTTTAATGTGTGTAAAACTGAGCTCATTTCACCTTTACAAGCAAAATCCACACATTTCAGGACTGCAATTTTTTAAAATGTTAGCTACGCTTGTTACCTGTTTGTCAAAATTTCCCTACCCATAAATTTGTTAGTAATATATATGTACACACACTTTCTTTCAGTACAATAATTATCAAACACTTATCCAACACCATGCTAGACCTTATTGGGGATATGAAAGAAATAAAAACAGGAGCCTCCCAATCAGAGTATAAAGTCTCACTATGGAAACAAGATACACATACAAAGTTCAATAAAACAAAACAGTATTAGAACGTATGAGAGAAATATAATCACAGGACGTTTCTTAATCTTTGAGGGGTCATATACCCCTCTGAATTTTATGAAAGCTAAAGAGGTGGGGCCATGTTACTAAGAGGACTTTATCCTGAGGGTAATTAGTGGGGAGCTGCAAAAGGCTCTGAGCAGGGCAAGAGATAAGGCAAATCTCCCAGGTAATGTTCAGGATGGGCTGAAGGATTAGAGGCCAGGTTAGGGATGTGTTACTACCAACATCTCAGGATACAAAGCCAGAAGCATTTGCTTAGAGCAAATACTTGTGACAACGGCACAAGTTATCGAACTTCTTATAAGCTGAGGTAGGTGGGATGTTAAAAGAGATTTAAGGCAGCACATATTAATTTGTATGACTGGGGTGATGGTTCCCATTTTTATAAACAAAAATTAAAACAACTGGCCTTTACATGGTAGTCTTTAGATAAATATTCGTTGAAAAATAAAAAAACTGAGCAAAGGATAAAAAGGTATGCACACTCCATTTTATAAAAGATAAACACAAAGTCAACCCATGCTTCCCCGTACGTGTATACTCACATAAACAATCTTTAGATGCGACGGAAGTAGAATCACAAACGTAAGGATACCTGGTTGACCACTCTATTATTTTTTTTTTTTAAGATTTTTTTTTTTGATGTGGACCATTTTAAAAGTCTTTATTGAATTTGTTACTATACTGCTTCTGTTTTATGTTTTGGTTTTTTTGGCTGCGAGGCATGTGGGATCTTAGCTATCCCTGCACTGGAAGGCGAAGTCTCAACCACTGGACTGCCAGGGAAGTCCCGACCACTCTATTTTAAAAAGGCTGGTCAGAGTAATGGTGAAGTTACCTCCCACAAATAAGAATCAGAGTATAATTTAGAGAAAATTCTATAATCTCTCAGCAGAGGGTTAAGACCAGCAACCTAGGCGCAAATCCACGCTCTGCAACTTTCCAGCAATCTAGCTGGGTGACTACGCCAAGTTACCCATGACCCTCAGCGTGACAGGGATCCCGATACTCCTTGCCTCTATAAGTGGTGAGGAAGAACCAATGAGGTAAAACCTATAAAAGCACTTTGTGTAATACCTGGGACAGAGATTGAATCCCTTCATCGGCACTATATTATCCATCATAGTATAAAAAACAAAAACTCTCACTTGATCCCATATCCCCTTCTAGCTACCATCTCATTTCTTTGTTCATTTTTAGCAAAAAATCTCAAAAGGGCTGTCTAGACCCCTTGTTTGCAATTCTTCACTCTACTTGCACCTACTCCAATCAGGCTTTTCTACCTAGTCACTCACCCAAACTGCTCTTGTCAGGGGCACCAAGCAGCACCCTCTAGCCAAATCCTGTGGTCAATTCTCAGTCCCCACCTCAAGTTCCTGGAGCTCCCAGCAGCACCCATAACTCCCTCCTGTAACTCTCTTCCCTTAGCCTCAGGCTCTCTTGATACCTCACTAGTTGATCGGCCTCACTTCCTTGACCTCCAAACACTGGCTGCCACTACTGACCGCTGCTTTCCTGTCTACTCCCCAAGTGATTTTACCCAGACCAAGAAAGCTTAATAACTCTCCAATTTATATTTCCAACTAACTGCCTTCTACACATCTCCGTTTATATGCCTCATAGGCCTCTCCTACTTAAAACAATTCCAAACAAAACTCCCTTGCACTCCTCAAAAAACAAAAAGTACCCACTCTTCGATCTCAGTATATAGCACAAACAGATTTCTCTGGCTAGAAATCTTGGAGTTATGATAAGAAATCTTTCTCTTACACCCCGTATCTAACCCAATTCCAAATATATCCCAAATACAATCATCTTCACCATTCCCACTGCAACCACTGTTAAGTTAGATCCCATTACTCCCCTTCTCAAAGTCCTCCACTGGCTTTCTCTTACAACTAGCATCCAAACTCCTTACCTCGCCTACAGAGCCCTACCTGTTTCTCCAACATCATTTCCTGCCACCCTTTCCCTTGCTCCTCACCCTCCTTCAGCCATACCATCCTTTTTGAAGTTCCTGAATAGGCAACCTGACTTTGCTTTTGCACTTGATGTTCCCTCACCCCAGAATTCTCTGTCCCCGAGCTGGGAATGGCTGGCTGGCTCCCTTATTCTTCATCTAAGCTCCAACTTCCCATTCCCTTATCTTGCTTTATTTTTCTTCACAGCATCATTACCACTTGACATTTTAAATGTATTCTCTTGCACTTCATTAGTTGTTTACTGTCTGTCTCTCCCATGTGAACATAAACTCCCTGAGAGTAAAACTTCGTCTGTTTTGTTCACTGCTGAATTTCCAATACGTCAAAGAGTGCTTTGCCAAAGCATGTACTCAAATGCTTGCTGAATGAATGAATGGGTGGCCGGGTGTTAGCTAGGGATGTTATTTCAGAATGAATAATGCTCAATGTCACAAAATTCGAACTCTGGCTTATTTCTGGAAATACAGCAGGGAAACATTCATAGCACTATTAAAAGGGAGTCTAATATTATAAGATTATCAAAGGGGCTTAGTATGGATTTCAAATAGCCCAAGAAAAGTTATACATTAAATTTTGAATATGATGATCTTAAGAAGAAACACAAATCTTCAATTCGGAGCTGGGCAGTCTGCGGAGGTCCTCTTAGAGCCCCCTTACCCCCAACCCCATGCTCCTTTACCTTCACACAATGTCTGTGCTGTACCTTTCCCTTTTCTTTAAATTTCATTTTCTTTCTTTTTTTGTTGTCTGACTCACTCTTGGAGCTTCTCAAGTTAGAGTTGTGACTCATTCAATTCTACCTCCCCAGAATCTGGTATGCTACCTGGCATGTCATGGTACTCAATAAATGTTTCCTGATTGAAGAAAAGGCAGTACCTCTTCCTTTCCTACTGTAACCTCTCATATGGTCTACTGTGGCCAAAATACTGGACACTGATCCATATAACTGAGATACCTAAGGTTCTTTGTTTTGAGATAATTAAAATTTGATAAGTAATTTTTTAATGAAGTGTGATCAAGACTTTTAGAAAACTTTTTTGTAATGAGGGAAAACTGGTTTTTTTCCCCAAACCACACAAGTCAAGGATTCTTCATTACAAATTGAACTTTGTTTCATAAAATATATATGAAAGCATGTTACTGATATTTCAAACCATTTAGAAACTGCATACAAAGTTAATACATCAATATTTTCTACAAAGCAAGAGCATTTAACTCCAAATGACCCTTGTTCTAGAACCTCAGGGGCTACCCCAGGGACATAAATCCAAATATTGGTGGAGTTCAGAGCTCCTGCAGACCTTGTGAGTGTATCAGTCACAGGGAGGACTTCATTCCACCCCAAATGGAGAGAATAAGCTCAAAATCATGATACGTTAAACAAAAGACTTCAGTGAATATATTAAAAATTAAATCCATATATGTCAAAAACCAGAAGCATAACAGATCAGAAAAACTCAGTGATACTCTAACATATTTTCTTCCTATGGCACTTTAATCCACTGAATCAAGCTAAATTTTAAGATTCCTAAAATTTGTGTGTTAATCTGACACCTAAAAGGCAGCTGAAGGAACAGCTTCAAGAGGCAATATAGAGGATGTAAAAATGGACTCTTGTTAATCTTAATAAACTATAACTATTAAAAGGTTAACTATGAAAATGTTAAGATAACTCTACCAAGGTGCTAAAATAACGCAGTAACACAAGATTTTTAAAAAGAAAACATTTGTTCCTGTTACTTTAGAATTCTTCTTTCCAGAAGGATTTTTCCTGGATTTGTGTCAGTATCAAAAGTCAGCCAGTTTTTCTCCTGGCTAAATATAAACTGAAAAGTCAGCAGCTGCAGGATATTACAAAGAAAATATGACAACCAAGTTAAAAAAGTATGAATATTTGATAGGTTTTACACCATGTCCTAGTAAAACATTTAATGCAGTAATTTGAAACACAGCAACATATTAAAATATTTGTGGTACAAAAAGGATTTTGAAGCCCTTTAAAACATCTTTTTGGGAAAAACATTGCCACAAAGCAGCGGCTATTACAGCATGCCAATCTTGGAAAACCCTGGCCTGGCCTCAGTCTTGATTTAAAATGGCAGAGCCTCACAGGTTTCTCCTGGAAAGAAAGCTGCTAGTTGAAACTGGTTTGGTTGCCCATTCAGGGAAGACAGTGAACTAAGCTAGGAGTCTGGTGCTGCTACCATTCTGAAAATAAGGAGGCCTGGAAGGTGATGCACCTGGATTAAACGTTCTTGAAAAGTGGGCATAAAGTCAGGGGCAGGTAACTTTTGTTTCTGAGCAACTGGCAAGTGCAGTGCAGTCTGAGTGCCTGGTTAGGGCCTGTCCAGAGGAGCATATTTCTTCTCTCCTATACAACAATGATTCTCCAAGTATGGTCCCCAGACCTGCAGCCTACACATCACCTGGGAACTGGCTAGAAATGTAAATTCTCAGGCCACACACCAGAACACTACACTACATTACACCATAGAACTAACGAATCTGAAACTGAGGGTGGAGCCCAGCAATCTAACAAGTCCCCCAGGTGATGCTAATGTATACTAGTTTGAGAATCACTGATCTAGGGGAAGAAACAGCGGCAATCTATCATTCTTTACAGTCCAGACAATGTGACAAAAAACAGCTGGTGACAAGATGCAAGACCCTGTGTTTCTCTGCTGCTAGGGTGACCAAGGTCAAAGATCAAATTTTCTCTGAAAGGGGTGGAGACAAAGAATAAGGTGTGGTAAGTGTCTCAGGACAGTCAGGGAAGGAGAGAAAGAGTTAATTCTATGCTAAAGTCCCTCTATAAATACCAACTAATCAGGACAAGAGCTTTCCTTTTTGAAAAGCTGAACAGGCACTTTTGCTTCTGCCCTATCTCCAAATATGTCAAATTTATATATTTGGCTACATCAAGATGAGACCCTGGATTAATTCACTGCAACATTCAATATTTATTGAGCACCTACTCTATGTCAGGGACTATGTGGGTGCTAGGGACATAGCAGAGAACAAGACAGAATCCTGCCCTACTGGAAAGGCACAGAAAATGTGGAAAAACAAATAAAAAACCTTCAGATAAGGTTAAGCACTTTAGAACAGAACAGAGATGTGGTAATGAGTGAGAAGACTATATTGAAAGGGGTGGGCAGGGATGGACTTTCTGGAGAGCTGAGACCTGAAGAAGGAGAAGCAGGCAGTCACAGGCAGGCAGAGCATTCCTAAAAGGGGAAGAACAAGAGTATAGGTGTGCATATCACGTGAGCTCAGGGGTAGGCAAGGCCAAGACCATGGAAGCCCCTGTGGGCCATGGAAAAGAGATGGATTTTATTCTAAGTGCAGCAGGAAGGGCTTTCTGCAGAGAGTGGCAGTTTCTGTCTTCTTGTCTGTAAAAAACCATTCTGCCTCCTCTATAGAGAATGGATTAGAAAAGGGCAAGACTGGAAGCAGGAGGCTTTTGCAGTCTTTTAGGCAAGAGAAAGGTGGTACTGGTAGGACAAGAACGACAATAATGCCGATGGAGAGAAGGAGGATTTGGCATCTATTGTGGGGTTACACCTACTGAACTTGTACGGGGTGAACGTGACAATGAAGAAAGAATCATACTTGGTGTCATTAGTATCCACCCATGAAAGAACTAATCCACCAAGGCAGGAATGTCAACAGACCTGCCAATGGCTGAAGGAACTCGAGATGCCTAGCTGGAGAACAGGCAAGGGGGGCTGGAAAAATGCTAATATGGCCAAGGGCATATGTCGTGGAGCAGAGCTGTCCCAGTTCTGTACCCTGGTTTGCAAGTCACTGGCTCTGAGCTTCAGGCAAGTCATTTCTCCTCTCTGGGCCTCAGTTTCCTCACCTTCACAATAGATACCTGCTTCAAAGCGTTGCTGTCAGAAACGAGATGATGTATTTAATACAGTGTCTACCCATAGTTAGCCTTAGAAGTGCAGCTTAAAAAGAAGTCTAAAGGGCTTGCATGTCAATGAAGACAAGGACTGACTTTGTACATGACATGAGGGGGCCCTAAGCCCAACAAGTGTTGAGTTATTGAGTGTCAAGTATAAGCAAGAGCAAGAAGTGGCCTTCACTCTCAGTAGACAGCACACTACCCAGAATGGGTAAAATGTGGCCAGGGATGCTATAAAAAGAGTTCCTGCTACAGGTGGCAGACTCTTCTCATTAAAGCCTGTTCTCTCATCAAGATTAAACATGCCAAGACTGAGGAAGAGCACATGCCTGAATCCATGCCTTTCCATTTCCTTCCTAAGGCACTGGAGCAGGTTGGGGAAGGAAGTGGAGTCAAAACCCCCTGGGCTCTAATCTTAGTGTCACCACTCCTCAGCCAGCCACCAATCTCCCTCAGGAATATTGGGGGGCCAATACTTCCCCTGGTGAGCTCACCAGGTTGTGGAGAGTTGGATGAGATGACATAGCAGGTTAAATCGAAGTACTAGGAAACCTCTAAACCACTATACATAATATAAAAGTAACAGTGTTAACATCTCTACTTCACCAAATGTGCTGCTCTATACTTCCCTGGGGCCTTTCAGAATTAAAGAGAGGATTCCTGGGACTTCCCTGGTGGCGCAGTGGTTAAGAATCCGCCTACCAATGCAGGGGACACGGATTCGATCCCTGGTCCGGGAAGATCCCCCATGCTGCGGAGTAACTAAGCCCGTGAGCCACAACTACTGAGCCTGCGAGCTGCAACTACTGAGCCCGCATGCTGCAACTACTGAGCCTGCATGCTGCAACTACTGAAGCCCATGCGCCTAGAGCCCTTGCTCTGTAACGAGAGAAGCCATCGCAATGAGAAGCCCGAGCACTGCAACTAGAGAAAGCCCGCGCGCAGCAACAAAGACCCAATGCAGCCAAAAATAAACAGATAAATAAAGGTGTCTACTCTTTAAAAAAAAAGAAAGAAAGAAAGAAAGGATTTCTGACTTTACATTTTCTATTCTACATTTATCAAACTACTGTAGAGCTACACTTCAGGTGAGAGGGAGGGAGGGAGCAAGAGAATATGGTGGGGGGAAGAGGGTGGTTTTAAAGTTATTGTGAAAGGGAAAATCATGATCATCAAATTGACCCTGGCAATCCATAAGAGGAACAATAGATTGTAGTGGCCCAACAAAGTGTTTCCCCTCCATCACTAGAGCAGACTGCTGTTTCTTCAGCTGAGTACAACATGAAGAAGTTCTCTTGAAAGCAGGGCCCATGTTGTACGGAAGGCACTTAGCTACAACCGGCACAACAAGATGCTCACACAGTGAGACACACGGGAACGAGACCAGCTAAGAGACTACAGGTTCTCATCTGCCAGCTCCAGCTCTTTCTAGGCAACTCCCTTGAATGGAATGGAAGACTACGTAACCTCCACTGCCCATTTGGTTAAACGTTTGTAAGACGAGTGAGTGTATGCGGCCACTCCAACGTATGCAAATTTAAAATGTAAAGGGCTTACTTTGCTGGCACTCCGTTTCTGGTTTACTGTCAGGGCAGCCTGTGGGATGCTGGGTGAGAGGAAAGATCTGGCAGCCAAGGGCTACTCTTTGAGGCCCTGCAATCCTGGCCAAGGCAGGAGGAAGTCACCTGTCACAACACGAGCATCCTGAGGATTCCAGTGGGTTTTCCACAGTTCCACCCTCTAAGATCTATGAGGAAATCACACACTGCAGAAGCAAAGGAGGTGGGAAGCTGTTGTCACCAAGTGTTGAAAGCAGTGACCACAAAAAACTAAGTTCAGCCCTTACAGGAACTCAAAGGCTTCACAGCTGTTTCCTGGCAACCAGGGGCACAGATTAATCAAGAGGTTTGTTCTAAACCTGTCTAAGGAAGGCTTCAGGGCCCCTGACCACACCTGAAAGACTTCTCAGGGTTAGAAAGCACAGAGGCCTGTACACTCATTTTAGTTTAGCCCAAATATGATCTTTCTGCTCCCTCCCTTAGCACTCTGCACTCCTCTCACTGCCTGGGAGCACTGGTCAGATCTTGTCATTCCTCTCTTTTTAAGACTCTCATTCATTCATTCAACACACATTTACTGAACGTCTACTTCAGACCAGGTACTTGTGCAATGGCTTTCTTCCACACTGAATAAAATCCAAACTCATCTCTCTCCAACTCATCTCTTTAACAAGCCTCCCTTGCACACGGAGGCCTTTAGCTTGTTCTTTCAACATGCCAAGCTCAGTCCTGCCACAGGGCCTTTCCACTCAGTCTCCCCGTCCCCTGCCTGTGACACACACTGTTGGCTCCTTCCATCATTTGTCTCAGTTCAAATACCCGCTCTTGGAGAAGCCTTCCCTGACCACCTCTCCAGATACTACATCACACAATTTCCTTCACAGCGTTTACTGTTATCTGAAATCTTAATTATTTACTCCTTTAATGGGCTTCTCCCTGACTTGAATAGAAGCTCCTCAAGGACAGGGGCCATGTCCATCTTGTTCACTATTCACAATGGGACACAGCAAATTCTTAATAAATACCTGCTGAATAAACAGACAAAGGAGTTCTGGGAAGCCCATTTGAAGGCACCTCAAAACCTCTTCCATGTTATCTAAACCATGCCAAGTGCTCTTGTATGCCACTAGACAGCAGCTGACGATGGTTTATCTGACCACCACAGCATTTATGAAGCACTCTTCAACTGGCAGGGCTTCAAGAAGTTAGAATTAAGGAGCTGTTAAACCGGATTATAGGTAGCCAATCTCAAGTGATTGCCAAGGGGCTGAGCTGCGAAGCCACCACAACGCTGGCTGCTGCAGGCACAGTGTACCCCCTGTTCGGAGCAACCTGGCAGGGGTGTTATTCTCGTGAGATGTTTCCCACAGCAGTCTGGCCTGACTCAGCCTCTCTCTTCTGAGAATGTCTGTGGCAGTCTCTTGGTAAATGAACTGACTCAGCACTGTTCCAACTGAAACCAACCCTAGGAAAAAGATGTGTGGTTTCCTCATCCTCCAGGAAGACCCCGCTGCTTTCAGTGTAAAAGGCAGCTTGGGGTAGGTGACTTCAGTCAGATCTCCTACTTCCAATTCCTTCTATTCCCACTCTAACAATCAAACAAAGATGGCCCCTTGGGATACTGGAGGAGTAACATCCTGGAAAGACAGACCCCCCTCACCCTGCTCGCTTTGGGTCACCAACCCTCTCCTAACAGCGCTGCTGCGGCCTTAAACAGCTGCAGGATTTCAGTACCCAGGCAGGTGGTCCTGTTCGTTTCCTCCATCAGACATCACCCACTGTCACCTCATCTGGGAGGACTTCACTGGCCAATTTCACTGCCAGGCACCTCAGGGGACACCCTCCTCACCAAAAGGGGGACACTCTGTTACTCCCAAATTCTGCACGTCCAGAATCTGACCCTCTGGCCTCATCAGCCCCTCTGCGGGACCTTCCCCAGACAATCATCACCCTGCCTCTTCCAGAAGGCCATCTGAGTCCATCCCCTGATGCCCAGCTGTGTTAGCTCTGAAACAGATCCTTCAGGCTTTGATCCTCTGGTGCATCTCAGGAAGACAGAGCAGTGAATCCAGTCTCAAAATCAATGCTCCTTCCCTTCACCTACCAGGGCCTGAAAGAACTCCCCCTGGCCCACAGTGTAGCCCCCTCCTTCCCTCTTGCACCTCAGCTTTCTTCTCCAGTCACCCAAGACTTCCCATTTTATTTGTTCCTCTCCCCATAACCCATCCAGCCACTGGGGAACTTCTGAGCTGAACTCCCATATGTTACCAACACCCGAAGGAGTGGGAGAGAGACAGTCTCCGTAAAACAGACACTCCTAGGGTACGCTCCCCTCACCCAACAAAGGAGATTTTTCTTCTCTAAAAAGAACATCTCTGAAACCTGACCTTTTCCCACTCTCACCCACTGCATGGGGCTCCCTTCCCCAGACAGACACCTCCAGGGCTCCCAACTCATCTGTTCTTCACCCAGTGTTGCAAGCTTCCACTAACCGCCCTACTCGGAGCTTGCCTCCTAAAACCTAACATCTATCTCCTCAACTAGGGGCCTGGTAACGATGGGGTCATTTCACTTTCAGCTGCTCCAACCAAATCCCTCTGGAATCTGAGAAATCCCTTTCCCCTTCTCACGTATCCTATGGAGATGCCCTTCATCCCCCCCAAAGCAGCCACCCCAAGACTCCCCCTTTCTAATCAACATAAAAATTTCCTCACCTAACCCAATCCCCCAAACTAACACTGGAGCCCTGCCCTTTATCAATGGGGGATCCTCTCAGTCACCCCTCAGGATGCTGTTTTCTTCCTTCATCCATCCTGAGGGGCTTCTCCGAAGTCCCCGCCAAACGGACATCCCAAGGCTCCTCCCCCCACCCAGACACCCATCACCCAAATAAAGGACTTCCATCCATTTTGGGGCGCCTCCTCGTTCTCTAGGGAACCCCTCGATCTCCCCTAAAGAGCCGCCAGCCCCGGTCTCCTCGGGAGTGCCTCTGGGCTCGCCCCTCACCCGCTCTGGCCGATCCGCAGCGCCGCGGGACCCGGCCCTTCCTCTCAGCAGGGCCCTCACGCCGCCCGGGGGAGCCTCTGGGCCTCGCCGCGCCGCCCACAGGCCCCACAGGCCCCTCAGGCCCCCGCCCGTGCTTCCGGCCACCGCCTGCTCCTCCTCCCCACTCAGGCCGCCTGGGTCGCCGCCACGGGGCCCAGGGGACAGAGGCATCGCAGAGGCCCTAGCCCCGCAGCAAGGGCCTTCGCGGGTCCCCGGCCCCCGGCCCGAGCCCATGCCCCCTCGGCCGGCCGGGTCCGGCGCCCCCGCTCACCCGAGCCCGTGGTGGCTGCCATCTTGCGTCGCTGTCGCTCAAAGGCCGGCCCCTTCTTCACCCCCCACCCGTTCTCCGGGCTCTTCTGCGCATGCGTGTGCGCACACGCAGACGCCTCCGCTGACACCCGCTCCGCAGACTGCGCGACCCGTTGCCGGGAAGGTATTTTTTCCTGCCCTTTTAGAGAGAGGAAATGTTTGCGTGCGTGAGGGCCCAGCAACCTGCAAGGCCCTCCAGGCTCTGGTGCGAGGGAGGTATTGAGGTGCTTGGTGGGGAGGGCAAGGTTGATCAGACTTGGAAGGGTGTGACTGTGAAAGAAAAAGAAAAGAAAGCTTTAAAAAAGCGCCTATTGTCACAACCTATAATGGAATATAATCTGCAAGAAAACCCCACCAAAAAACAAAAACCTAAATCACTATGCTGTACACCTGAAACTAACACAATATTGTAAGTCAACTATACTTCAATAAATATAAATAAATAAATAGATACAAGTTTATAATATTTTTAAAAAGCACCTATTTTGCCTGGGGCATTTTCCTATCTAGTTGGATCCTCACAACAACATCCCTACCAGGTCGGGATTAAAGTGAAAAATGAAGGCGAGAGGTGTTAAGCCATTTATCTAAACTCAGCTGTTAAATGACTGAGTCAGAATTTGAACCCAGGCCAGATGTCTTGCTTCCAAGATCGATGCTCCCAGGCCAGAAGGGGCTTGTAGAAGGGCAGCTAAATGATTTGGGGCATTAAGGTGGCAGGGAAAGCATTCACTCATTCATTCATTCGTTCACTCTTTCACTCAATCCATTCATTCCATCGAACAAATATTTACTAAGCATCTACTATGTGCCAGACGCTGTCATAGGTGCTGGGGATGGATATACATCCCTGAAGAAGCAAGCCCCTGCTCTCATGGGCTTAGATTTTAGTCGGAGACAGGAAGCAAATAAACAAATAGGGAAAAACATAACTATAATAGGATAGAGAGTAAACCAGAGAAGAAGTGGTCAGGGAGGGCCTCCTATGGAAGTCACATTTCAACAGCGACCTGAATGATGAGAAGGAGGTAGAGGGAATGGCATGTGCAAAGGCCCTGGAAACATATACTTGCAAATGTTAAATCCAAGAAGTGACTCCTCCTCTATGACAAATGGTCTGAGAAGCTCTTATATGGATATGGAAACAGGCTGAGAGAGGTGAAAGGATTGCCTCAAGGCAACACAGCTAAACATTGGCTGAGAAAGGACCAGGACTTTCAGTACAGAGGAACAAGGAAGCTGGAAGCCTTCACCCAGTGCATCCAATTCATCACTTGTTCTGACAGAATGCCTCCTAAGCATCGCTCTACTCCATCCACTTGTCTCTCACTTGGATGATCCCAGCAGCTTCCATTCTTGCCCCCATGTTCCATTCACCTAAACCTTTCAGTATCTCCCCATTCCCATGGGATAAAATACAGACTCTACAAATTGACCACAGAATTATCATCCAACAATGACAATCAGCAGATTGAAAGGGGGCCTCGTATGACCTTGCTGGGACAACAACCAGGAATCTCCAGGGCAAACCAAGGTGGTTAGCCACCCTACCCACAATGCCCTGCACCTAGGCCAGGACTAGGATGGAGCCAGTGAGGGGTCTAGGGCGCCAAATTTAAGGAGGCTTTCACTCTCCGATCCAGGCTTTGCACTTGCACCACCCTTCAAATGCGTGCCTCCCTAAAATCTGCACCCTGGGTGCCTCACTTTCCCCCTTCCCTGGCACTGCCTGCACCTCTGAGACTTGCTGTACCTCTCCAGTTACACTGGCCCTTTTCAAGCCTCTGGAACACATGTCCTCTCCCTCCTCACGGCCATTGCCTGTGCTGTTCCCAGTCATTGCCCCCTCAGGGAAACTTTCCTTGATTTCTCCCACCAGGTCAAATTCAGCCATAACTGACGCTCCAAGTGCCACGTGCGTCTTCTTCCCAGCACTGGCCACATGCAATCATCTTGACATTATTCCATGTATCACGTGATTCAAGTTTACCTTGAAGAGCACAGAAAATATTTGCCCTAGACTTTGGGTCACTGTAAAAAGTCATATAGCAAGTGGGAAACATTTGGGCTCCAAAGGTGGACTCACCTCTGGCGTGAAATTTTCCGGGGTCGAGTCCTCCTTTACCACTCACTTTGCTGTGTGACTTGAGGCAAGGGACTTGAACCTCTCCTGGCATCAATTTCCCCTTCTGAAAAGGGGGATGACGGTATCAACCTCATAGGGTTGCTGTGGGGATAAAATGCGTTGATAAACGCTTTGGCACCGAGAGAGAAGGGGTCACTAGAAAAGCTGACATTTACCAAGCTGTCATATCCACCTTTTAATCCTCACAACTCAGTGCCACAACTCCTAGGAATATCCCCAATTTAGAGGTGAGAAAACAGACTCAGAGATAACAGGTGGAGGAGTGACGATTAAAACACAAGCCTCTTATCCATGATGCTCATAAATGTTTACTCGCGTAGATTCCGTGGTTCCCGTGGTGAATTTGTCAAGCAAATTGACGATAAAGCGAATTTCTACACAGAGCACCTCGCAGGAGGACTAGATTAAGCACGGCAGCCCGAGGCATGCTGGTAATTATAGTCCAGCGGGGTCGCGGAGCCTGCTGGGAGTTGTAGTCCTCCCCGTACTAAAGCGCTCTCGGAGAGGCTCCGCCCCCTCCCCGGTGGTCGCCACCAGTCCCCAGAGCGGGATTCCTCTGGCCCCTGCGCCCCATTCTCTCTCTGCGCTTGAGCTGGTAGCTTCAGCTGTTGCGGATGTGAGTCCTGTTTTATCGGATTCGTGGGAAGATTAAAATGGCTAATAGAACTAAAGAATTTAGAAAACGGCTTGACACAGAGCGAGTGCTATATAAGTATTAGCTGCTGCCATTATTACTACAATATTATTATTATTATCTCCTCAATGACCCTTGCAAAGTAGCTGTTGTTATCTCCACATTTGTCAGATGTGGAAACTGAGACTCGGTGGAGTTAGATGGACTTCCTAGGGTCACACAAGAAAGGAGTAGATTCAGGTTTGGAATCCAGTTCTTTTAACTCTGGGGCACTTGATGTTTCCTGTGTGGTGAGGGAGCTGAAGCCTGGAAAGTTTTAAGCAAAACGTAGGCGGGTTTGCGTTTTTACAAAGTGCAGCCTGGCTGCCTCAAGGAAATTGAATTGGGTGGCAGCAAGACTGGAGGTGAGGGGTCCAGAGAGTAGGTGTGTTGGACACTGTTGACTGCCAGTCCAGTCATGACCTTCCGTGCTCACAGAAGCCTGATTTTGCTTAGGAGGCTGAACGTCCAGTTTCCAGATGTGAATCCAAGCCAATCACAGGCACTGCCATTTCCTTTTGCCAGTGGTTGGTCCAGGGGTGTGCCTGTGATGTAGTTCTTTCTGGCCAGTAGAGTTGGGGAGGAGGTGTTTGGAAAGTTTCCCTCTTCTGAAAATAGCTGGGGAGAAAGGCTTTTTTGTCCCCTTTCCTCCTTCCTATATATGAGGTTGTGATGGTTGGAGCTGTGGCAATCATATAGATACCATGAGGCACAAGCCTGAGGCTGAAAAGCCAACACACCAAAGATGACAGCACAGAAAGATGGCAAGAGCTAGATAGGACCTGGATGATGTAGTTGAGCAGCTGAACAAATCCCAGGGCTGCCTACCTATAAACTTCTTAAGACGTGATAATAAATGTCATTACTGCTTAAACTGCTCTTAAAAGTAAGTTGTTATCTACAGCCAAGGAAGCTGGCACAGTGTTCCAGGAAAGAGATATATGGACTTGGACTGTTCCACAGCATTCACTCAAGAACACTGTTCTCAACAAGGCGGGAAAACATCCAGGGAGTTCTGGAATCTCTGAGATGTGAAAGGCATGAATAGCTTGAAAAAGTATATTGAAAATGTAAAAAATGCAATATACTTTACAAGACCTACAGTATCATTTTTTAGAGCAATATTTCTCAAACTCTAATGCGCAGGTAAATCACTAGCAGTCTTGTTTAAATGCAGATTCTGCTTCTGTAGGGGTGAGGGGTGCTTGAGATCCTGCATTTCCCACAGCCTCCTAGGGGATGCCGATGCTGAGGCACAGACCACACTTTGAGTAGCAAGGTTGTGGATAACATTATAAAGTTTTATGTTTATATTTCCAATTCATAGTTAAGAAAAAACCCCAAATTCATGCTATAGTTTTTGTAATACAAACTACAGAAAGTAAAGCTGAGGAACTGTTGACGGGAAGGGTCATGGGCACCCAGAAGACAGAGAATCCCTGGGGAGGGGTCTGTGGTGGATGGGATGTGCGACACATTTGCTCGTGGCATTTCATGGCAAATACATGGAGTTATGCCCCCCTGGGGTGTGTCTGAAGTATAGCATTAAGATATTTAATGTTTGATGTAGTTGCTAAAATACACAACCAAAAAGGGATAGGAGTGGGTAGGTAGGGGGTAATGATACAATTCATTTATTCCTATATTGATGGACATCTGGGTCATTTCCATTGGCTTCTTCCTATACAATTTATTTCTATAATGTCTGAATTTTGTATCATCTGTTACTTTTGTGGTCAAGGAAAAAGGAATAAAAACCAGGAGTCTGGGATGGGGGGAAAACCAAAAGGATGTTTCCTTAATTTATAAAGAGCCCTTGCAACTCATTAAGAAAAAGAGATCCCAAAGGAAAGATGATAATCATAGCAAACATGCATGGAACATTTAGTATGTTCCAGGAACACAGTGTTTTGCATATATTAATTCATTTAATCTTCACAATGACCCTATGAGTTAGGTTCCCGTCTCATGGATAAGGAAACTCAGACACAGAAAGATTAAGTAACTTGCCCAAAGTCACATGCTTGTTAAGTGGCACAGCTGGTATTTGAACCCTAAGTTCTTAACCATTACTGTCCTGCCTTCCCCCCAAAATCGGAAAAGAACATGTACAGAGAAAGGAAATGCGATAAGATACCCAATCTCACTCAACATATTGTATTTCAGTGATTGTAAGATGCAAATTTTTATATTCAAACATCTCTGAAATCAGGATGGATGGTACAATCAATGATATCTTAGATTCAATGAAATACAGTAAGAGAAATGCAAATTAAAACCACCTATCAGATTGGCAAAGAACAAAACACTTGATAACACTCTGTGTTGGCAAGGGTGTGAGGCAACTGGCACTCTCAAAAGTTCTGAGAGTTTAAATGGGCACGGCCTTGGTGGAAGGCAATTTTGGCATGAGCAATCAAAATGCAGCACACAGACATCCCTGACCCAGCAATTCGATCCTCAGGAATTGACCCCTCAGGTCTACTGGCCTTTATGAGCAAAGACTTAAGTTTCTCCGATGCACACAACAGCAGTTTATATTACCCCAAAATGAAAATTATCTCAAAATTCAACGAGCGATGAGTTAAAAAAGAAAGGTCCATCCTGAAGTTGGAATGTTATACAGCTGTATAAAGGAATAAGGAAGCATTGATATAATACTATCCCCAAAACATATTAAATGAAAAAAGGCAAGGTGCAGAACTGTGTATATAATATTCTACCTATTGTGTGAAAAGAGCGGGGACAGACATGCCTCTGTGCCTATGTAAGCGACTTGCAAGGGTCTTATCAAAATGATGGGCTCTGGGGAACAGAAATGAGGGCTTGGGGGAACATGAATGGGGAGCACTCTAGACCTGGAGTTGGTAAATTTTTTTCTGTAAAGGGCCAGATAGTAAATATTTTAGGTTTTGTGGGTCGTTTGGTTTCTTGTCTCTGCTGCTGTATTGAAAAAGCAGCCATAGACAACATGCAAATGAATGGCTGTGTGTCAGTAAAACTTTACGATTGACACTGAATTTGAATGTCGTGTGTTAGGAAATATTCTTTATTCCCCCCCCCCGCTATTAAAAAGAAAATGCTAATGGGGACAGTAGAAAAACAGGTGGGCCAGATCTGGTCTACTGGCCAGTCAGCTGACCCCTGTATTGTTTATTATTCCTTACCTTATGCATGCATTACCTATTACAAAATCATGTTTAAAAGGTTAGCTTGAAATTTTTAGATTTATCAAAAGGGGGTGGGGTTAATGTTGGGAGCAGGCGCCCTGCCCAGACCCCCTCTAAGGACAAGTCAGCATGGGGGGGCGATGCATGACGTTTCCCAGTGGAGCTGGAAACCCATGTATTTGCTCTGCACTGCCACCTGCCCCACTCCACCACCAGATAGCAGCACAAATCCACCTAAAATCAGGCCGTCCCTGCACCAGCTGGGAAGTTACGGGCAGAAATTGGCCTATATACCTGTTTTATTTTGCCCACGGTATGTTTAAAGAATGGAGCCAGCATTTAAAAAATCTGGATTTTCTGGCTCCTCTTTAATCAACTGATATGAGTAGCAGCTGCCCTCTGGGGCCTGATGTCTCCGGGGCATCCCAGCCCTCAGTGTTAGCTCTGTTTCTCATCCTGATGTGTTGCTGCTTTCTCATAGGAGACACGTTTCTCACTGGCCACCTGCCTCCTCACCTCCCTCCCTCCACTGGGGCTGCAGGTGCGTGTGAAAGCTGCTAGAGCTCAGCGTTAGATCAGGGCTCAGATTCCAGCCTTGCTACCTACCATCTGTGTGACGTTTGGTATGTTATTTGACCTCTGCGCCTGTTTCCTCATTTGGAAAAAATGGGGCTAAGTGTACTCACCTCTCAGAGCTGCAGGGACTGCTTGAGGGGACCCACGCACGGAGCTCTCCGCATCTGGCCTGTAGTAAGTGTTCAGTAGGTATTAGCATTTCCTGCTGCCCGGCCCTCAATAGGGACTTTTTGGAATATTCCCATCTCACAAATGACCCCAACTTTCCCAGACCTGACCCAAAACATATGTCCCTCCGGTTTTGAAAAGTATCTTTCCAGTCCTTGGGATTCAGGAGCAGCAAGATGGTCTGAGTTTGAGGCCTGGCTCTGCCTCACTAGCTGTGTGGTCTTGGGCAAGTCACTTCACCTCTCTGGACTCACGCTGTTTGTTCTTGCTGGCTTCTGGGGGAACTAAAACATCGGTAGGGCCTAGAAATATACCCCCAGCAGAGCCTGGGAATAGGAAAGCAACCCCTGCAGGCCCCAAGGCTGCTTACCTGGTGCTGATTTTGGCTGTCTGCCCCACCCACTGCACCTTAAGTATTCTTTTGGGAACCATCCCTCCCTCCTCTCATCCTGTGACTTGGGAAGTGTTGATCCCACTCCTCCAACTCCAGGTGGATATTTCAGCCCTGGCCAGTCAGAACACTTCACTACCACCCCAAAGAGTTGGTTCAGGGATAGGCACATGACCCAATCCAGGCCGATGAGAGCCTGCCCTGGGGCTTTTGCTGCAGCTGCTGGGAAGGGAGACTTTTTCTACTGAGGTGCTGAGCTGGTCCAATGTCAAGTCTCAACTCAGAGAAAAACAGAGCTAGACAGAGACCAAGTTCTGATGAATCATGTGAGCCCCTGGGTCTTGCCAAACCTTAAGTCAGAAACACCTCTGACCTTTTCAGTTATATGAGTTAATAAAATTACTTTAGCTATTAATTTTTGCTTAAGTTATGGTTTCTGTCATTTAGAGTTGAAGAATTCTAATACCCCTTCCTTTTGTGGTCCCCTCAGACAGTTAAAAATCAAGTCTAGTGGTGAGCAAACTTTAAAATGAAGTTATGGGTCACATTAAAAAAAACTTTATCTGTGACTGCTCTAAAGAGTCTTTTATCATTTCTCTGTCCCCAACAAGTTTTTGTTTTTCCTGGTTAATATTATAGAAACTATCTAGCCCAGACTAGATATTGATTGTAAATCTGTTGTGTTCACTACTGAATCCCAGTGCCTGGCACATAGGAAATACCTCATATTTGTTCAGTGAATAAATGAACAAGATACTTGTTTAAAATGTCCAGTCTCCTGACTTGCCTGTCTGTGAGGTTCCACACAACTAGTTCCTATTTTTCAAACCTCATCTTCCACTTTCCCCTTGCTCACTCCCATCCAGCCACACTCTCTTAAAAACCCCAGGTTTGTTCCTGCCTCAGGGCCTTTGCACTTGTCCAGCCAGGAAGGCTTTCCCTCCAGTTCTTTCCCCAGTTGGTTCTATCTCCTCCTCCAGGTCTCAGCTCAAATGTCACCTCCTCAGAGAGGCCCTCCCTGACCACCCTGCCAAAGCAGCCTCACCCTACCTTTCTGATGTAATCCCAAGATGTCTGATTTTCTTTACAAATCACCATCTGAATGTCCACGTGCATTTATTTAAGTTTATTGTCTCTCTCCCCAGGAGGTCAGCTCCATCAGGGTAAGTCCTTGTTTGTTTGTTCACTTCCATGCCCCGGTGTCCAGGCCAGAGCCTGGCACATATTAGGTGCCAATAAACATTTGCCAAAGGAATTCACCAATAGGGATCAGCCTTTGTTACTTATCACCATGATTTCCTGCATGAAGACCATTCCTCACCAAATCACGGGTCCCTTCCAAAAGTGTTTGGAGCAGATGTCAACATTGATTCACTGTCTTAGATGACAAAGCCCTCATCCTTAGCCCAGCGTTGCGAGGGAAGCTGGGAATAGGGTAGGGGTGGGGCCTCGCCCTCCAGGCTCCTTACTTCCCTTCCCCCAGCCAACCAGGAAACACGAGGCAGCCGAGGTTAAGTAGACTCTTGCTGCTTTGTTATAAATATATTATATACATCCAAAACATGACATTAAAATATTACTCCGTGTTACAGAAAAGATATTAAGGCTTTCTATTATTTACATTAAACAAGCAAGCACCGTTAAAAAAAAAAATAACCGAAACTAAAAAGCCCCACTCTCCCTTCTCTGACATACCCCCGGCCAGAGGGGACACTGTGTCCCCTTCCAAATGACCAAGACCCTTTGCAGGGGCTGTGCCCTTCAAAGACATCCTCCGATTAGAAACATCAGCTCTGGCTGGAATCACATGGGGGAGGGGTGGGGAAGAAGGGGGGTCCAGACTTGATCAGGAAATTCCAGCCTCGTCTGGCCAGCTGCCCCCAGACCCTTGCTGCACTTTGCCATCCTTGGGTGGACAAGCTAGGCTGAAGGTGGTGACTGGGGCTGTCTATCCACCCAGGCCTTGGGGGTCAGTCTGCAGGTCCATGGCAGGGTAATGCTCCAGGGACAGTTAGGTGTGCCTGGGGGCTCCTAGACCACTGAGGGCAAAGAGGAACAGACAAGGTGACTCAGTGCCCCAATACCAGCCACGCTGAAGGGCTGCCCAGTGGGGCAAGGGGTGGTGGGATTGTGGGGAGTTGGTGAACTTCTCCTCAATCCAAGGAATGGCTGGCAGGGCGGGGCTCTTTTTTTTTTTTTTTTTTTTTGCAGAGTCAGGTTTGGCAGACAGAGCAGCTCAGGTGGCTGGGGAGGGGTCAAGGAAAGGAAATAAAAAAAATCAGTGGCTCAAGTATTCTGTGTCACAAGGGGTGGGCTGGGGGTGCCCGGGCCCAGCCCAGGAGGTGTCCTCTCCACCTGGAGGGGCCAGCGCAAGGAGGCTGGAATTTGGCAGATGGCTTCGGTTTGGAGGAGCTGGGTAAGGTTGGCAACGAGGTGGTGGCCCGGAGGAGTTATTTGATCTTCTGTGCCCATTTCATGTCGTCTGCCCGAGGCTTCTCGCCTGTCAGGCCCTGGATAATGTCCTCTAGGCGTCTCCAGAAGCCCATCTTCTCGAGAGGGTAGTTGAGCCAGCCTGCAGTGGAAACAGGGCAGGGGGGTGTGCGGACGGGTTGAATGGGAGAGCAGCAGTGAGAGGACGCAGAGAGAGAGCTGGCCCTGCCTCGGGCAGGGGAGGAACTGAGAGTAAGTCTGCAGGGGGCAGGGGACAAGGACTGACCAAGGAATCTTGGGACAGGGGCTTCCCACCAATGGGTTTAGGGGCTGCTCAGACATGCCTTCATCCCCTCATTCACCTTCTTATTGAGTGCTTACTATATGCCAGGCATGGAGGCAGTGTTTCTTATCATTTGGCTCTAATGCTACCTCTTCCAGGAAGCCTTCCCTGACTACCGCTTAGCAGTGCTCCAGGCCTGTCACGTCACCCTTTCTTATTTCTTTACAGCTTTTATGATAACCTGTAACCATTCTCATTAATTCGTCACCTCCCTGTTTTGTGTTGGTTTTTATCCCCAACTCCCAACTAGAATGTCAGCTCTGAACAGTAGAACCCCATGTTGTTTCACTGTTGATCCCACTGCCTAGGATGATGCCTGGCATATGGTAGGTGCTCAATGAACAGTGCTCATAATCTTATTTAATCTGTATTACAGTCTACCACCTGAACCTTGAAGTAGATACTATTATTAGTCCCACTTTCCACATGAGAAGACTGAGTCTTGGGGACTTCCCTGGTGGCGCAGTGGTTAGGAATCCGCCTGCCAATGCAGGGGACACAGGTTCGAGCCCTGGTCTGGGAAGATGAACATGCCGTGGAGCAACTAAGCCTGTGCGCCACAACTACTGAGCCTGCACTCTAGAGCCCACGAGCCACAACTACTGAATCCTGCGCACCTACAGCCCGTGCTCCGCAACAAGAGAAGCCTGCACACCACAACGAAGAGTAAACCCCGCTTGCCCGCAACTAGAGAAAGCCCACACGAAGCAATGAAGACCCAACGTGGCCAAAAATAAAATTAATTAATTAATTAATTGATTTAAAAAAAAAAAAAAAGACTGAGCCTTGGAGGGGAGTTTCCCAATTAGTTTATGGCCAAGCCAAGATTGATACCAGTTCTGGTTGAGCAGTTAAATGATCTCCACAACAGCCTAAATTCTAACCCCTCCAACTGCGCCTAGAAAGCATGACTTTAGGGTGTACAAAAAATGTTTTTTTGTGGCTCTCAGTTCTGCTTCCAGAAAGGCAAAAAACCCCAAGAAACAAAAACAAAACAACCTCCCCAAAACCAAACCAAACATCCCAACCCCTGCCCCCAAACCAGTAGCTGTAGCTTACTGAGTACCTACTATGTGCCAAGCACTTTGCATCTGCCACCTTACCACTCACACCCCAGCCCTGGGAGGTGGTATGTGAAGGAGGTGGCTGTAGCCCCATCTTGTGAATGAGAAAAACGATAACCCAGGGAGGCTTGTGAGCCTCCGTAAGTCACATATGGAGGAGCTGAAGGCTGAACCCAAGTTGGTCTGACTTAACAGCACATGTGGTATACTTAACCTTAAAAAGATACCCAGCTGGCCCTGGAAAACCTGGTCGCCTCACCTCATCCCACGTCTTTGGCACTGGCCCATTAACTACCAACAGCATGTGGGCCTCCTTACTACTCCTGGGTCACCTGTTCCTGCCGCAGGGCCTTTGTGTACTTGCTGTTCCCTCTGCCTGGACTGATCTGTCCCTATTTATCTGCAGGGAACCCCCCCACTTTTTCCAGATTTCCGATCTCCTTAATAAACAGCTACGCCCCCTTCCCCTGTGACTCTCTGCCCTTCATCCTGCTTTGTCTGCCCTCACAGCATTTCTCACACCTGGACTCTGCCGTCTCTCCGACCCTTCTACCCCTCACGCCTCTCACTGCAGCCACACCAGCCTCCCTGCTGCTCCTCAAACAAACCAGGCATGTGGTTCCTGCCTCAAGGCCCTTCACCTACCGCTCCTGCTGCCTGGAGAGCTCTTCCTCCACATCTGCATGATTCTCTCCCTCAGTTCAAATGTCACCTTCTCAGTGAGGCCTTCCCTGATCACCCTATTTAGAGAGTGAAGCTCCCCATTTCCCTCTCCTACTCTGCATTATTTTCCTCCATAGCAGTTAGGACAATCAGATATAGTACTTGTTATTTAGTGCCTGGAATGTCCCCTCTTAGAATGCGAATGCTATAAAGGTAGGGATTTTTGCCTGTTTTGTTCAGTGCTATATGGCACATAGTAGGTGCTCAATAAATATCTGCTGGGTGGATGGGTGGTTGGCATCACAACTCCACGAAGGGGGTATGTGTGTGTGTGTGTCCTTGGCACCTAGAAGAGTGCCTGGCATGTAGTAGATGCTCAAGAAATGTGTGTTCTGAGAGAATGTTCCTGCAGGACTGCACCACCTCCCACTGTGACCTGTGCCCCTTGATCCTAAGGATGGAGCTGCAGTCAGAGTGGGGGCAGCCCATTCCATGCTACCCTATAGCCGCACCTGTGGTGATGCAGAAGTAGGTCTCGTGGGGTGAGACGTGGTGGATGCGATGGTGTTTACGAGGCAGGATGACATGCCAGTCCTGCAGGAGGACGACCCAGCGCGGCAGCCCAAAGTACGTGTGTGACCACTTGTGGATCTGGTTGGTGAAGGTACCGAAGATGATCAGGCAGAAGACGAAGCATTCCCAGGGGTACAGCTGCTCCAGGACTTCTGCAGCGTGGGTAGAGGGGGGGTTGACCACAGGCCCCATACAGCTGTCCACAGGGTGGGGGCCCACTGCCAGCCTGGCCCAGCTCCCTTCCCAGGATAGCACCCAGGCCTCTTTCCAACCTCCCAATTGGACTCGGGCAAGCTCAGACTCCCCTCTGGACCTCAGTCTCCCCTTCTGCTCAGTGGGCAGAATGGAATAAGCATAGGTAATAGTTAAGAATGTGGGCTCTGGAATGAGGCAGAGCTGGGTGCAGATCCCTACTCTGACATTTCTTTTTCTTTTTCAGCCACGCCGCGTGGCTTGTGGGATCTTAGTTCCCCGACCAGGGATTGAACCTGGGCCCTCGGCAGTGAGAGCGCCGAGTCCTAACCCCTGGACCACCACGGAATTCCTCCCTGCTCTGACATTTCTTAACTGTATGAACTTGGGTCAACGACTCTACCTCTTTGAGTCTCAAGCTCCTCAACAACGAAATAAGTCTTTGTCCAGATTCCCTAGAAGCAGAGCCTGAGACAAGGATTTATGTGCACATGAGTTATCTGACTGGGGGGGGGGTTGGGGGTGGGGTGGGAAATCCTCTCTTCCGGAAAAACATCTGAGGGAGTGAGGAAAGCAGGACAGGGCAGGGGAAGAGTTAAGCAAAGATGGGGTGGGGGGAGTCTTGTCTCAGCCTGATCCTGGTGGGGTGGGGTGGGGGGGTCTGAAATGTTAATGACTCCATAGAGTTGGTCCCGCTCAGAGGCCAGGGGGCTGGCTTTTGCCGGCTTTTTTTTTTTTTGTCACTGGCTTCAGGCTTATCCCAAGGGAAGAGGCGGGACCTGCCCTGGCATTTCTCAGAAGGGGCAGCTGGATGCTTACAGCAGCTGGGGGACGGGTGCCCCAACTGGGGAAGAGGAGGTGGGCGGGGCAGCACCCCCAACACCACAGACATTCATCACATCTCCCCGCAGCGGGGCTGCTCTAAAGATAAGCACTGTGTCAAACTGTTAGAACAGGATCTGGCACAGGGGAAGGACTCATCCCCCACCTGACAGACGAGGTCGCTGAGGTTCAGAGAGGTGAAGTGACTTGCTTTGGCACAAGTTTCCTCCCCCAGATAGGCAGGGCAGAGGTCTGAACTCAGGACTGGGTTGGCAGGCTATATATACTCTTTCCACTAAGCCCAGGCAGCAAAACCAGAAGCCCTCAGGGCCAGGGAGGTAATTCAGATGAGCAAGGCAGGCCAGGCATTGGACAGCAGGGAGTAGTGGGGACTGTGGCAAAGTGGAGAGCGTGCATCTCTGTCTAAGGGAGGGGCCCCTGCAGCTCAGCTCCAGCCCAGTACAGCCAAGTGGGAACAAAGACCCAGGGTGGCCAGATCGGATTGTTCAAGAGAAGCTGGAAACACAGATCTTTATGTCAAATACCCCAATTTTACATGAGGGAAACTAACTAAAAATTTTTCTAACACTGTGAGGGGCCAAACACACACACAAGCTACAGGAGGCTCATGGGAGGGGTGCGTGTGTGCCTGTCCCCGATGGCTCCCTGAAGGCCCACCAGGGGGCACTCTTACCTGGGCTCTGGGTGTGGAACTTGTAGGCCATGTTTAACAGCGGTAGCAGCGTCACCAGGCAGTTGTCCCCGTTGGTCTCGATGAAGTCGTGCCGCGTAATGGCTGTTGGGTCGATGTGATGCTCCCGGAATGGCCGGATGAAAGCCTGGGTGGGGTAGGGGGGCGGGAGAGGGGATCCATCCGACCAGTCAGCCTATGGTGGTCGGCCACTCTCCCCGACCTCCTGCTCACACTCCGCGCGGGCTCACCTCCTTGCCTTTGAGATGCTGTCCCACCACACCACTGCTACAGATCCCACCCAGCCTTCAGGGTCTGGGTCTAACAGCTTTAGCGCAAGATGGGTCGAAATGACCTGGTGGGGACCTTGGGCTGGTACTGCCCCGCTGTGGGCCTCAGTCTCCTGACCTGGGCTCTGGGGGGGTTTGGAGACAATCTCCACCCTCCTTTCCTACCCTAAGACAATTGAGGAGGCCCCTCCCAGTGACAGGCAGGACCCTTTCTTTCTTTCCAACGTCCAGGCCCCTCCTTCTGGTAACAGCCTCCCCTTCTTCTTTTAGTACCAGCTGTTCCAATGGGCTGACTCCACCGCCCCCTAGTTAAGAGTGAGCACGGGACCCTGGCCTGGCCAATCAGAGCACCCCATCCCTCTGGCCACCGTGACTGGATGAAGGATGGGTGTGTGATCCAAGCTGGGCCAATGGGAATGAGCCGTGGGACTCTGGCCGAAACTATGGGGAAGGGGAGTTCTTCTACTGGGGGCACTAAGCTGGGAGGATGGAAGTCTAGGCAGCTGTGAGCCATCCTGGCCACCTTATGGGGGAAAGCCTACATGAGAGTGGAGCCAGCAGAGACAGACATGGAGAGGGACTGAGTCCAAAGAATATGGTCTGTCCGTCCCACTGGACCCAGTCATGCCCTAATTTGGCTCTACTCCTAAAATTTTCATTACACGAATCAGTACCTTTCTTTGGTTAAGTTTGTACCAGATTTTCTACCACAATCAAAAAAGTCTGACTGACTCAAGATAAAGTTCAACGAAAACAGTGAGGGGTAGCAGGGCAGGCAAAGGAGAATAAGATGTGGCGTGGTCCCCAAATTCAAGGGGTTCCGGTGAGGTGGCCATGTATCAAAGCTCTCTGTCCCACACCTGATGCTTCCAGAAAATCCCAGGGGATTCTTGTTCTAGTCTTGGAGGAGGGGCATGGGGGTCAGGCTGGAACCACACTTCCCATCTTTCAGACAGGGAAACAGGCGCAGAGAGGGAAGGGGACTCACCCAAGGTCAGACAGCCCGACCTCCTCCTGGAGGAGATGGGCTGGGCTTTGGGGCTGGGTCAACATACGCACCTTCCCCACGATGGGCAGCTCCACGGAGCCCCAGGTGTCGGCTCCCCAGTGCACCAGGCCAGACAAGAAGTCAGCAATGAGGGCCCCTGCAACTGTGGACAAGAGGAGCATGAGCCGGGGTGGGGGTGGGGGGGCGGTGGACAAGAGGGATACCCCTGCCCACTCCCCACCCCAAATCAGGAAGTCACTCGCCTGCTTGCTTGCTCGCTCATTCACTCATTTGTTGGGGCAGAAGGTGTCCCTTCTCTACTCGGGACACTTTGTTCCCTGTGAATGGAGTCTCAGGAATAACATTCCTGGCCTCAGTCTGTCCCTTTACTTGTTCTTCCCCAGGGAGATGTGGGGCCTCATTTGCTTGGTGAGTCTGGCGAGAGTAAACCGGGCACGCTCAGATCAGCCCAACCTTTCCCTATTAGGAGCCAACTGTCCCTTTCTCTCTGACCCCCAAAAGCCCCATGTAGGGAAGCCCACTCTGCCCCAGTGCTGCTGGTAACCAGATGAAAATGTCCTTCTGGGGTTTGGTGTCAGGAAGTACCTTAGGTCCAGATGGAAGCCACATTCCCTGCAACCTAACTTTTATCAACAGTAAGTGTGATAATTTGGCCTCCAGCAGCCTTTTCCTTGTCTTCGTTCTGAATTTGTTCAGAACTGGAGTGGAGTCCCCTCAGAGACCCCCAAACCATTCGCTCACTTGAGGGTTCAGTATAATACAGAGGTTAAGTGCTGTTGTATCTGGACTCACATTCCAGCTGTCACTCACTAGCTGTGTGACACTGGGCATGTTACTCAACCTCTCTGTGCCCCAGTTTCCTCTAGATGGATGCAAATGATGATGATTAAAAAAACCACAGCAGCTACCATTTATCGAGCACTTTCTCAGTGCCAGACACAAGTGCTTTACATGCTTGATCTTAACGAATTCTCACAATCTGTTAGAAGTTGGTACCATTTTTATTCTTACTTTATAGAGGCGGAAACTGAGGCTTGGAGAGCAGAAATAACTAGACTGAGGTCGCATAGATGGCAAGTGGCAGAGCTGGGCTCTTAACCTGCCTTGGGGTCCAAATATAACACAGCAGGATGCACCATGACACTGTCCACATGCGGAAACCGAGGTGGAGTGGCCAGCAAGCTGCCCAAGGTAACACACCAGTGCCACCCCCATCACGCTCCCCTCCCTCTGTGTCTCAGCCCTACTGGCATATTCCCCTTCCCTTACACCCCCCTACATGCCTCTGGGTCTCTGCATTTGCTCTTCACTCTGCTGGAACATTCTTTCCCAAGAGGTAACACAGCTCACTCCCTCACTTCCTTCAGATCTTTGTCTCAAAGGTCCTCCGGGGACACCTGATCTAAAATTGTAACCATTCCCATCTTCCAGCATTTCCTAGCACCCATCTTCTTTTCCGAGCACCTATCACCTTGGACTTCATTTCTGTTTGTTTACTGTCTCCCCTACAAGAATATCAGCTCCACAAAGTCAGGGATTTTAGTCTTGCGTTTATGGCTACATTCCAATTCCTCGCACATGATATGGTTCAGTAAACATTCGTTGAATGAATCAATGTAAAGCATTAAGTACAGTGTGGGGCACATAGTGAGCCCTCAGTACATATTATTACTGTTGCTATTCAGTCATTTAGTCTATCAAGTGACATTCTGTGAGGACCTACTGTGTGCCAAGCTCTAGAGCCAGAGGTGCATCAGACATTGAGCTCATGTTGTTGGGACAGAGATATGGGGGGGTGGGGGGAGGAAGCTGTAAACAAATACACAAAACAAATGCAGTTTTAAGTGCTGGTAAATGTGGCCCACTGGGTCACGTGACTTTAGGCAACCCCCTCCTCCCCTCCCAGACTCAGTTTCTCGGTGTGAGCTGGTTGTCCAAGGGCCAGCTGGGCCATTTAAAGGTTATTCGAGTTCTGCTAGGTCCCATAGCCCCCTGGGGACAGGGGACCAGGGCCCTGAGGCACTGTGAAGGCTGAGAAAATCCCCCAGATGCCTCCCTGGAGAGCAGGACTCATGAGCGAGGGAGCAAGAGTGAGTGTGTGGGTCACCGTGGACGTGCAGCTCTGGTGCCTGGGCCCGAGTTAGGGGTGGCTGTGAATGAAGGCTTTCCAGAGGCCCTGGAGCACCCACCCCACATATGCTAAACATGGGAGGGATGGCGGGGGGGCAGGGGAGATACAGCTGCATACATTGCAAGTTCCTGGTGACAAGTGGGCCGCCAGGTGGAGCCATACAGCACCTCCTGGCATGCAGAAGCCAAAGGACAGGGCGGGGAGGGGGTGACACTGCATGGGTGGCTGGGCTAGGGAGAGGGGAGGGCTTGGCAGGGCTCGAGGGCCAGTGCACACAAGGCCCCGCCCAGGGCTGGGGAGTCATGCTCCTTAGTGACAGTGCTGGGAGGGTGGACCTGGGCTGGGGAAGGGGTTGGGGAATCTGGGGAAGCCTCGGGCGTTTGCACTTGCTGTTCCTCTACCTGGCACCCCACCCTCTCCCTGAAGATCCCCAAGTGGCTGGCTCCTCTTCAGCCTTCTAGCTCAGAGCAAACATCACCAACCCCCGGCGAAGCCCTCCTCCCAGGCAGGTGTTCTTGGTCACATCTCCCTGCTTTACTTCTTTCACAGCACTTGTCACCATCTGAGGTGACAGCCTCATTTATTTTCCCCACTTCTCTGATGAGGAAAGGGGCTCAGGGAGGTTGAAGCAGCACCCCTGGCCCCACGGCTTGGAAGTGGCAGCCATGGGATGGGAAGAGGTGAGTCTACCAGCCTCCAAAACCAGCATGCTTTCATGCCCTTAAACTGTACCTCAGTAGGTCCAGGGGCTTTAACAGAGCTCCTACTGCAAACTACACAGGATGCTGTGTACACACTGCCTTGCGTCTACCAGGAGGGACTAGAGGCACTGTGGCCAAGAGCTAAGGGGGCGCTAGATCAAGGGTCGGGGGCCTCATCTCTTGCTACCATATTGCTGTGTGACCCTGGGCAAGCCCTTTGCCCCCTCTGGGCCTCAGCATCTTCACTTGCACAGCGAAGGGTCAGCTGAGGTGCCTCTTGAGCCCCTGTCCCAACAGCTTGGACTAATCCTGCCCCTAAATGCTGCCTTCAGGAGAACGCAGCCCCCCAGCAGTCCCCCTACTGCCTCCCCACCCCTGTTCCATCAGCAACCACTGATCTGCTTCCCATAATTATACTTTGGTTTGGCCAATTCTAGAACTTTATACAAATTGATTCTTATGGTATGTGCTTTTTTGGGTCTAGCTTCCTTCACTAGCATAATGCTTCTACAGTCATCCATGTGGTTGTGTGTATCAGGAGTTCATCCTTTTATTGCTGAGTAGTATTTCACCATCTGGACGTACCACAGTACATTTATCCGTTTTGCTGTTGGACGACTAGGTTGTTCCCAGGTTGGGGCTGGTATGACTCAGGCTCCTGTGAACATGCATTCACAAGCCTGTGTGAAGATATATGCCCTCATCTTCTTAGGGTAAAGACGTCAGCTATCTATCTATCTATCTATCCATCCATTCATTTATTTACTTATTTATTTTTACTTGACATTTATTGAGCACTTATAGTTACCAGGCTCTGTGCCAGAACCTTAAACGTTTTATCTCTCTTAATCCCTAAACTGTACCAAGGCCAGTCCTAAGCTGGTTATACATCTTATCTCCTTAATCGTCCTAAGCATTTAATCCTTACAGATGATAACAGTGATAATAAAAACAATATTAGAAAAACGTTTTGTGATCACGATTAACATTGGGGTGCTTAACTCCCCACAGATTAAATATGGGCTGTACACAGTGACTTCTCTCCAAGGGGCATACAGTACAAAAGGTGGCGGGGGGAAGAGAGTAACTTTACAGTGGAGAAACCTGACAAATACCACTTGGGCCAGGTGGTCAAGGTCAACATCATGGTGGTAAGTCATGCTGATAGTACATACCCTTGCTAGATGTGATGAAAATGGCACTTGATCTCTGAGCGCTTCCTCCCCAAGACACATAACCCACTAAGAAAAACACCAGACAAATTCCAGCAGATGGGCATCCTACAAAATACGAGCACTCCTCCAAACTGTTCAGATCACTGAAAACAGGGAAAACCTGAGAAACTGTCACAGCTAAGGAGCCTCAAGGGACGTGACAACTAAGTGTGATGTGGAATCCTGCATGGGATCCTGGAACAAAAAAAGGACATTAGCTAAAAACTAAGGACATCTGAATAAACTATGGACTTTAGTTCATAATAATGTATCCATATTGGTGTATTAATTGTAACAAACGTATGATACTAATATAAGATGTTAATAATAAGGGAAATTGGGGGCAGGGCGTATATGGGAACTCGCTATACTATCTGCTCATCTTCTGTAAATCTAAAGCTGTCCTAAAAAATAAAGTCCATTTAAAAAAACGTGTATTATCTCACGGCACGTCCATTGTGATAGGCCCCACCACATCCCACGTGCCAGAGGAGGAAAGGAGACCTGAAGGGTGAGGGCTGCCCTGAGGTGGTCAGGGCTGCTGGCAAGTGGCCAGAGACCAAGGCGAGGGCCATTCATGACGATGCTGAGCCTTCACATGCACGTCTGGGAAATGGGGATATTAATGGTACTTACTTCACTTAACTACAGTCAGTTAATAACAGTGGGCTAATGCAGGTCCTTGGGACATAGTAAGTGCTCCCCAAATGTAGCTACAGTTAGTAGTTAAATATTACTCCTCTCTCTGAGCCTCAAGCCCCTGGCCTTGTCAGGCTGCTGAGCAGGGAGGGATGTGGGCTTTAGGCAGACGTCAGGAATTATTTTTGGAGAGACAGGGCCCTCCCCCGGCCTAAGGGAGGAAACGGCTCTGTGATCTACGGGGCGGTGGCTGTTTCTAGAGCAGCAACTCCAGGCCTTCAGGCCTGCTGCCCAAGTCCTCTTTATGTGGGTAGGGGTGGCAGAGGCGGGCACACAGAAGCTTCTTTGTCCCAATGCTGGTGTCAGCGCCTGGTGGCTGGCTCACTCTGGGGGCAGCTTGGGCCTAGTTACCACCCTGCCTGCAGGACGCTGGGACAGCATAGGAGATGATGATTCACTCCAGGCTACCCTGACTCACCAGGTGACCTTGAGCCAGTCCCTGGGCCCCTTGGGGCCTCCATTTCCCCACAGGTCACCCGGCTGGGACTTCTTCGCGCTCTGCCCACCTCAAGGCCTGGTGTGGAGACAGAGGGGCTGAGACAGAAGCAGACACTGCTGAAGGCTGGTCCCTACAGTCCTGGGGCCAAAGCCTGTCTTTACCACCTTTCAGCTCAAATCCCGTGGAGACTTCGCACCTGACCTATGAGGCTGGCCATGACCTGGGGCCCTGCGACTGCTGACCTTTGCATTCACTGTGCCCCCTGCCTGGAACCCCCTGCTCCCCCCATCCATTTGTCTGCCAGAAACTCCTACTCACTCCTTCAGGCACCAGCTCACGAGCCCTCACACTTTCCCTCCAGTTTCCCCAAGTGCAGCAAATAGCTCGGGGCTCCCGGGGCCACTCATTTATTACTCATTCACCCTGTCCTCGTCAAGGTCACTAATGACCTCCACGTGGCCAAATCCGGTGGTCCCCTCGCTGCCCCATCTTGCTGCTCTGCTCGGCTGGCTGCTCCTAGTTGACCCCCGAGTCTTCTGGAAACACATTCTCCTCTCGGCCTGTGCAAGCCTGCCCAGTTCTCCTTCCTCCCCCTTGGCTGGCTCTTCCTCCTTTCCCCATCCCAAGCACTGGAGGCCTCGGGCCTCTTCTCTGCTCGCACACAGTCCCTCCGCCCCATCCCGGGGCCCTCTGCCAGCATCTGGGCTTCAAACACCATCTCTACTCCCAGGACACCCAGATTTCCGGATTTCCAATTTCCTGCTCAACACCTTCCCTTGGCCCTCAGGCAGGCATCCCAAGCATCTCCCCTCACGCGGGTCCTCTAACCTCTTCCTGGCTGTTAAAGGTCCCTTCCATAGTTCAGGCCACTGACCCCTCCCCCCTCCCCTCCACAGCCAACCTGACAGCACATTCTGGCGCTCACCTTTCACAGCTCACCCAGAATCTGACGACTTTTCACCACCTCCACTGCCCTACAGGGTTCTGGGCCACCGCCTTCACCTCCTCTCTGGTCCTCCCTGCCCCCATCCATCCTCCCTGCAGCATCAGATGATGTCAGCTCCCTGTGGGAAAATCGCCAGTGGCTTCTCACGGCCTGTAGAATAAAACCCCAAGTCCAGACCATGGCCTTCAAGGCCCTACAGGACCTGCCCCCAGCTGTCTCTCAGCTGCCACCAACTACTTTTCCTTTGGTTAGTTTTCTCTGGCCACACGGGCCTCCTCTCTATCCTCCAAATGCTCAGCGCTCACCCCAGCCTCAAGGCCTTTGCAGCACTTGCTGTTCCCTCTGCCTGGAACACCCCAGGGACAACTGTTTGCCTCCCCTCCCTCACCTCCTTCAGGTCTCTGTGCAAATGTCACTTTTCCAGAGAGCCTTCCCTGACCTCTCACCTCTCCTCTTCCCTGCTAGTTCCCCTATCTTGACTTTGCTACCCAGGATTGCGTCATCTGTATTTATTAACTGGGCACCTTTTCAGGGCTTCTGGCTCCCTTGGTTTCTGGGGCCTGCCAGGGGCACCAGAACCTCTTGGGAGACAGCAGCAGGTGGGCTGTGTAGGCTGGCACGGTGCCCTTACTTCCTGCATGTCAACACACAAATCAGGGCGGCTACTTAAATCCATTAGGAACTGTGCAAACACCACTATCAGGGGATTGTCTGCCCTTATCAGCCTAGAGGCAAAGGTGCGGGGTGGAAGAGCTGCTATCACAGGCAGGTGCTGTGAAGTCTCCTGGGTCTGGTCCCAACCGCCCAGGGAGGCAGCGACCTGCCTGGGATGCCCACCCTCCCGGTTCACACAACATACACCTGGGGCTCTGGTGCTAATGATCCTCTGCCCAGACTGGGCCCACTGCCTAGAACACCCTCTCCTCCTAGTGCCAACTGGAGGCTGCACAGTCCCCGGCCAGGTCTGGATATGAAATCCCAGACTCTGCTGCTGCCCGGGTTAGGGTCGATGGGCAAGTCACCTGGCCTCTCAGAGCACGGTGATCAGACCCTCCTCACTCAGTTGCCACCAAGAGTTAAAAGAGCCCAGCATGGGGCTTCCCTGGTGGCGCAGTGGTTGAGCGTCAGCTTGCCAATGCAGGGAACTCGGGTTCGAGCCCTGCTCTGGGAAGATCCCACATGCCGCGGAGCAACTAGGCCCGTGAGCCACAGCTACTGAGCCTGCGCGTCTGGAGCCTGTGCTCTGCAACAACAGAGGCCGCGATAGTGAGAGGCCTGTGCACCGCGACGAAGAGTGGCTCCCGCTTGCCGCAACTAGAGAAAGCCCTCGCACAGAAACGAAGACCCAACACAGCTAAAAATAAATAAATAATACAAATAAAGGAATTCCTTAAAAAAAAAAAAAAAAAAAGAGCCCAGCATGGGGCTTACACACGGTAGGCTTGGGAAATATCCACTGTTAAACTGACCGTGGAGGCAGAAGGTCTGAGCCCTGGGGAGTGAATGTCGGGCGGTGTCCCCTCCCCACCTCTACTCAGCTGCTGCCCTCTCAGCAGTTACGCACACCTGCATTTTGCCCTCACAGTGGCCCCAGGAGGCAGGGGCCGTGAGCAGTCTCACTTTCCAGACATGGAAGGCAAGGCTCAGAGGCGCACTGACACCTGCCCATGGCCACACAGCCAGGAAGTGGCAGAGCTGGGACTTGAACCCAGGACTGTAGGGGCCCGCTCGTGACCACCCCCAGATGGGGCGTCGGGGCTCACACGGTCTACATCCCTGCCCTTGAATGTGCTGCTCCAAGGCAGAGAGGCTGGAGGTGCAGGTCCTTCTCACCCCTGGGCAGAGGGGACATGTCTGGCTCCTGTGGGCGGGGCCCAGGCTCCCTGGCACTAGATGGGTTAACCTCCTTCCCCTTCAGCTGGTCCACCCCCAGCACATGCCTATCCCCACCCCAGACCCAGATGGCTCAATTAGCTGGCCTGAGCGCTACTGGCTTAGGCGACCAGAATGCTTTTAATGAGACTGTGGAAGCTGAACACTTGGGGCTGGCTAGGCGGACCAAGGGCACAGCTGCTGCCCCGTCAGCCTGGGAGCCCAGGGTGGGGGAGGGGATGAGCACCTGAATTAGAGGGAAGAGGGGAGGGGCGGTGTGCGGAGAGGAAGGAACTGAGTCACTCCAGGACCTGGGAGTGGAGACAGTGAATTAAGAACTATGTCGTGCTCTCCGTTTTGAGGTGTGACTCTGGCCGGTCCCTTCTCTGAGGCTCGGTCTCCTCGTCTGGAAAATGATGACAACTGCAGCCTCCACCCCCCCAGGCTGTGGATGGGTGAGGACTGACCGATGGAAAACACTCAACAGGTACTAATACACTGCAGCTCATTCATTCATTCATTCACTCACTGATTCAATAAATATTTACCGAGCACCTACCGTGTGAGGCTTTGTGCTCAGGGCTGGGGACACAGCAGCAAACAGACAAAATTCCCTACTCTCAGGGAGCTGATATTTGAGTGGGGGAGATAGGTAATAAACAAAGAAACAGACTGTATAACAGAGTGGGGTGAGGGGTGGTGTATGGCAGGGCTGCTATTGTTGAGGGAGAGCCTCCCCGAGGAGGTGACCTAGACGAGGCAGGGAACCACGCAGGTACCTGCTGGAAGAGAGTTCCAGGCACAGGAACAGCATGTGCAAAGGCCCTGAGCTAGGGGTGTGCCTGACAGCACCTGGTGGAGGCACAACGAGAGGCCAGTGTGGCGGCAGCAGGGTGAGCCAGAGGAGAGGAAGGAAATGATGTGAGGCGGGGCTGGGGCCAGGCCGTGCTGAGGAGTTGGTGTTTTATTCTAAGCATACAGGGGACAACAGGCCAGTGGCGTGACCTCACGGAGGATCCAACGGGATCCTCCCAGCTGCCTGTGGAGAATGGACAGTGGGGGGCAGAGGTGGAGGCAGGGAGACCAGGGAGGAGGCTTCGCCATAGTCCAGGGAGGTGATGGTAGAGGTGGACAGTAATGGATGCCGGATGCATCACAAAAGGACAGCCAAGAGCATTTGCTGATGCTTTGGAGTGGAATGTGAGAGAAAGGAACTGAGGATGACACCCAGGTTTTTGGCCCAAGTGACAGGAAAGACACAGGTGCCACTGACTGAGACGGGAGCCAGGGTTCCCACAGCCTGTACCCCATTCGTGTGCACGCAAGCACACACACACACACACACACACACACGTGTGTAAGTCGCCATCAGAGTGGCGCAGACACTAGGTAGGTCCCTGGCCCCTGGGGAAACCGAGGCAGGCAGCAGGGCTGCGGGCACTCACCGACTCCCAGCATTACGAGAGGTGTGTGCTCCCAGTGAGCCAGCAGCAGGAGGTGGACCGTGTTGTGGGCGATGAGGCTGAAGCACAGCACCACACAGCACCACTCCTGGAAGCGCTTGCCTGTAGGGAGAGGAGGCGAGAGGTGAGTGCAGGGCGGGTGGCAAAGGCCGAGGGATCAAGGATCAAAGCCAGGCAGATCCGGGCCCATGGGGGCTCTTTGACTGTGTTCTGAGAGTCTGCAGTGCTGACTACAGGCTGAACACAGGGACTGCCTGCCCATTTCACAGATGATGTCACCGAGGCCTGGAGAAGGGGAAGGGCCTGCCGAAGGTCAGACACTCAGGGCCGGCTGTGTTAAACCAAGCTCTTCTGGTGGGGCCCTTCTGAGCACAGGCCCCTGTGCACAGGTCTGATGCCCATGAAGCTGGCTTTGCACATGCTGATTCTTTGGCAGACAGGACCAGAATACTGGTCTCCTGGGCCCCTTTGGGCTCTCTCTGGAGACATGTGAAGGAATTTTAATGAGCTTCTTTTTTTAACTGTCATCATCCCATCACCTGTCCCCTTTTGTAGGTAATTATTTGGAGGCAGAGGCTACAAACAGCTTTTAATCATGGAGGTTCACACCCCGCCCAACCTCCATCAAGCAGGGCTCCAGGCAATGAGTCAGGAATTCAGGAGAAATAAGGCCTTGATTATCCCCTCTAGGGCTCCAGCCACAGGGAGAAGAGGCAGTGCCGATGAGCGGTCTCAAACTCCAGGGGCCAGGCAGGTGATCTGAAGGAGTGAGGTGAGCTGGGTGGGGACACCACAGCACGTGTGCCCTTTCTAAAGCAGTAGCCACTAACTGGCTGACTACCGCCAAGGGGGAGTGTGGGCCCAGGGAGGCCAGACCTTCTAATTCTCAACAGAAGCCAGCAATCAGGATGTGGGTGTGAAATCGTCTCTTTAAATCTTGGCACCTGTTTTAATAGCACATGAGCTCAGACAAGCTGATTCACTCACTGCAGCTTTGTTGAAGGTATAGAAACTTTGAAAATAACCTTTGTGTCCATTGCCGGGGCACTCAGACAAATTAATTTGGTTTATGGCATCTCTGTAGCCAGGAAGAAAGCCTGGGCGACTGTTAATACGTGGCTATGGAGGGACATGCAGGACAAACTGGTAAGTGCAAACAGCAAAGTGCTAAACAGCCATTTATGTGAAAAAAGGGAAAAATACCTATACGGTCGAGACTTTTTCACGTACTCCCTTTTGAACTTAAAACTTGTGAATGTAGGACTTCCCTGGTGGCGCGGTGGTTAAGAATCCGTCTGCCAATGCAGGGGACACAGGTTCAATCCCTTGTCCAGGAAGATCCCACATGCCGCGGAGCAACTAAGCCCGCGAGCCACAACTACTGAGCCCGTGTGCCACAACTACTAAAGCCTGCGTGCCTAGAGCCCGTGCTCTGCAGCAAGAGAATCCACCGCAATGAGAAGCCCATGCACCGCAATGAAGAGCAGCCCTCGCTCGCTGCAACTAGGGAAAGCCCGCGTGCAGCAACGAAGACCCAACGCAGCCAAAAATAAATAAAAAAAAAAATACATTTATTAAAAAAAAAAAGAGAAGCCACAGCAATGAGTAGCCCGCGAACCGCAATGAAGAGTAGCCCTCGCTCGCCGCGACTAGAGAAAGTCCGCGTGCAGCAACGAAGACTCAACACAGCCAAAAATAAATAAATAAATTAATTAATTAAAAAAAAAAGATTAGTAAAGCAAAAGGAAATAAAAAGACCCCATGGGTGATACAACGTGTGACAGGGCCCCTGGGAATACTGTTTTCTCAGGCAGCTGGTCCCAAGGACAAATCTGCTCTTACATATATCTACCTGGAACCTCCACCTCCAGGAAGCCATCCATGATGCCTCCTTTAACCCCCAGGCTCCCCCAACATGGGACCCATATCATGAGGGACTGTCACTGCCTGTCTAACATCCGTCTTCCCCTCCCTAAATGTGAACTCAGGAGGCCTAGGACCATGTCTGGCTTGCTCACCAGGGCCCTGGCACACAGTTGTTGCTTAATAAACGCTTGTGGATTGTGGATCCCAACCACAATCCTAGAGAAAGACTGCCAGGCTTTGTCTCTGGGCACCCCTCACTGAAGCACTGTGGGAAGGAAGTATGAGGCGTCCCACTGTTCCTGACAGGGAAACAGGCTCAGAGAGAGAAAGGGCCTTGTCCGGGCTGTACAGCAGCAGACTGCGCCCTGAGCCAGAATCCGAACAGCTGTGAAAAGACCAAGGCTCAGAGTGGGAAAGGACATGCCCAGGGTCACATCCCTCAGCCCCTCTCACACAGATGAGGACCCCGAGGCCCAGAAAGGGCTAGAATCGCAACAGCATCACACAGCAGCAGATGCAGAAGCCCCTTGCTGCCTACTTCGCAGTCAGGGGCTGTTTCCCTTGGGCCACGGGGCCCTGCCACCCCAGGAGCCCCCACCTGGGGTCACCATGACCAGGCCCAGAAGGGCCTTCCCTTTTGTGGCTCCTGTTTGTGGCCAGGACCTGGGGCTCAGAAGCAGGAAGCCGGGAGGGGTGGTGGTAAGGGACAGGTGATTCCTCAGTACTGATCTGCTGCCGCCCAGCCTGTAGGGACAGCAACGTGATCAAGTAACAGTAACAACAACAATGGCTAACACCCACTGAGGCCTATTATGGGCTGGGGTACAGGGTGCAGCCCACATCAGAGATGCTGCAGACCCACTCCCTCTGTCATATTTTGCTCTTAGTTTTGAAAAAATCAGCTACACTTAAAAAAAAAAAAAATCACACGAAATTCCTATTCTCCCACTTCCTTTGAGAACACAGGGCTCTGGCCAGCCCAAGCCTGCCTCCATCAGATGGGGCAAGAGCCCCTGGTTGACCCCAGTCCTCTCCCCTCCCTGCGGCCTCATACTGGGTGGCTTCCCTTGGTGGCGGTCCTGGCCAGGCCCCTGCAGTCATCTGAGGTTTCAAGCCCAAGGCATAGTCTCTCAGTCTCTCATTCAAGTCTCAGTCCCTCCAGGGAGGAACTGTGTGATCCCAATTTCCTAGATGAGGACACTGAGGCTCAGTGGGTAAAAATGAAAACTGGGTTTGGATCCTGAGCTCGTTAGCCTGGATGTTCGGGGCTGTCCTGATTCCAAAGATAGCCCAGCTCTCTCCCCTGGCCACGAAGAATGTCCCAAAATCTGAATATTTTCCCATCTAAACTCTCTCTCTGGCCTCTGGATCCTTCTGCAGAACAAGTGCCTCAACTATGACCCATAAAAAATACATCTATTATAATAAGCAGCCTTCATGGAGCACCTATTACATGCCAGGGACAGTGTCAGGGACGATCCCAACAAGCCCTTGCCTGCCGTACGCCATGGGCTGGGGGCTATTTGCCCCCTCCTTCAGAAGGAGAAACTAGGCCTGGAGAGATGAAGTGTGCTGTCCAAAGTCCCTCGAGAATCACCGAAGTCACAGCATGGACAGTCAGCTTGGCAGGGACCGCGCGGTCAGGTGGTCTAAACGGTGTCGCTTCACAGATGCGCAGACTGAGGCCCAGGGAGGGGAAGGACTTTCCTCGGACAGAAGGGCTCAGGCCACTTCTGGCAGAGTGCTGAGCCTTGTTTCCCTGAGCCAGCCCCCGGCCTGGCCAGGGTCCACGATCTGGGCTGAGTGACAGCAGTGACTGCCTGTTGGCCTGGGGAGGGGGCCGGGCTTGTGTGTGGAGAGCTGGGAGGGCTGGGAGGTGCAGGGGAGGCCATCTCTGCTTGCCTGGGGACAGGCGACAGCCAAAGGCTTGGTATCAGGTCCGACTCTTCTGGTTTCAGTCAGACAAGCCCTGGAACCTGCACTTCTGATGGTCCTTGGCCACTAGAAGACCCTCGGCCTCAGGGAGGTGGGGGGACGGGAAGTAGAGAGACCAGAGAGACACAGAGGCAGAGAGACAGAGAGAGGTGGGAGAGAACAGGAATCAGAGACACAGAAAGATGAGAAACAGCGGGGTGGTGGTGGTGGGATGAATTGGGAGATTGGGATTGACATATATACACTAATATGTATAAAATAGATCACTAAAAAGAACCTGCTGTATAAAAAATAAATAAATAAAATAAAATTCAAAAATTCAAAAAAAAAACAAAAACGATGAGAAACAGAGAGAAGAAGGAGACAGAGACAGGGAGTGATGATAAGGAGACAAAGAGAACATGAGTATGGCCAGAGAGAAGGAGAGACAAAGAAATGGAAAAAGAACAAGACTGATTGAGGGAGACAGAGGGAAAGCTGGGCCAGGAGCGTGCCAGGGACCAGGCCCAGCCAGGGAAGGGGCCTCAGGGAGGCCTGTCTTGGCGGACAGAATCCAGGCTCAGCTCTGGGACTACAGGCCAGGACCCCCACCCAGTGATCCTGATACCCTCCACCTTCCCCCACTCCACGCTAAGAGTCCCTGTGTCCCACAGGGCAGGGGCATCTGTAGTTAGCCAGGGTGGGTGAACAGGGGCTCTGGTGACCCCCCCAAGATCCACCCCTGGAGCCTAGGTACCTGAGAAGTGGGACCCACACAGTCAGAGGTCAGTTGGCACCTGCCGGGAAGCTGGACACCTGCCTCGCCTCCAGGCTTGCCCGTGAGACTGGGGTAGACCTGCCAAGCCCAGCCACCCTTCACAAGCGCCGGCACCTGGCAGAGGGTGGGGTGGTGCTGCAAACCCCAAACCTGGACCCTCTGTGGCTCCCAGGACCCAGGGGAGTGCTTGGGTCAGACACTCCTTGGCCAGACACTCAGGGTCCACGGGATCAGGCTGAGGCTGCCCTGATCAGACGACTCACAGCTCTTGGCCGACACTAGGCCCACTGTCTCTGCCGCCAGCCCTGCACGCATGCTGCTCTGCTGACCTGGAACACTGGTGCCCCTCCCGCACACCCACTTGGGCTGGCTCACTTCCACAGCAAAGATTCGGAACACAGAACCTAGAACGCCCCGACCAGTGTTCTCGTTCTGGCCCGGCTAACTGTCTGTGTGACCGTGGGCAGGTCACCACTCTTTGCTAAGCCCCAGGGAAAGTCTTAAAGATGGACAGGGTGCAGGCACTTCAGGCAAGCCAAACAGATGCCGCCCCTGGCCTTGCTGACCTTCTCCTCTGGTGGGGACAGACGCAAGCCTAAGCCCAGGCACGACAAGCGTTAGGAAGAACACATGTCGGGGGTGGGCTACGAGGAGGCTACAGGGGTCTCGGTTTCCTCCCCTGTAAAATGGAGTTAATACCAGGATGCCCCTGAGACAACCGTAGTGAGGATGAAATGAGAGCACATAAGGGAAGAGCCCAGCACATAGTCAGTGCTCAATCAATGTCAACTCTGTTAACTGCCTTATTATTGCTGCCAGTTGTCATGGTGCCAACCCATCACTGGCCCCATGAATCTCAAGAATTCAGTCCTGGAACCCAGAAACTTTCCCTACTCTCCCCCGGCTCACTCTGTTCCAGCCCACAGGCCTCTTTGGTATCCTGCAAGTACTTCAGGCTTGCTCCCACCTTAGGGCCTTTGCACTTGCTGTGTCCCTGGTCTGGACCAATCCTTCCTCAAATATCTTCAGAAGTCCCTCCCTTCTGGTCTCTGTTCAAATGTCACCTGCTCAGTGAGGCCTTAAATGCCCCCTCTCTAAAATATCACTGTCCCCAACATTTCAGTTCTCCCTTTTCTGCTATATGTTTGTTCCACAGCACTTGCCACCACTGGGCAAGTAAGATATTTCCCTTATTTACTGGGTTTACTAAAGGCCAGCTCCATTTTTCCTGTTTTGTTCACCACTTTGCCCCCAAAGCCTAGAACAGGGCCTGGGACGAGGGTGCTTAATATGTATTCAGCCTGGCCCCTTATCTTATAGGTCAGGCCCAGAGACTGAGGTTCTTCCTCAAGGCCAAGGGACACAGGCAGGCAGAGGGAGGTCTATGGAATTTGGAGAAGCTAGTCTCTTCCTCCTTCACTCCCCCTCTCCAGGCACTCCCCCTGCCCTGCCCCAACTCTAGGGTAAGACGAGATAAGGCCTCTGATTGCAGGCTTGGGGCACCAGGAGACTGTCTGCAGCCTTAAATCCCTGCAGTGGCTGCTCTTCAGAGAGCGAGGGGCACTTGGGGATACCAGAATTGGGCAAAGATGCACTCATGGTGGAATGAGGAGATGGCAGTCCATTGAGGAGGCTCAGAATGCCCAGGTATGATTTGGTTGAAGGTGGGTAGGGTTTACTTGAGTGGGCACAGCTGGACACCAAAGGAGGCAGGCTTTGAATCCTTACCCTTGATTCCCAGGTGGTGAGTCTGAGAAGCAGAGGGGTGAGGCAGCTTACCCCAAGACTCACAGGGAGGGTCAGACTATTGGACTAATAATAGGGATTGCCTACTGTAAGACAGGCACTGCACCAAGGTAGACAATCTCATTTCCTCCTCCCAGCGACACTAAGGAACTGATAAACTTTATCTTGTATCCATTTTAGAGGTGACGAAACTGAGGCTCAGAAAGGGAAAGTGCCTTGGCCCAGGTTACACAGCTAAGAAGAAGAGTCAGGATGCCAAGTCCAGCCTGCCCCAGGGAGCACAGGAGGTTTTAAGTCCACAAGCTGGGTGTTGGGGGAACAGGCTGAAGACACCATGGTATCCTGGGCCAGGTGCCCAAGTCAGGTATGAAAAAACTCACACCCAGAACATGGAATTGCAAGTCCAGAAAGGCCTCTGGTGATCTAGGACTCAACAAGAAAGCAAATGGCCCAAGGTCACACAGATAGTTATGGGAGAGATGGTATGCAAACCCAGGCCAGTTAGGGAAAAAAGCCAAAGGCGGTAGTGGACCCATGCCCACCCCAGGCAAGGGTTGTGCATGGTGGTTGCTCCCTAGCAAAAGGAAAGATGTCAGAATGTTTGACAAACAAAGCTTGATGTGATGGCAACACCCAGGCAGAGGGGCCTCCCAGTCACTTGACTCTGGAGTTCTCAAAGGCACTTCCCTTAACCCCTGGGGACACTTCGCCCTGCTGGGGCCTGGCAATGAGATTCTTGAGGCTCAAGTGGAAGTCAGAGAAGGGGGTGGAGGCTGGTGCTTGCTGGAGCAGAAATGGTAGGCCCAGCAGGAAGAAACCAGAGACCTTGTCCTGGCGCAGAACCAGAGCAAGGGTCTCTGAGCTGTGGTCCGGTCTGGGGACCCCCAAGTCCCAATGGAGGGGGCTAATATATCTACATGGGGGAAGGAAACGGCTGGAATTGGGGCTTGTACATGAGAGGAGCTTAAACTGGAAGACTTGCAGTGCCCTCACCACCGGGGATTCCAAAATATAGGATGAGAGTTAATGCAGTGGGGGAATGGTGGTCTGTAGACTGAAACTATAAATTTAAGATGGGGCTTTGGAGGAAGTGCCTCTGGGGCACTCTAGCTGGGGGCCCCTGAGTTGGGGTTCCCAGAGCAGGGGGCCTGACATGCCCAGATTTGAGGTCACTACCTCAGGGTCCTGGCTGGGGTGCAGATGGGGTCCTAAAGTGTGAATTTTGGATCTGGAGAACCTGGGATAGGGTGTGACTTTTAGGGGGCAGGGCATGTGGCTGAGGGGCTGCCTTCGGCTTGGACAGGGTCCTGGGGTGGGGGGTCCCTAAGACTAGGGGCGCTCTTTGCAGCCGCAGGTACCCCGAGCTAGGATCCGGACCTAGCTGTGTGATGTGAGCTGTCCAGAAAGCTCCGGGGCTGGGATTCTGCCTTGGGCTTGGAAGGGGCGCTGGGGTGGGGTCCCCGGACTTATGGGAGCTATTTGCAAGTTAGAAGCCGCGGATGGAGTTCTGCATTGGGGCCGGAGGCTGGGGTTCCGATACAGGGGACCCAGGGTCGCTGTCCGCAGCCCAGGCTGATGACTGCAGGCCCGGAGGGGGGCCCGGAGGTCCTACCTGGTGAGTAGAGCGCGGCCAGCTCGCGGGCCCCGGCATGTTGCGCGCCCCAGCGCCGGCAATACGCCGCCTCGTCCTCGTCGACCTCCGGCTGCTGGCCCGGCCCGTCTTCGGCGCCCGCCATAGCCACTCGCCCGGCCAGCCCGGTGCGCTCTGCTGGCGGCGGCGGCGACTGTAGGTCCGCGGAACCGCGGCGAGATCACACCGCCCAATGACCGCCCAGCCCAGGCGAGGCTGCGGCGGCGGCGGGGCCCTCGCCCGGCCGCGCGTCACAGCCAATCGGGACCCGCGCCGGGGACAAGTCAGCCAATCAGCGACCGCCGAGCCGCAACCAACCGCGCCGCGCGGGGGTCAGGTCCGCAGCTGGCGCAGCTGGGTGCGGAAGTTGTGGGGTGGCGGCGCCTCCCTGCCAGTACCGCTCCGCCTCCGCCTCCGCCTCCGGCCTGGTCGCCACCGCACGGAAGCTCAGGCAGCGTCGTCACCCACCTCGGGCTCGGTTTACCCACCGGTGCAAAGGGCCGAGGTCTTGCGCCGGCGGACCCAGAAGCGGGCGTCTCTTCAGCACGCACAGCCAAGCGCCTATTGTGTGCAAGGAACTCGAGCGGAGGGCGCCTGGGCGGGGCGGGGGAGCCAGGGCTTGGTGGGCACTTTGAACAGTGTCCCTGGCTGGGGCCGATTCACGCTGGACCGACTTCTGAGCCCTACCGCGTGCAGAGGTTACGAGGACCGAGCGTACCCCTACTGTGTGACAGCTCGTGCTGTGTGTCCGGGAGCGCCTGTTCTCTTGAGGGAGAGGACAGTAGACTGATGAGAGTCACTGTAAGATTTGGTGAGCGCTTAATATCTGTTAGGCGCCGGGCCAAGCTAGGCCGCAGCATATTTTTACTCATGATAACGAGTGGTGTTGCCTCCTCAGAGGTCCCCCCTCACCACGCCGCTGAGAGGTGCCCACTCCTCCAGTCACTGTGACATCACCCCGTCTTCTCAGTGCTTGTCTTAGGCAGTGAACTTACAGTTCGTGTCTCCGCCACCAGAAAACAAGCTCCTGAGGGCTGGGACTTGCTTGGTTCACAGCTGAACCTCCATGTCTGGATCAGCGTAGGGCTCAGTAAATGCCTGATGAATGAATGAAGTCTCAGCCAAATGACTTTACTTCCTCAGCAGGTAAATGACCGGTCAAGCTGACTACAAAGTACACAGTAATTGCTTACATAAATTCCGTCTGGTGTCACCAAATGGGAGCTGTTCTGGAGGCCGTGGAAGGACCCAAGAGGTGCCCAGGGGGAGCAGGGTGGGGAGATGAGAACCCTTCTAGAATGTCTTTTGGAGGCTCCACCCTTGTTCTGGTTTTCTGAGGGTTTAAGCCCTGGATTCTTCTGCTGCTAGGAAAAGCCGGTCATCCCAGGTGTGTTTCCTGGGTGTTCACGCCCTGGGAGGCCACCATCCCCAGCCAGGTCCATTCTCCTTCCCTGTTTCCTTCTATACCTTCAGGAAAGAAAAGTGTGCTTCCATGGTAAGGACAGGTTGCAGCCTAAATCCTGGTGAATTCTGGCAAAACTGGCTGGCCTTGCCTTATTTTTAGCTTAGTTCAATTTTTCAATCCAGAAGATTAAGGTGGCTTGCCTTCGTGAGGGCTGGATTTCAGATTTCAGGGAAACACCTTTCTAAGCTCTCTGCATGTGTCCCAGACCTCCAAGCAGGCTGAGATGGGCTGGTTACTGCTGGTGTCTGGAGCTCCCCTAGTGGTCAGCACAAGATGGGTGATGGACAAACAGTTCATTCATTCATTCATTGAACACATTTATTAAGCACCAATCTGGCCCAGGTTGTTCTAGGGAAACAGCAGGGAACATGACAGAGTCTCCTGGGAGGTGGGGGTGTGAGTCAGGGGAGCCCTGTTCAAGAAAGTGACATTTGAGCCAAGACCTAAAGGAGATGGAGCCAACTATGCAAATATCTGGGGGCAAATTGTTCCAAGCCAAGGGAACAGCAAGTGCAAAGGTCCTGAGGCAGGAACATGCTTGCCATGTCCAGGAACAGCAAGTTGGCCAGTGAGACACGAAGTAGGTGAGAGAGGGGAAGGTGAGAGGAGGTGAGGTCAGAGAGGAAGGGAGAGGAGCAGATAGGGTAGGGTCTTGAAAGGGTTTAGAGGGTTTTGGTTTTTACCTAAAATGAACTGAGAAACCTCTTCTCTCTAAGGTTTGTTTGTGTTTTTTTTTGGCCATGCTGCACAGCATGCGGGATCTTAGTTCCCTGACCAGGGATCGAACCCGTGCCCTTTGCAGTGGAAGTGCAGAGCCCTAACCACTGGACCGCCAGGGAATTCCCTTTTAATTTTTTTTTTTTTTTGGCTGCACTGAGCAGCTTGCAGGATCCTAGTTCCCCGACCAAGGATCAAACCCGCGCCCTCAGTAGTGAAAACGTGGAGTCCTAACCACTGGACTGCCGGGGAATTCTAAGGTTTTGAATAGAGGAATTACATGACCTGATTTATATTTAAAAAAAAATTTTATTTTTAATATGTAGGACATTCACATGCTTTGAAAGTAAAAAAAAGTATATATTCATATAATATAATGGAATCATACAATATGTGGCCTTTTTTGGTCTTACTTCTTCCACTCTGCATAATTTTTTCAAGGTTCATTCATTTTGTAGGACTTCATTCCTTTTTATGGCCATCAACATTCCATTGGATGAATAGTCTTCATTTTGTTTACACATTCAGTTGATGAACATTTGGGTTGTTTCCACCTTTGGCTGTTATAAATAGTGCTGCCATGAACATTCATGTACAGATTTTTGTGTGGACATATGTTTTTATTTCTCTTGGGTATATACCTAGAAGTGGAATTGCTGGGTCAAATGGTAACTTTAACTTTTTGAGGAATGACAAACTGTTCTCCATGGCAGGTGTACTAGTTTACATCCCCACCAGCAATGTGTGAGCGGTCCAGTTGTTCTACCTCCTTGCCAACATTTGTTATTTTCTGTTTTTGGTTGTAACCATCCTAATAGATGTGAACTGGTATCTCACTGTGGTTTTGATTTACATTTCCCTAATGACTAGTGATGTTGAGCATCTTTTCATGTGCTTATTGGCCATTTGTATATATCTTTGGAGAAATAAATCAAAATTTATTCAGATCCTTTGCCCATTTAACAATTGGGTTGTCTTTTTATTGTTGAATTGTAAAAGTTCTTGATATATTCTGGACACTAGACCCTTATCAGAGACATAGTTTGCAAATATTTTCTCTCATTCTGTTGGTTGCCTTCACTTTCTTGATAGTGTCCTTTGATGCACAAAAATGTTTTTACTTTTGATGGTCTAATTTAGTTTTTTCCTTGTGCTTTAGGGGGTCATTCTTTCCTCATTCATTTTTGTAACTTCTTTGTATTCCACTGTGTGGCTGGACCATAATTCATTTAACTAGCTGTTTATTGATGGACGCTTGGGTCATTTCCTGTCTTTGGATGTTATAGATGGTTTACTTAATGTCATTTTTGCATGTGAAGGTAGATCTGTTGGACTCCTGAAGTGGGGTTGTTCTGACAAATGTTAACTGCTTTGTCATTTTGCTAGATATAGATAAACCTATCGGTCGGTAAGTAGCCATTAGAATCATATTCTAATTTATACTCCCACCATCTGTGTTCAAGAGTCCCTGTTTCCCACAGTCTTGCCAACAGAGGGTGGCTAATAAAGTAAATAAAATTAAAATTTCAGTCTTTCAGTTATACTCTGCACATTTCAAGTGCTCAATAGTCACATGTGGCTGGTGGGTAATGAATTAGTGCAGATTTAGAACATTTCCACCATCGCAGAAAGTTCTATTGGGCAATTCTGGTAAAGAATTGTACAGTGACCTTGACTTTATATTTTAATAGGATCCTCGGGCTGCATGTGAGAGGTGGACTCAGAGACCGTGCAGAAGCAGGAGACCAGAGAGGAGGTGACGGCAATAGTCCAGGTAGGAGGGGATGGAGGGTCAGACCAGGGTGATTGTGGAGGTGGGAGAAGTGGTGGATGCTGGTTGCATTTTGAAAGTGGAGTGGCCAGGACTTGCTGGTTGATGGCATGTGGGGTGAGGGAGAGAGAAGTCGAGGATGACTCTTAGGTTTCTAGCCTGAACCACTGGAAGGATGGAGGTGCCATTGACTGAGCTGGTGAAGAACAAGGTGGGAGCAGGTTTGGGGAGCGGGGGAGACCAGGAGTTCTGTTTTGGGCATGCTGCATGTAAGGTGCAGGTTGGACGTCCCAAGCTGAGATGTCCAGTGGCTTCAAGTAGTTTGTCTGGCCTAGAGAATGACATATAATTTTGGTCATCAAGTTAGAGCAAAGTCAGAAGGGAGGGAAGAAGCAGAATTACACACCTAAGATGGGGACAAAGGCCAAGGGCAGCAATGGGCAGTGGAAGGAGCCTGGCCTTTGAAGCTTGGAGTTTCACAGCTGTGTTTCTGAGCCTCTGTGGGTCTATTTTCCTTCCGTGAAATGGAAAGAACAGCACTTCATAGGCTTGTTGTAAGGTTCACAGTGAACACAGTGAGAGGTGGGGTACCTGCCAGGCAGGATACGCTGCAGAAACGTTTGTTACACTTGACTATGGGGGCGGTGGGGTGAGATCCACACCCTCACCTGACAGTCGAGGCCTTGCTGACTCTCCAGCCTTGTCTCCTGACATCTCGCGCTGTCATCCACTGCTGGGCCTTTGCCGTCACTGTACCTGCTTCCTGGTGCATGAGCTCCCCGGAGAGTCAGGTGGCTGGCCCCTTCTCCTTCAGGTCTCTGTTCTCCAGCTCCTGCTAGCTCTGAGATGCAGGCTGCAAAGCCGCCCGACCTGGACACCCCAAGGTGTCACAGTGTTGGGGGATGGAGCCCCCCATGACTTGCCTCAAATCATGTTGATCCGAATTGCTCCATTCACTTATTCACCAAATCTTTACTGAGACCTGCTGTGGGCCGGATGCTGCGTAAGATGCTGGCCATACAGCAGTGGTCCCTACCCTCCCAGGTGCAAGAGAGATAGACAATAAACAGGTAAAAAGATAATCTAACGTCAGGTAGGGACAGGTGATGTGGAGAAATGAAGCAGGGTAAGAGATGGGTGGAGGATGATAGGGAGAGCTTCATTAGGTGGAGAAAAACAGAGGGGGTGATCGGCATGGGGATGAGAACAGTAATACGTGGTCAGCAATAATGACCAGCATGTATTTGAGCACTTTCTGTGTCATGTTATAACCTCACCGAATCTTCACATCATCCCCAAACAGTTGCTTAAAACAGCGTTGATTATTACTCCTTACAACTCTGTGGATTGGCTAGTGGTTCTGCTGCTGGTTTCACCTGGTCTCACTCTTGCAGCTTCATTCAGCTTCCAGCTGTGCTCATTCATACATCCAGCTGTGTGTGCTGGTTGTTGGCTGGGGCATCTCAGTTCTGTTTGTGGCCTCTCATCTTCCAGAAGGCTAGATGGGCTTCTTCACATGGTGTTATCAGGGCAGCATCCAAGAGTGCTAGGCTCAGATGTCTCATAAGTCACGTCTTTCATTTTATTCATCAAAACAAGTAAAAAACCAGCCTGAAGGCTCCTTGTTCCTCATTGGCTCCCTTGCATCACATGCCCGTTCCTGGACCAGTCACTAGCAGGGGAAAAAGATTCCCTTTAGACCCCTCAGGCCTTTCTAAGGATCTGGGGATGGGGTCACTTTCCTGAACCAACTGGGCTCCTGGGGGAGGCGTGGACATCTGAACAAAACTGGGGCTAGGTAGGAGCCATTACTAACCACTGTTAATGCTGGGTGGAGCTTCTTTCTGGGCATTTTACATACCCAAATAAAAGCAAAGAGAACCCTTTCTGGGAGATTCTTGGGGCTGCGACCTGAATGGGTCCCAGGTCCTGGGCACAATCATGTACCTTTTTCTTGGGAGCAGGGAGGATAACAGATTAAAACCATGTTTTAAAAACTAGATGGTGATTTCTAAAAACCCTTTTAAAATAATAATTTCTAAAAAATAATTTAAAATTTACAGAAAAGTTGCAAGAATAGTACAGCAACTTTCCATGTATCTCCTTCACTCAGATCCCCCAATTGTCAACATTTTGCTACATTTGATTTATCATTCTTTTTCTCTGTGTGTGTAATTTTTCTGAACCATTTGAGAGTCAGTTACACAAAAAAAGATACAATGTCCTTTTACTCCTAATTACTTTAGTGTGCATCTCTTAAGAAACAGGACATTCTCTTACATGACCACTGTATAGTTTTCAAAACCAGGAAATTCAATGCTGATACAATGTTATAATATCATTCTTACTCTCCATATTCAAATCCCACTAATTATCCCAATAATAACCTGAAATCCTTATTCTTTTTTTTAATAATCTTTTTTTTAACTTAATTATTTTTGTTATTAATTAATTTATTTTTGGCTGTGTTGGGTCTTCGTCGCTGCGTGCGGGCTTTCTCTAGTTGCAGCGGGCGGGGGCTACTCTTCATTGTGGTGTGCAGGCTTCTCATTGCTGTGGCTTTTCTTGTTGCAGAGCATGGGCTCTAGGCACGCGGGCTCAGTAGTTGTGGCTCGTGGGCTCAGTAGTTGTGGCTTGCGGGCTCTAGAGCGCAGGCTAAGTAGTTGTGGCACACGGCTTAGTTGCTCCGCGGCATGTGGGATCTTACCGGACCAGGGCTTGAACCCATGTCCCCTGCATTGGCAGGCAGATTCTTAACCACTGTGCCACCAGGGAAGTCCCTGAAATCTTTATTCTTAAACCAGTGACTACCAAGGTCATGGACTCCTTCCAGAGAGATAAAACGCGTGCACCTGTCCAAAGAGAAGAAAATCAATAACATCTATAAATCTGCTTAAAGAATCTGTGCTTATAAACCCTGCTGCAGGCTCTGTGCATTGAGAGCAGTGATTCTCAACTGGGAATGATTTTGCCCCCCAGGGGACATTTGGCAATGTCTGGAGGCATTTGTGGTTGTCACAACTGGGGGTGGTGATATGCTACTGGCATCTTGTGGGTAGATGCCAGGAATGCTGCCAAACATCCTACCAGGCACAGAACAGCCCCCCCCCCCCCAGCAGAGAATTCTCTGCTCCAAAATGTCAGTAGTGCTGAGGTTGGAAAACTGTGACCTGTAAGTAAATTCGGGAGAGACGCCTCCCTCTGTTGCAGTTGGAGCACCCCCTGGATCCACGATTCACCCCAGCAATTCTTTTTCGCCAGCTACCCTGGAAAACCCTGCTCCTATAGGCACAGGGAGGCTCAGCCAAGTCTGTTTATGATGGCTCCAAAGTGGAACCAACCCACGCCCCATTAGGAGGAGACTGATAAAATAAAACAGTGTAGTCATGCTGTGCTCGCAGCTCTTCCTTTGGCTCTGTTTGCTCCTCTGTAAAATGGGGTTGGGGAGATGGGCTTGGAAGGATGCCAAGAATCCTGGGCCCAGCTGCTGCTTTATGACTTATGGGCATAACTGCTCTGACTCATGCATGATTGATGCATTGGGATTATGCACAGACATGTCTCTGATCTTTTATCGACAGGAGGCTGCCCTGGAATGTCTTTCCACTGGAATCAAGGGCAGGGCCTCTGCTGAGTCACCTCTGGCCCTTGGGAGTGTGGCTCAGGGTATAGCTCATTTTAAAAGCAGCTACCATTTCTTTTCTTTTTTAAAAATTATTTATTTGTTTATTTATTTTTTTTTGGCTGCATTGGGTCTTCATTGCTGTGCGTGGGCTTTCTCTAGTTGCGGCGAGCGGGGGCTACTCTTCATTGCGGCACACAGGTTTCTCATTGTGGTGGCTTCTCTTGTTGTGGAGCACGGGCTCTAGGCATGTGGGCTTCAGTAGTTGTGGCATGCGGGCTCAGTAGTTGTGGCTCGTGGGCTCTAGAGCGCAGGCTTAGTAGTTGTGGCACATGGGCTTAGTTGCTTTGCGGCATGTGGGATCTTCCTGGACCAGGGCTCGAATCCGTGTCCCCTGCATTGGCAGGCGGATTCTTAGCCACTGGACCACCAGGGAAGTCCCTTTTGTCTCCATTTTTTAAATGAGGAAACTGAGGCTCAGAGGGGTCATGACACACAGCTGGGAAAGGCAAAATTGGGATTCAAACCCAAGACGAGTCAAATTCCAAAGTTTGTGCTATTTACAGTCTGCTGCACCTTCTCCCACACATAGTAGGTGCCCAGAAAATGTATGAGCGTCAGAGACTGGACAATATATTCATTGGTAATAGATCACCGAATTTTAGAAGAAAACATGATGGCTGCCCAGCTATGTTACCTAATGACTACTGTTCCCAGCCTCCCTTGCAGCAATATAGGACATATGACTAATTCCAGCCAATAGGATGAGAGTGGAAGTGGCACAAAACATCTGGTTTGTGCCCTTAAAGAAGCTGACTTCTACTTCCTTTTCTCTACTACCCACTGGCAGGAATGTAGATGTGATGGCAATGCTAGAGCAGCCATCTTGGACCATGAGATGGAAACTGCTGGTTGAAGATGGAAGAGCTATAAGATAGAAAAGAGTCTGGGTCCCTGATACCATAAAGCCACCATCCAAGTCTGCTTTCGTTCAGATTGATGTGAGAGAGGAAAATAAACTGTTTTCTTGTCTTGTAGACATTTGTCATTTGAGCCATTCTTACAGCATTGAGCCTGTATCTCACCAATGCATTTGTTAAATGAACAAGTAGATGATTGAATGACAGAAGGAGTAGTCAGATCCAGCCCCATAAATATGTAAAAAATGCACAAAGATGGCACTTCATCCTAGGTGGAAGTATCTTCCAAGTGCATGGAAAAATTCATGGCCAGTGGAGTCAGTTTCAAACCTGGCCCTTGTACTAGCTTGCTGTGTGCCCCTGGGTAAGCCACGTGCCCTCTCTGGGCCCCACACTCCTGGGTTGTAAACCAGGCTAAGCAAGTTCATGGAATCTATGCAATTTAAAGATGTTCATTTCTCTCTGGAATTCCATTTCTAGGAATCCATTCCCAGAGAAATTCTCACCCCATAGCCCATGAACACAGGTGCAAGGATGTAGCTGCAGACTGGTTTGTGGAGCAAAAACTTGGAAGTATCCTTGAAGGTGATTGAATAAACTCTGGCAGGTTCATGCTCTGGTGTGCTGGACAGCTGATTGTGGCCATGAGGAATTCTCTGGTGACACCTGCTGGCACAAAATGATACTGCAGCCCAGCTCAGTGAGGAATTGGAATTTCCAGAACAAGAGGTTCAGGGTAGCTGTGAGGGTAATTTGGGAAGCCACAGAGCAAGGAGAGATTTAGAAGGAAGGCCAAGGCAAGGAGATTGGCCTGGGTGTGGAGGCTGAGATTACAGACCTGGGTTCAAATTACAGCTTCACTGTCTGCTAGCTGGGTGAGCTTGGGACTTTCTCTGAGGCTTAGTTTCTTCTTTAACAAAATGAGGATCCTAGGGCCCTCATCATACAGATGTCTGGTGAGGATTTGACGAGAGCATTCATTCATTTGATTATTTTTTTTCATTTGAGTATTTATTGAACTAACGTTAAGCACCTATAATGAATCTCATCGCGGCACTAGGGATACACCAAGACCTGAGTCCTGCCCTCATGGAGTCTCGTTGGGGGAAGACTATAAAAAAATAAACACACATATAAGATATTTTCAGGTACTGATAACTCTGTAAAGGACAATAAAGCAGGAGATGGATCTGTGTGGGTGGAGGCACTGTTACAAATAAGGGGCTCGGGGAGTCGGGGGGCATCCCTGAGGAGGTTTGAGCAGAGGCTTGAAGAAGAGGCATCTTGTGTATATAGAAAACATACAAAATGCCAATGGAAGAGCCTGGTCCATAATACGTGCTCAATACATGGTGGATCACTGTCTCATGACACAAAGGAAAAGAATTAAAGGGAAGACTGGAATCCATTTCCCAGGGTCTGAGGAAATCACAGAGAGTGAGAGAAGATTTTTGGGGGCCTGACAGGTGAAGAGCCTGGACCTGAGTTGACCCAGCTCTGGGTGGCCTTGGGCAAATCACTGTCTGGGCCTCCATTTCCTCATTTGGAAAACAGGGCTGATAATGTCCACGTTGTGAGATTGGGGGTTAACATGGGCTGAATTGTGCTCCCCCACTCCAGTCATATGTTGAAGTCTTGGCCTCCAGCATCTCAAAGTGTGACTGTATTTGGAGATAAGTCTTCAAAGAGATGATTAAATTAAAACAAGGTCACTAGGGTGGGTCCTAGTCCAATATGACTGGTGTCCTTATAAGAAGAGGGGATTAGGACACACAGATGCACAGAGGGAAGAGGGTATGAGGACACAGGGAGAAGACGGCCATCTCTGAGCTGAGAGAGAGGCCTCAGAAGAAAACAACCCTGCAGACACCTTGATCTCAGACTTCCAGCCTCCAGAACTGTGAGAAAGTAAATGTCTGTGGTTTAAGCCACCCAGTCTGTGGTACTTTGTTATGGCAGCCCTAGAAAACTAACAGGGGGTGATATATGAATACAGACAGGCACACAGGAGGCCCTTAATAGAAGCTGATTTCCTTGGCCCAGAACCACACGGAGCCTCTCAGCTGTGCCTGGGTCCTGATTTGGGAATCCCCAGCATCTGTGTAGACCCAGAGTCAGCCTTGGGATTGCTGCGGTTCCTCTGCAGCTTGGTCTGCACTGTGCCTGGGATTGGCCCTGCCTCGGGGACTCAGTACACCTAATTTCTGCCCTCCCCTCTGGTTCATTACTCAGTCAGTCCACAAACTTAGCATGTAGCACTGTGGCCATTCTCTGAATTATGGCATGGCTGTATTAGCGAGGATCCAGTCTGGAAAATGGAGACCACTCTAGGCATTTCAAACAGAAGATGAAATACAAGCAATTGCTTATACAGATGATGGAAGAGCTGAGATGCCAAAAGGGCAGGAGGAGGCACCCCAGGATGAGCTACAGCGGGAGGTCAGAGGGACAGGAGGATGTGGTATCACTAGATCCAAGAAGCCAGGGCTGGAGCCATGGTGGGGACTGCCTGGTGGGAACTGGGACCAGGAAGGGAGGTCCTTTTGGGGAGGGACTGGTCCTCCTTGCCCTCAGATGCTTGTTCTGCCCTTCCCTGGTTTTGTTCTGAGTTGCAGAGGGGCTGGCCTCTGCAGGCTGCATTTCCCAGGCTCCATTGGCCAGTGAGAGATCCTGGTGGGAGATTGGAGGTTTGAGAAAGGGAGAAGTATTTTTCCCTGTCTCCTTACACCTTGGGCTGCATCTCCATCAACAATTGAGTCTTCTCCACGGCTCCAGCTCCCACAGGACAGTCCACTGTGTTTCCCGCTTTGCTGAGTGATCACAGGCCCCGGGGTACTGTAATGTTACTTCCTCCCTCGGGCCCTCCAGCTTAGAAGTGGCAGTGACTTTGCTGCTGCGAATTCTGAGATTCTTCACAATTTCTTGGTTGGCTTCTGGGCTCCTGCATCATCTTTGTAACCAATTCCCTGTCGGAAAGTCTCTCTTGTTTAAATGCTCAGTGGTTTCCTTTCCTGATATGAGTGGTTTCCCTTCCTGATATGCAAGCAAACTGGCAGGTGGCCAGCCCAGCAGGCCTTTCCAGCCCTTTCCCCCTTCTTACAGATAAGAACCTGGCAGACTACAAATGGGAGAGGCAGCTGGGTGCTGGGGATCAAAGGGCAGCCCTAGAGTCAGATACGCCTTGCTTTGTCCTAGTTCTGCCATTTGTCAGCTCTGTAAACTTCATCAAGTCACTTTCCCTCCCTGAGGCCTCAGTTTCCTCACCTGTCCTGTGAGGATAAGGATTGTACCCCTTGACACAGGGCTGTTTTGAGGATTTGATGAGATGTGGCGTGGAAAGAACTTAGCCACAACCTTAGAAAAGAAGAGTAAAGAAGGGGCTTCCCCATCAGCAGTTGAAAGACATATGCCATTATAGTAGAAGCTGTGTGGGTGCTGGTGCAAGGACAGACAGACCAGCGAGGCAGAGCAGTGACGGCGGAGCAGTCCGTGGATACCTGAGAAGTAACGACACAAGAACGGCAGCCCCGCGGCCCAGGAGAGACTGTTCAGAAGATGGTGTTGGGAAAGTGGCCCCAAATAAAACTGGATATTTAATTCGTACTGAATTTTTGGGAGGGACTGGTTCCTCCTTGCCCTCAGATGCTTGTTCTGCCCTTCCCTGGTTCTGTTCTGAGTTTCAGAGGGGCTGGCGTCTGCAGGCTGCATTTCCCAGGCTCCAGGTCAGCTGACTTCTATCGGCCAGTGAGAGATCCACAAAGGTGGATTCTAGATGGATTAAAGGCTTAACATGAGGTGCAAAATTATAAAAATTAGTAGAAGTTATATATACACGATGGAATGCTATTCAGCCGTGAAAAGAAATGAAATTTTGGACTTCCTTGGTGGCGCAGTGGTTAAGAATCTGCCTGCCAATGCAGGGGACACAGGTTCGAGCCCTGGTCCAGGAAGATCCCACGTGCTGCAGAGCAACTAAGCCCGTGTGCCACAGCTACTGAGCCCGCGTGCCACAACTACGGAGGCTGCGCACCTAGAGCCCGTGCTCCGCCACAAGAGAAGCCACCTCAGTGGGAAGCCCGCGCACCGCAACGAAGAGTAGCCCCCGCTCACCGCAACTAGAGAAAGCCTGCGTGCAGCAACGAAGACCCAATGCAGCCCAAAATAAATAAATTTAGAAAAAAAGAAATGAAATTTTGACATGTGCTACAATATGGATGGACCTTGAAAATATTATGCTAAGGGGAATAAGCCAGTCACAAAAGGAAAAATATTCTATGATTTCACTTATACCTGAGCAGTCAAATTCATAGAGATAGAAAGCAAATTAGAGGTTTCCAGAGGCTGTGGGGAAGAAGATGGAAGGAGGATTAGTGTTTAATGGGAACAGAGTTTCTGTTTGGGATGATGAAAAATTTCTGGATGTGGACAGTGGTGATGGTTTCACAACATGGTGAATGTATTTAACACCACTGAATTGTACCCTTAAAGTAACTAAAATGGTAAATTTTATGTTATCTATTTTTTACCACAATAAAAAAGCACAAATGTATAAAAGGCAAAAAAAAACCCCAATAAAAATTATTTTGATTATATCAAAATGAAGGAATTCTGACCAAAGGACCCTATAGACAAAGTTAATAGGCAGATGTTAAGTGTGAAGACATTGCAGTGTCTAAGACTGCAGTGCTTAGAATATATGAGAAACTCATGCAAACAACAACAGAAAAGACAGCAGCCCCAATGGAAAAAGGGCAAGGGACGTGAAGAGCAATTTACAGAAGAGGAAAACCACAAGCATGGGAGGAAGGCTCAAACTCACTAGTAATAGGAAATGCGAATGAAAACAACCAGGGGCTATCACTTTACACCTATGAGATTGGTAAGGATTAATGTTGGACAGCACCCAGATTTTTGCCACTGAAAGGAACGAGGGCTGGGGTAAGAAAAGTAGAAATTGAGCCTGGAACATCTTGTTGTGTCAGAAAATAAGGACATGCTCCAAGAATGACGGGGACGTGATAAAAGGACACAGGAGCCAGCTGAAAGGGGCTGACACTAGCCAAATCAGGGCCAATTTGAGAATCAAAGCAAATAATGGTAATGATGGATTTATAACCCCTGGAATAAAGTAAAATCCATGAGTCCATACTGATACAAGTGAATAAACAAATAAATGGTGTGGTGCTTTTAGGATACGGCTACCAATTCTTTGACACTCTTCAGAAGGTGGAATTGAATTCACTTCCTCTTGAGTAGGGGCTGGACTCAGTGATTCGATTCTAATAAATAGAATATGGCAGAAGGGATGCTCTGTCGGAAAACTAGGTAATAAAAAGCATTGTGCTTTCTCCTTGCTCTTTCCCTCTGATCACTTTTTCTGGGGAGGACAACTTCCATGTCATGAGGACCCTCAAGCAGCCCTAGGAAGAGGCCCATGTGGTGGGAGCGGAGGTCGGCCGCCCACACGGCCACATAAAGGAGTCGTCTTGGAAGCAGATCCCTCAGCACCGAGCCATCTGCTACGATACCCACTGGCCACGTAGGGCCACAGATGTCAAATATCTCATTAATATTTTTTTATATTGACAATATGTTGAAATGAGATTTTAGATATATTGGGCTCGATAAAGTATATTACTAAAACGAATTCCACCTGTATCCTTTTCTACTTTATAAACAGTGGCTACTAGAAAACTAAACATTGGGACTTCCCTGGCGGTCCAGTGGCTAAGACTCCGCGCTTCCAGTGCAAGGGGCATGGGTTCGATTCCTGGTTGGGGATCTAAGATCCCACATGCTGCGTGGCACAGCCAAAAAAAAGAGAAGAACATTAAACATGGGATTCCCATTGTGGCTCACATTCTACTCTTCCTACTGGACAGTGATGCTTCAGCCCCAGCTGAGCTTTCAGATAATTGTAGCCCCAGCCAACATCTTGACTGCAACCTTCTGAAGACTCGAAGGCAGAACCTTCCAGGCAAACTGCTCCTGAATTCCTGACTCACGAATCAGTGAGAAAATGAATGATTATTATTTTAAGCTGCTAAGTTTTGGGGTCATTTATTATATAGCAATAGATTGATTGAGGCAAACATCATAATGGATGCTAAAATTAGTGAAATTGTGAAAAATGAGTGAAAGTTGGAGGAATAACAGGATATTTAAATTGTTTAAAAATATCTCCCCACAAGATACTTACTCATTACAAAGAGAAAAGATAGTACCTTGACAGTGGTGAAACCTGGCAGACATCACTCAACCAAGTGATCAATATTAACATTACCAGTAATGGGATAAGTGGCTCTCAGGTCCTCCTGGTGGAAAACACCGAGAAGGACACACCACCACTTGTGTGGTTCCTGACAAAGGTACCTAAGTCCAACCATGAGGAAACTTAGACAGACTCACAGGAGGGACATTCTACGAAATAACTGGCCTCTTCAAAAGTGTCAAGGTCATGAATTTTCAGGAAAGGCAGACCGACTGAGGAACTATTCCCAATTAAAGGAGACCAAAGAGATGGGGCAACGAATTGCAGAGTAAATTGCAGGCACCAGTACACCTCACCCCTGAACACTTCAGCGTGCACACCAGAAGCTAGAGTTCAATATTTGTCTGTAAAACTGACATTGAGTGAAATGTACAAATCTTAGGTGTACTTTGGATTATTTTTGAAATCGCGTCTTTCAGATGTAACCAAGTTAAAGATGGGCTCATACTGAATTAGGGTGAACCCTAAATCCAATGACTGGTGTCTTTATAAGAGAAAGAAGAAGGAGATTTGGATACAGACACGCCTAAGGGGAAGAAGGCCATGTGAAGATGGAGGCGGAGAGTGGAGTGATGTAGCTCCAAGGCAAGGAATGCTAAAGATCGCTGGCAACCACCAGCAGCTGGGAGGAGCCTTCAGAGGGAGCACGGCTCTGATTTCAGACCTCTGGGTCCCAGAACTGTTGGAGAATAAATGTGGGTTGTTATAAGCGGCCTAGTTTATGGTGCTTTGTTATGATAGCCCAGGGAAGGAAATACAGAACATTTACCATCACCCCAAAAAGTACCCTTGTACTTTCCCACTCAGTCCTGCCCACCCTAACCCTAACTCTAACCCTAACCCTAACCCTAACCCTAACCCTAACCCTAACCCTAACCCTAATCCCCCAGCTTGAGGCAAACACTCTTCTGAGATTTTCCATTACATATTAATGTTGCTTATTCTAGAGCTTCGTATAAGTGGGAGTCATGCAGGATGTATTCTTTTGTGTCTGGTGCTTTTCACTTGGCACAAGATTTTAGAGGTAATCAGGTCGCTGCACCTATGAATGGTTGGCATGCCTGTGATTAAAGTCAATTGCTTGAGGGGGAAGCAAATTTTGAAGTTGAGGAGGAGGGGTATGGGCAATAAGGATGGGAAATTTCTCTTCAAAGCTGGGCCTGGAGCTTCCTGCCCTGGGGTGTCTGACCTTTCAAGTTCACCACCTACACCTGCTTTCTGTACTCACAGCAGCTGCAGAGGTTAGAGGTTAGGCTCTGTTGTCACCTGTTGGTGATTCTAGACAAATGCAACCAGAGATGCCAGCATTGCGCCCAGCTGGGTGGGGAGATTGTGGTTCAGGCTAGTGTGTATTTTCCTGGGTTGTGCCCCCAAATCACTGAGCACCTACTCAGCACCTGCATGAGTCCTCTGTGTGTGTGTGTGTACAGAGATGCCCTACATTGGGCTGACCTTGAGGGGCTCCAAGGAGAGGGAGATTACACAAAACTAACTCCAGCCGGGGGAGAATAAGATCCTGTGGTCACCAGGTGTAGGGAGCACAGAGGAAGTGGAGAGTAATTTGAATTGGGCAGTCAGGGAAAGTTTCTCAGGGCATTTCTCAGCTGGAGGTGGAAGGGAAGGGTGTAGAGGCAGAGGGAACAGCAGGAGCAAAGGTGTGGAGGCAGGACCATGCCATGCATGGCTTTCGAAACTGAAACAGATAGTAATAAGGTAATACATATCCATGGTGAACATTTTAAAGTTAGAAAAGGAGGTGGGTCTTCCGCCTCCCACCTCAGGACCCTCGCCCTCCTCCTGCAGTGGACTTCCTCTAGGGGCTCCCAGTGAACCAGCCTCCTGGTAGGCATGCCCTTGTGCAGTCCCCAGCCCTTGCATCTGGCCTGTCCAGTAGAACGTGACAGAAATGGTGGCGAGCCAGTTTGGGGCTTCAGCCTAAGAAGGCCTAGCAGCTTTCACTTCTGTGCCATGGGGGAAGCCAGCTGCTATGTAAGGAGTGCAGCTCCTGTGATGGGGAGACCATGAGGAGAGGCCACCTGGAGGGGCCACAGGAGAGAACCCCAGCAGAGACAGCTTGGACCACATGCAGGGGCCACGGAGAAAGCCGCCCGACAATAACACACACGCAGAGGCCACATGTGGAGGGAGAAACTACGTAATGGAGAACGGGGGAGCGAAGAACTCACTGGCAGACATGCTCCAGCAGCCATCAGCCATTCAGGCCAACCTAGCTGAGGTGCCACACGTGGGAATGAAGAAGTCACCTTGGATGTCCCAGCCTGCAGCCAGCCCTGGAGCAGAGACAAGCTGTCCCCTTGTGCCCTGTCCCAATTCCTGACCCGCAGGATCATGAGCAAACAAAATGGGGGTTGTTGTTAGCCGCTAAGTTTTGGGGTGTGTTATCACACAACGTTCCGAGCACCCTGAACTCTACGCTGCCAGTGCTGCCAGCTTCTTACGGCTCTTGCAGTAGGAGACTACATCCTCGTAAAACACACGAGGACATTTCCGTATCTCCCCTCACTGATGTGGGGTTTGCACACCACACATCCTGGCCTGCACTTGGCCTTTTTCTCTTAACGATAGACCTTGGAGATGGTCCCAGATGTGTGTGGTTCAATACAGTCATCACTAGCCACAGGAGGCTACTTAAATTTAATTGAAATTGAATGAAGTAAAAAATTCAGTTCCTGACTCACATCTCAAGTGCTCAGTGGCCTCACGGGGCTGGCAGCTCCCATATGGTACAGCACAGATGTGGAATATGCCAGTCATCCCAGAAAGTCCTGTGGGATAGTGCGCGTCTGGATCCTCTCCCGTAGAGCTGCCCCATTCTTTTTAAATATTTATTTATTTATTGGGCTGCCCTGGGTCTTAGTTGCGGCATGTGGGATCTTTAGTTGTGGCACGCGGGCTCTTAGTTGCGGCACACGGGCTCTTAGTTGCGGCATGCGGGATCTAGTTCCCTGACCAGGGATCGAACCCGGGTCCCCTGCATCAGGAGTGCGGAGTCTTAACTGCTGGACCACTAGGGAAGCCCCTGCCCCATTCTTTTTAGCAGCTGGAGAGTATTTCCTGGAAACAACAGCCCCTGATGTTATATCACAAGATTTGCTATTGCAATGTTCATTTGTCCTTGTGCAGGTGTGAGTGTCTTTGTAGTGTAAGTGCCCAGCATTTCTGGCCCAATGATGTTTCCCATTTTGATAGCTATGGTCAAAGTACAACGAGAGGCTGAACCACTTTGCAAAGCCACTAAAAGTGTGTAAGTGTGCTGTTTTTCCCGAACCTTCATCAACACTGTGTGAATTCACAATTAAAACTTTTTTTAGCTAATGGCGAAGGTTTTCAAGACAAACATGATTCTATCAGGATACTGCTCTGCCATGCCTTTCTTTGACCTCACAATGCCACTGGGCATCTCTCCATGCTGACATATGAAGATCTACCTTGTCCTTTAAAAAAATTGTGGTAAAATTCACATAGCATAAAATTTACCAATGAAAAAAATTGAAGTATATATATATATTTTTAAGATGACGTTATTCTTTTTTAAAATTAACTAATTTATTATTTATTTTTGGCCGTGTTGGTCTTTGTTGCTGCGCACGGGCTTTCTCTAGTTGTGGCGAGCGGCGGCTACTCTTCTCACTGTGGTGGCTTCTCTTGTTGCGGAACATGGGCTCTAGGTGCACAGGCTTCAGTAGCTGTGGCACGTGGGCTCAGTAGTTTTGGCTCGTGGGCTCTAGGGTGTGTGGGCTTCAGTAGTTGCGGTGTATGGGCTCTAGAGCGCAGGCTCAGTAGTTGTGGTGCACAGGCGTAGTTGCTCCGCGGCAAGTGGGATCTTCCTGGACCAGGGATCGAACCTGTGTCCCCTGCATTGGCAGGCGGATTCTTAACCACTGCACTACCAGGGAAGTCCCTGAAGTATAGTTGATTTACTATATTGTGTTAGTTTCAGGTGTACAGCGAAGAAATTGATTCAGTTTTATACATACATATATATATTTTTTCAGGTTATTTTCCATTATAGGTTATTACAAGATGTTGAATATAGTTCCCTGTGCTATACAGTAAATCCTGTTGCTTATCTGTTTTATGTATAGTAGTTTGTATCTGTCAATCCCATACTCCTAACTTATCCCTCTCCCCCTCTCTTTCCCCTTTGGTAACTATAAGTTTGTTTTCTATGTCTGTGAGTCTGTTTCTGTTTTGTATATAGATTTATTTATATTATTTTTTAGATTCCACATATAAATGATATCATATAGTATTTGTCTTTCTCTGTCTGACTTACTTCACTAAGTATAATATTCTCTAGTTCCATCCATGTTGCTGCAAATGGCATTATTTCATTCGTTTCTTTTCTGACTAATATTCATATATATATATACGCCACATCTTCTTTATCCATTCATCTATCGATAGATATTTAGGTTGCTTCCATATCTTGGCTATTGTAAATAGTGCTGCTATGAACATTGGGGTGCATGTATCTTTTTGAATTGAGTTTTTGTCTTTTCCAGATACAAGTCCAGGAGTGAGACTGCTGGATCATATAGTAGTTCTGTAAAACTTACCATCTTATAATCCAATAGTTTTGATAAATGTATCATGTTTATGTAAGATGCTATTATTAGAGGAGGCTGCACAAAGACTTTATGGGAATGCTGTACTGTCTTTACAACTCTTCTGTAACCTAAAAATGTTACTAAGTGAATAGTTAAAATCAATCGGCAATTTAGAAAAGTTCAAAAAAATTTACCATCTTAACTACAGTTCACTGACATTAAGTATTATATATTCACACCGTTGTGCAACCATCACCACCATCCATCTCTAGGACTTTTCATCTTCCCAAATTGAAACTCTGTACCCATTAAACAACTCCCCTTTCCCCTCTCTCCAGCTCCTGGAAACCACCATTCTACTTTCCATCTCTGTGAGTTTAACTGCTCTAGGTACCTCATGTAAGTAGAACCAGACAATATTTGTCCTTTTGTGTCTGGTTTATTTCACTTAGCCTAATGTCCTCAAGGTTCATCCATGTTGTAGCCTGTGTCAGAACTTCTTTCCTTTTAAAGGCTCAATAACATTTCCTTGTATGTATAGACCACATTTTGTTTATCCATTCATACATCAGTGGACACGTGTTGTTTCCACCTTTTAGCTATTGTGAATAATTGCTGCTATGAACATAGTTGTACAAACGTATTTTCAAAACCCTACTTTCAGTTCTTTTGGGTATATGCCTAGAAGTGGAATTGCTGGATTGTATGGTAATTCTATTTTGAATTTTTTGAGGAACCACCTTACTGTTTCTCACAGTGGTTGTACCATTTGACATTCCCACCAACAATGCAAAAGGGTTCCAATTTCTCCATGTCATCACCAACACTTGTTATTTTGTTTTTGTTTTTCTTTTTTTTGACGGTAGCCATCCTTGTGGGTATGAGGTAGTCTATCATTGTGGTTTTGTGCATTTCCGTAATAATCAGTGATTGTGAACGTCTTCGTGTGCTTATTGGCCATTCATGTATCTTCTTTGGAGAAATGTCTATTTCTAAGTCTTTGCCCATTTTTAATTGAGTCGTTTTTCTGTTGTTTTTTTCCCCTAATAAATTTATTTATTTGTTTATTTTTGGCTGTGTTGGGTCTTTGTTGCTGCGCGCAGGCTTTCTTTAGTTGTGGTGAGCAGGAGCTACTCTTCATTGCGGTGCGCAGGCTTCTCACTGCAGTGGCTTCTCTTGTTGTGGAGCACGGGCTCTAGGCACGCAGGCTTCAGTAGTTGTGGCTCGTGGGCTCTAGAGCACAGGCTCAGTAGCTGTGGCACACGGCTTAGTTGCTCTGCGGCATGTGGGATCTTCCCGGACCAGGGATTGAACCTGTGTCCCCTGCAATCAGCAGGCGGATTCTTAACCACCGCGCCACCAGGGAAGCCCTTTCTGTTGTTGAGTTGTAGGAGTTCTTTATATTTTCTGGATATTAACCTCTTATCAGATATGTGACTTGCAGATATTTTCCCCTATCTTGTAGGCTGTCTTTCCACTCTGTTGATTTTGTCCTTTACTGCCCAGAAGTTTTTAATTTTGAATGTATCAAATATATCTCCTTCTTTTTTGGTGGTTGTTAGTACTTTTTGTGTCATATACCTTGTCCCTTTAAGTGGCTATAGAGTGGTCCATTGTGTGGTTGTTCTGTAACTGGATCTATCAGCAAATCCTGAAGGTTCTACTTTTTAAATTTCTTAATATTTATTTATTTACTTGGCTGTTGGCTGCGCTGGGTCTTAGTTGCGGTACGCGGGATCTTCGTTGCCACGTGCAGGATCTTCATTGCGACATGCGGGATCCTTAGTTGTGGCATGTGGGATCTAGTTCCCTGATCAGGAATCAAACACCGGCCCCCTGCATTGGGAGCATGGAGTCTTAACCACTGGACCACCAGGAAGGTCCCAGGTTCTACTTTTAAAATAGATTCAGACTATTTCTCACCACCTCCATGGCTTGGTGGAGTCCCCTGTCATCTGCTTTCATGACTCCAGTTACCTCCTCACTGGGCTCCCTGCTTCTGCCCTTGCCTCCAGGACAGTCCATCCCTCATAGGCAGCCAGAGGGATTCCATTAGAACTGAAGTCTGATACTGTCCCTCCTCTGCTCAGAACTCTCCATGGCTCCCACTAACCCAAAGTAAAAGCCCAAGTCTTTACAGTGGCCCACAAACCCTTGTGTGATATGGCCTCCACTATTTCTGTGAGATAATTTCCCGCTACTTCCCCTGTACTCCACCCACAGCGACTACATGGGCCAGGCATGCTTCTACCTCAGGGCTTCTGCACTTGCTCTTCTTGCTGCTGCTATCTGCATGGCCCACTCCCTCACTGCATTCATGTTTTTGCTCGCCTGTCACTTAAATGAGGCCTCCGTGGACCAGTCTAAAGTTAAAATAAAATCCCCCAACACTCCCCACACTCCTCCTCTGCTGTATTTTTCTCCATGGTGCTTACCAGAATATAACACTTTGTATAGTTGACTCATTTATCTTGGTTATTGTTTGTCTTCCCCAAGAGGAATATCAACTTCATGAGAATAGGAATCACTTCTGTCTTGTTCATGAATATGTGTCTAGGGCATGAGCCACAGTAAGTGCCCAAAATGTTTTTTTTTACACACATTTATGAATGTTTATTTAGGCAAATTTTCCAGAAATGGAATTGTGAGTCAAAGAGAATGCATCTTTTAAATATTTTTAACCAGGTTGCTCAGGTGCCAAAAAATATTTGATGAATGACTAAATGAAAGTGAGTACCTTTCGTCTGTTTGTTGGACATTTTTATTTCTTTCAGTGATGGCTTGCTCTTATCCTGTGAGCATCTATTACATCCATAGTGCTGACCTCTATATCCCATAAGCAAAGTACCCAGTAGGTCCTCCATCAAAAAAATTCATTTAAATCACTCCTGCATTCCCAGAGCTTGCCACATGGTGGCAGCATATGCCCAGGCAAGTTTCACTAGCCGGCGCCAAGGGTATCCCAGGATTCCAAAATTCCGCATCCCAGGACACTGGACCTGGCAGCACTCGGGGATCTAATCTAGGTACCATTCGGCAGGCGGGGAAAGTGAGGTCTCAAAGAGGAGGCATGGTGGGAAAAATCTCGGACATAGGAATCAGGGGAAATCTGGCTTTTAAGTTCGGCTCTTCTACCAGTTCACTGTGATCCTGGGTGGGGGAAGTCCTAACCCACTCTAGGCCTGTTTCCCACCTGCCTGATTTGTGAGGTTATCATGACTTGCGAGGTCAGGCCCTCTGTGGGGCTAAGGGGAGGTAATTCACTCTCATGTGTCGAGGTGGGTCAGTGTGAGGGGGAACAGTAGGCCCAGACGCCCAAGAGAGAGGGGATATAATTACCCGCATTTAATAGACCAGGGATTGAGGTCTAGAGGGTGCCACAGCCAGGAGGGTACAGAGCAGAAACAGAAGTCCTTCCCCGCAACCCCCAACTCCAAATCCACTAGAGACAATCTCCATGGACCATCTCTGATGGTTCCCCCTTCAGCCTTATTTTTCGACCTGCTGGCTGATTTCTAAGCCCTTTCACCTCTCTCTGTCAAGGAAGCAACAATGGCACTCCCTTTGGGCAAGGTGCCTTGGTTTCCTCCTGGAAATGGGGCTAAAGAAAAGCTGCAGAGACTGGGAGAAGGAATTCTGAAAGCAGTTTGGGGGCAGAGGAGGGGCATGTATCTGGGTAGGAAGTGCCTGTTCTTCCACAGTCCCCGCCAGGCTCCTGCCCACCACTCCTAGCCATGTGGTCCCGGCCCACGGCTTCCGGTTTTACAAGAGAAGCTGGAAGTTTGAATTTTGATGTTAAGTGTCTTGCTTTTTAAATGTTGGCAATACATTCATTAAAGAACAAAACAAACAAAAAATCTGGAGCAAAACACTATGGGGTCAAGCTGAACACGTCTCTGGGTTGGATAGGGCTGCTGGCTGCCATTTTGAGACCCTTCCCCGCCCCAGGTTCCTACAAACACCTATGCCAGACGGTAACTGGGAGAAGTCACTGTGGGTGGTGTCAGGTGGATCCTGGTTTCTGGGCCCTTGCTGCCTGCAGGCCCGCTGGGGCGTGCTCCAGGCCTCTGGGCTATAGTGGTTCAGCTCACATCACCGCCCTCCTCGGGGAAAGGCTGGGCATTAATGGTGGGGCAGCAGGCAGGGCCTGTTGAGCAACGAACCTTGTGAAAACAAGGGCTTATGTCACCCGTGCACGCAGCCTCCCTGCAGGACACCTAGGGTGGCACTGGGGTGGGAACTGCCACTGATCTCACTGTCAGGCCAGGGCAGGGTGGGAAGCAAAAGGCTCAGTATTTGTTAGGTGAGGTCAGAAGGGCAAGACCCCAATGGGACTGAGTCGGGTCCTTGGGGGCTGGTCCCCAGGGTCTGGGTTGCCCCTTGACTTGCTGTGTGACCCCAACTGCCCTTATCTGAGCCTCAGCTTTTCCATTTGGAAAATGGGGCTCCCATGGCCAGACCCGTTATGATTTGTTACAAACCCAAAGCGGGAGGTTGGGCTGGAAAGACTTTAATCCTTCCCACCCCTTGAATGTGACCTGGGACACACTTAGCTCTGCTGGGCCTCAGTTTTCTCATTCGTAAAGCGGAGATAATAATAGTACCTGCTTCCTACCAATTATCGGGAGGATTAAATGAGTTAATACATGTAAAGAGCTTAAAATATGGCTCAGAGAGAGTGAAAGATTGTGTGAGGACACACACAAATTAGCTGCAGACTCCCCAGGTCTCACTGCATCTCCCCAGAACCCTGAGAGGTGGGGGTGGGTGCTGAAGCTCAGAGAGGGGAGCCATCTTGTCTGAGGTCACACAGCCCAGCTAATGGTGGGGGGAACCTCACCTTCTCAGCCTCCTCCATTTATTGAGCACCGCCTGTGTACCAGGCACTGTTCTAGGCACTGGGGGAACCACAGTGAATAAAACAAACAAAAATCCTGGCCCTGTTGGAGCTGACAATGGGAGAGGGCAGTGGGGACAGAAATCAAGATGCGTAGGTGAGATAATGTTGATTGTAATTGAGAATGGTGAAGGAGATGAAGCAGGGGGATGCGAAAGGAGTGATCAAGGGCCTAGGACTTTCGATGGGCAGGTCAGGGAGGCCTTCTCAGAGGAGGTAACCTTTGGGCTGAGCCCTGAGGAGCTGCCTTGGGCAGAGCTGGGGAAACAGCGGTCTTGGTCCAGAGGTAGCAGCAAATGCATTCGTTCCCTGGTAAATTTTGAGCATGCCTGATCCAGGAGTTCCCATATTTGAGGGCTGGCGCTCATGGAGGGGTTGGTCTGGAGTGGGACTGAGGCAGACAAGACAACTAGGATAACGGTGGCTGGAGATAAGGGCTGGGAAGGAAGTTCACCAGCAGGTGGGGCAGGGAGGGCCTCTTGGAGGCAGTGGCCCTCAAGCTCAGCCCTGAGTGTCCCATTTTGCAGCTTGGGAGGCCTGGCTGGGTGGCCCTGGGGCCTTGGATCCCTCCCTGGCCCAGAGGCTGCTGGGAAGGCCTAGAAAGCCAGCAGGCTGGGCCAGTGTTTCATCCTGTTCCTCCCTGCCCCCCACCCCCCAAGGGCACTCAAGAGATGTCATTTCTCCAGCTCTCCAGGGCGGAGGTCACCCCAGCTCAGCAGATAACGCTGAAGGTTGAGCAATGTCCACCTGCCCGCCAGGGCCAGGACTGGGGTCAGTGGGCTGGGGGTCAGCAACCAGCAGGCTGGGAGCTCCTGCCTGGGCGGCCTGGGCCGGGAGTGGCAGAGGGGTAGGCCCAAGGAGCTGCCCAAATGGCCTCGGAACGGCTCAGGAGAGGGTAAGGGGCCGCCGGAGCCCACTCTGCAGGGAGGGCCTCAGGCCTAAATTCAGATCCAGGGGGGCCATCTTGTTTCCCCATCTGTGAACCAGGGGCAGCAAGGGCATGCTTCTGGCAGGGTGAAAAAGCAAACTCTGGGTCCAGGCCCACCCTCACCGCCCAGTAGGGACCTGGTGAAAATAGGGGAATTCCCTTTTCTCTCCTGCATGGCCCCTCCTGAGCCTGGCTGGTCCCCCACCCCACCAGCCTCAGAAACAGGTGTTTTGGCCTCGGGTGCAAATAGGTCTGAGGGTGCCTGGACAAGGGCTTTCCTTCCGAGAACAGTGGGGGACATGAGGCCATGTGATCTTGGGTGTGCTGTGGGCCTCTGGGCCTCTTTGTACCCTGGCAGAAGGCCCTTCTTTACGATGTGTGCCCCAGAGCCGTAAGCCTTATGTTTGGGAGTCTGTGGTGGAGACAGTAATACAACTAATAATAATAACAGTAACTACACCTTCACGGACTGAAGCTTGGAGAAGTGAAGTGACTTGCCCAAGGTCACACAGTGTGTTGGAGCCAAGCATCCCCGTCCCCTTCCACCCTCCCGGGGCCCATGTCGGGGTGGTGGGGCTGGAGAAGACCCGGGTGTGGTGTGAGGGGCGGGCAGGTGCGGTGGGCGGGGCTAGGGGAGGGGCGCGGTCGACCCTGGCACAGGCCTAAGTGGAGCTCGCCCCTGACCTGCAGGCCCCCAAACCCCGGTCTTGGTATTTAAGACAGGAAGTCGCCACAGGTGTGAAATTCCCTCCTTCCAAGATCTGGGGATGGGGGCAAGTTTAGGGGCGAGGCTGGACCCAGGGAAGGGCCGTGGAGATGGGTCCCCTCTCCGGGAGCCAGAGCTGGGGTCTCCAGCATCCCGCCTGGAGCGCGTCCCTTCGGTGGGGAGTCGGGACTGGTTGCAGCCGATCCTGAAGCCAGCGCCTCCTCCAGCAGGGGGCGGGCCGCGGCCGTGTTTGGGGTGGGAGAAGAAGATCACGTTGCCCCCTCCCCGGATTCTCCCCTCCCTTCTAGTATAGCCTCCAGCCCAGAGGGGGCGGTCCGGGGGCGGGTTAGCGCCTTCTCTCGCTCCCAATCCCGGGGCCGCCGGGTGGGAGTGGGTAGGGGGCGATGCCGCCCCCCACCAGGCCGAGGGACCCCCGAGGGCGCGCTCCGGGTCTCCAGTCTGGCCACCACGCCCCACCGCCGCCCTCCCGGGGGTCTCGGGCGGCCACAGCGTGTCCTCTGCGTGCCTGGGGAGGGGCTGGGGCGGCCTCCAGGCGTGACGCAGCCGTTGCCATGGCCCGCCTTATAAATAACCGGGCTCAGGAGAAACTTTAGCGAGTCAGAGCCGCGCACGGGACCGGGAAGGGGACCCACCCGAGGGTCCAGCCGCCAGTCGCCAGCCCCCGCACTAATAGCGGCCACGCCGGAGGGAGCGGCAACAGCATCAGGGACACAGCAGCGACAGTTCGGAGCTGGGAGGCCGCGCCACCTGCGGGCCGGCCGGAGCGGGCAGCCCCAGGCCCCCTCCCCGGGCACCCGCGTTCATGCAACGCCTGGTGGCCTGGGACCCAGCATGTCTCCCCCTGCCGCCGCCGCCTGCCTTTAAATCCATGGAAGTGGCCAACTTCTACTACGAGGCGGACTGCTTGGCTGCTGCGTACGGCGGCAAGGCGGCCCCCGCGGCGCCCCCCGCGGCCAGACCCGGGCCGCGCCCCCCCGCCGGCGAGCTGGGTAGCATCGGTGACCACGAGCGCGCCATCGACTTCAGTCCATACCTGGAGCCGCTGGGCGCGCCGCCGGCCCCGGCGCCGGCCACGGACACCTTCGAGGCGGCTCCGCCTGCGCCCGCCCCCGCTCCCGCCTCCTCCGGGCAGCACCACGACTTCCTCTCCGACCTCTTCTCTGACGACTACGGGGGCAAGAACTGCAAGAAGGCGGCCGAATACGGCTACGTGAGCCTGGGGCGTTTGGGGGCCGCCAAGGGCGCGCTGCACCCGGGCTGCTTCGCGCCCTTACACCCGCCGCCCCCGCCGCCGCCGCCACCGCAGCCGGCCGAGCTCAAGGCGGAGCCGGGCTTCGAGCCCGCGGACTGCAAGCGGAAGGAGGAGGCCGGAGCGCCGGGCGGCGGCGCCGCAGGCATGGCGGCTGGTTTCCCGTACGCGCTGCGCGCCTACCTCGGCTACCAGGCGGTGCCGAGCGGCAGCAGCGGGAGCCTCTCCACGTCCTCGTCGTCCAGCCCGCCCGGCACGCCGAGCCCAGCAGACGCCAAGGCGCCCCCGGCCGCCTGCTATGTGGGGGCGGCGCCGGCGCCCTCGCAGGTCAAGAGCAAGGCCAAGAAGACCGTGGACAAGCACAGCGACGAGTACAAGATCCGGCGTGAGCGCAACAACATCGCGGTGCGCAAGAGCCGCGACAAGGCCAAGATGCGCAACCTGGAGACGCAGCACAAGGTCCTGGAGCTCACGGCCGAGAACGAGCGGCTCCAGAAGAAGGTGGAGCAGCTGTCGCGCGAGCTAAGCACCCTGCGGAACTTGTTCAAGCAGCTGCCTGAACCCCTGCTCACCTCCTCCGGCCACTGCTAGCGCGGCCCCCGCGCGCGTCCCCCTGCCGGCCGGCCTCCGCGCTGCCGGGCGCGCCGCGGCCACCGAGACTCGGGAAGCGCCCGCGCTCCCGCCCCCGCCCCTGGTGGCGCCGGCAAAACTTTGGCACTGGGGCACTTGGCAGCGCGGGGAGCTCGTCGGTAATTTTAATATTTTATTATATATATATATATATATCTATATTTTTGTCCACACCAACCGCACATGCAGATGGGCCGCCCGCCCGTGGTATTATTTAAAGAAGAGATGTCTATGTGTACAGATGAATGATAAACTCTGCCTCTCCTTCTGCCCCCTCTCCAGGCGCCGGCGGGCGGGCCGGTTTCGAAGTTGATGCAATCGGTTTAAACATGGCTGAACGCGTGTGTACACGGGACTGACGCAACCCACGTGTAACTGTCAGCCGGGCCCTGAGTAATCGCTTAAAGATGTTCCTACGGGGTTGTTGCTGTTGCTGTTGTTTTTGTTTTTGTTGTTGTTTTTTTGGTCTTTTTTTTTTGTATTATAAAAAAGAATCTATTTCTATGAGAAAAGAGGCATCTGTATATTTGGGAATCTTTTCCGTTCAAGCATTAAGAACACTTTTAATAAACTTTTTTTTTTTTTTGAGAATGTTTAAAGAGCCTTTTGGGGGCAGTAGTTGGCTTTGATTATTTTTTCCCCTTTATTTTGGATTTATGATTTTATATTTGCTTTTCTGGTGTGTGTGGGGTTGTTGTGTGTGTGTGAGTTGCTATTATTTTTGGCTCTTTAGGTGGTTGGGTGGGGGGGGTTGCAGCTGCTTTTTCTCTTCTGCTACTCCCCCAGGGCCTGTGCTTGGAGATGGGGGTACCAGGCCGGGGCGGGGGAGGGGTTAGAGGAGTGCTGGGCCAGGCTTTCAGGGTGACTCAGTGCCGCTGGGTGCTGGGGAGGAGTGACTCGGAACCTTGCTTGGGGAGGGCCTGCAGGGCCTCTGGCTGGTCCTGAGTGCTAGGCTTGGGTTAGATGGGCCTCGAGGGCTCTGACCTCTGCACAGTGCTTGGGGACCCAGCCAGCAGAACTGTGACTCTGAAAGAGGAGGGGATACAGGTCTTGGTCTTGCTGAGCCCAAGTTGGGGCAGATTCTTTTGGAAAGTGAAGTGGGGCCGGGTGTTTAGAAAATAGTATGTGTGTGTATGTGTATTTTTAAGAGAGTGGCCTGGGTGGCTAGCTTGTGTTTGTGTCCCTGGCCAGTGGGAGGGGAGAATCCGGGCCAGGTGGGGGAAGTGGGGGGAAGGGTTCCTGTACTTCCCCGCCTTTTCCTAGGAGTGGGAGATGTGCCGTTTGTCCTCTTTGCCCAGCTGTGGACACTGAGGCCCAACCTCACCTGCTCAGGGTGGCTGAGCCCAGGTGTGAACCCAGGGCTGCAGTCCCTGATTCCCTGGGACAGAAATGGCCCCAGGCAAGGCTTTTTCCCTGCCCCCCGATACCCTCCCACCCGCCCCTTCGCACTGCACCTCCACCCCTATTCCAGCCCTGGACAGCATTCCTGAGAGTTGAGGATGTAGACGGAGGGGTTGGTGGATACACGTACAGCGTCCCACGGTGCCTGGCACGCAGGAGGTGTTATATAAGCATTTGCTCTTGTTATTATTTTTCTCTGGGAGGCTCCTGGCATTTGGCACTTGAGTCTAAAGCGCAGCGCGAGCATGGCCAGCGCTTGCCAGGGGCCAGTGTCCAGTAAACCCTGGACCTGCCCCATCTCATTTAAACCTCACAGCAACCTTTGGAGAGGTTGCTACCATTACAAGGCCTGCTTTTAGAGCCGTGGAACAGCCTTTTGGCTGTCAAATCCCAAAGGGTGAGAAACTGGTTTGGGGGCCCCCTGCTCAAGGAATTCAGGGGTGGAAGGAGGGTGGAATGGGGGGCTGCATAGCTTAGTTTGCTGAGGGCCTGGGGCAGCCTGGGATCTTGGGAGCAGCTGCTGATTTTGTGGTTTGAGAAGGGGGAAATGCTTTTGCCCTCCCTTTCCCTTTGGAGGCCTGGATGTTCCTTCCCCTTGGGAGGCCAGGATATGGGAAACAGAGGCGCTCAGCCCCCACCGTCATGGAGCTGAGGATCAAGGCAAACACCATCTCTCTAACCCTCGTGTCTCCTGTTCCTGGCCTGAGGGCTGTACAGAGCGCTGGGCACAAATAACCTCTCTTTGGTCCTGGGCCTCCAGTGTGGCCCTGGACAGGTCTTATCCTGGGCGGCCTGATGACTGATGGGAACCTGGAACCTCAAAGTCAGTCCAGTATCAGCACCAGCACATCGGCCCAACTGCCTCTAGGATTTACCTGCTGAAGGGCAGAGCCTGCGGGCTGGACCTAGGGAAGGAGGGAGCTCAGTCTTTTGGTGGGGAGGGGAGCTGCCATTTCAGAACGAACCTCTCTAATCCCCACTCCTTTGGTCATGGAGAGCTGGCTGGTGCCTGCTGCTCACCCATTGTTGTCACCAGAGGACGCAGAGGTGGTGAGAGGGGAGCAGCCTGGTCAAAGAGTGACCCCCAGGCTGCCCTTTCCTGAGTGCCGCCTGAGAACGAGTGTTGAGTGCAGCTCGTTACACACTCACACCCTCCCTATAATCTGCATAAGCACCCAGGGAAGGTGCTCCACTGGTTTTACAAAAGTAAACTGAGGCCCACAGTAGTGGGGTTAGTGCTCAGGTAGAGCAAGGGTGGAGCCAGTTAGGAAGCTAAGTCTGACTCCCAAGTCTCTGGGGAAAGCTTAGGGCTGAGAGCCTGGCTGGTCATCCCAGCCCCCACCCCAAATCCTGGGCCCTTGCTGGAGGGCTCCTTGCCCCACCCCCGGCTTAGGCACCCCAAGTGCCAGAGTTAAGTGACTTGCTTGTGGTTTCACAGTTTGGAAGCAACATTAAGGGAGTTTGAACCCAATCCCATCTGACTACCCCTGAGGAGGGCTTGGAGAAACAGTTAACAGGTTGAGGGCTCTGATGGTGGTCCTGGTGGCCTGTGGGAGCACTGTGGCCAGAGCTGTGCCCAAAGGACTTGAGGAAATGTCATAAATGGGGGGACACCTACCTATGGATCACTAGGCTAGGAGAGCTAAAGGCTTGCAGGGAGGAGGGGCCGGTCCGTTCAAAAGCTGGGAAACAAGAAAGAGAGCTGGATGGGGTGAAGCACGAGGAGGCCAGGGACGTGCCTTGAGGAACAGGAATAATAGTGGATGCAAGTTCAGTGTTTATGATGGGCAAAATAGCACGCCAAGACCTTGGCATAGATGGATTTGCTGATTTCTTCCAACTGCCCAGGAAGGCTGGTCGTGTTAACCACAGACCCATTTAGTGGGGTTGACCACTGAGGCTAGCTGGGAAGCCCAACCAATGTTCGCTCAGGACAGGAGAGTTGACAACACATTTACACCTCATAATCTTGTGTAGTTGCCCCACAGCCTGGTGATCTTACCAAGGATAGAAGTGGGTGTCAGAAATGAAAGCTGGAGACACTGTCGGGTGCCGGGCCGTGTGCTCTTGGAGGCCATGGCTTTTGTTGCTGGCATTTTCCTGCCAAGCCAGCAGGCTCAGAGAGGGGAAGTGACCTGTCTAAGGTTGCACAGCTAAGAATGGTGGAATTTGTGGGTAGGAAAGAGAAGCGGGACTTCCCCATCTAAATACCTAAAGAATGTGTCCTCCTCCACCCAAACCATGTCTAGACTTCCCTGGGACTGTTTTGTCCTTGTTTCTGAGATATTTATTTGTCCAGTTATTTTTTATTTTACTTATTCAGTAAACATTTATTGAGCACCTGCTCTGTGTCAGGCCCTATGCTGGGTGCTAGGGATATGTGGTGACCAAGATGGAGGTGACAATTTATGGGGAGAGACAGACAGTATCTAGTAACTAGAACAAGGTAATGACAGGTGGGGACAAGGGCTCTGAGGGAAGGAAAGTAGGGCAGGGAGGGGTGGGGAGGTCCAAGAAGGCCTCTCCTAGGAGGTGGCGTCTGAGTAGAGGCCTGAGCCAGGTGAGGTGTGAGGGGGGAAGAGCCTTGGTTTCCTGAGCACACACTCTACGCCAGGTGTTATCGTATGTGCTTTACGTGCCTTTTATCCTTGCGATAATCCAATGACTTGGGCGCTGTTTGTCATCCCCCTTCCCTAGTTGGGGAAACTGAGGCACAGAGAGGTGAAGGCACTGGCCCAACGACTGGTGAGTGAGTAGCACGAGGCCTTCTCCTCCTGCCTCCCCCTCCGTGGCCCCAAACCTCTCATCTGCTCTGTTTTCCTCTCCTGCCCCCCACCCCCTTAGTCCTTTCTCGACCTGGCTGACCACCTGGGTGACTAGTGATGGAGCCCCAGTGGCCCCAGCTGGTTGGCCAGCTGGCCGCCCCTCCTTGGGGGTTTTCAACCTTGTATTGGCCGTAGCCATGTGCAGGGGGTGAGGCAGGCCAGGGTGGGCTGGGGAATTGGGGGTTGGAGTTTGAGCCCCTCCCAGGTGCCCTCTGAGAACAAGAAGTAGGAGTCCCGTTTCAAAGAGTAGAGACCTGAGGCTCTGAGAAGGGACATCACTTGCCCAGAAAGCAGAAAAGTTGGGATTTGAATCCATGTCTGTCTGAGACCCAGGCGAAGCCACTTTCCTGTCGGCTAGTTACTGCATGTTGGGGAACAGGTGGGCAAACCTCAATTTTGCACTCTTTGGCCCGTCTTTGAGTAAGATGCAGGGGAACAAAAAACCTCTGAGTTTTGCCCCTTATTTGCTGGGTGACCTCCAGCAAGATTCTTGACAAATTTGGGCCTGGGCTTCCTCACCCATGAACAAAGAGCAGTACCAGCTTCCGTTCACATATTCAGCTGGCGTCAAGTGAGCCCAAGACAGTCCCTGTATCCCTGGGGCTGACATTCTGCTGGGGGAGATGGATGATGGATTAGCAGGCTAATTTCAGACTGTGTTAAGGCCTTGGAGAAAGTGGTAGAGGGTGACTGGGGAGAGTGTTTAGAGAGCATTCCAGGCAGAAGGAGCAGCAGGTGCAAAGGCCCTGAGACAGGACCAAGCTCAGCGTGTCAGGGAAAGAGTGAGGCGCCAGTATGGCTAGAGTAGAGGCAGCCAGGGGTCGAGTGGGGAGAGGAGGACAGAGGGGTGCAGGGTCTTTCTTGCAGGGCCATGGAGGCCAGGGTGAGGCTCAGAGAGGTTGTTATGAGGATGAATGAGCAGGTGTCCCTGCCAGGGCTTGGCACCCGTAAAGCCCTTGACAAGTTTGTCGATGGGATGAAACATGTCCCTTGGCCTCTGGATTAGGCAAAGTGCAGTGGGTGAAGAGCGGAAGGAGCCTGCCTGCCTGGGCCCAGGAGACCTTGTGGGTGAGGATCCTCTGACCCAGGGCCTGGAGCCATAGGGAGCTGTTCACCAGGCAGGAATGAGGGGAAGGGCATGGCAGGAGTCGGGTAAGGGAGGAGCAAAGGCTGGGAGCCAAGAGAGGGAGAGTTCTTTGGGAAGCGGGGACTGCAGGGGAGAGGGCACTGAGGAGGGGAGAGGGGAGGCTGGGGAGGGAGGCGGGGCCAGGCCTCCCTGAGGCCTCTGGGTGGGGTAGTAGGTGGCTAGGGGTAAGGCAGGAGGCTGGACTCAAGGAGGGGTGTTTTCTTTTTATTTGATTTCCTAAGTAGTGTACGATCATGGTGGGAGGGTTAGAGAATACAGAGTATCAATAAAAGAAGGGAATAAAAAGCACCCATAATTCTGCTACCCAGAAATAAACCCTGTTAACACTTGCTGTGTGGCCTTGGGCAAGTCAGTTTACCTCTCTGTGCCTTAATGTCCTTGTTTCTAAAATGGAATAATGATCGTACCTGCCTCATAAAGTTGTTGTGAGGATTAAATGAGTTAATCCATGCAACATATTTCGAGCAGTGCCAGCACACAGTAAGAATTAGCCATCATCATTGTTATTAATAACATCATTAGCATCTTGGTGGGTTGAGAGCCCAGATGCTAGAATTTGGCTGCCTGTATTCTAATTCTGAAGTTACCATTTCCTGGCTGTGTGGTTTGGGGCAAGTGACTGTATCTCGCTGTGTCTCAGTTTCCCCATCTGTAACAAGAAGAGAATAAAATTCTTTATAGTGTTTGGTAGAGTTTTGACAGGTTAATTCACGCAGGGTGATTGTAGAGAGAGAGAGACCTCTGTATGCAGCAGTTATTTCCTTCCAGAATTTTTGTTCTATGTGTATTTTTTCTTCAGGGTAGCTAACATCTGTTTGATACTCACACACCATCCCCCTTTCCTCCTTAACAATGGGACCTCTCTATGGTTGGGGGCAAGTGCCCTACTAAGACTACATTTCCCAGCTTCTCTTGCAGCTAGGGGTGACCAATAAGATATAAATAGAGGTTGTAGGTGAGGTTTCCAGGAACGTTCCTTAAAATGGGCTGACTCAGCTGTGAGATACATTCCCTTTTGCCTCCTTCCTCTGCAATCCCCCCAATCCCCACTCTTTCTGCTTCCTGCCTGGAATGTGATGGCTGGAGCTTCAAGGACCATTTTGAACATGAGGCAGACATTGAAACATGGAGAGAGTGCTGAGAGTGGTGAAACCAAAAGATGAAAGGCATTTGGGTTTTTGATGGTGATGGAACAGCAATACCAGTCCTTGTCTTCCTTGCTCTGGACTTGTTTACATGATAGAAAAATAAATCTGTGCTTATTGAGGTCTCTGACATTTTGGCTTCCTGTTACTGGCAGCTGAATCTATTTCTAACTGATACATTTGCCAAAACAGAATCTACCTATGTGAGCTATTTTGTGACCTGCGTTTCTTAGTGATGCCCCAGTGCTTCCTTGTCTGAGAATGTTCTACTGATACTATTGCACATGAGCTCAAAACGAGGGGCTTGCTCTTTGCTTAGGAAGAATAATTCCCATCAGATGTGGTGGAAGGATTTCTTTCAATTCATTTTAATTACAGAAGTAATGCATGAAGATATCTGTCATGAAAGTTTTCTGCCTGTCCTCAGGTGTCTCCTCTGAGACTGAATCTCAGTGCCTATTAGGGCAGGCTTGAATCAGGCCCTTGGAATGGACAGAATCTCTTCTGCTAACCCCAGTGAGCTCAAATCCTGCTCCCCACTTTCTATATGTGATCCACCAAGGAGGCCCTCAGTTTGAAAACAGAGAGGGTCAGCCCCTGCTGCAGCTCACAGAGTGTGTTGGCAGCTGCACTGGGACCAGATACCCCGCACCACCCCAAATAACCCCTCTGCTCCACTGAGCCCTTGGCCTACCGGTGCTGGGAGGCACTTGACCAGCCTGCCTGGGGCCTGCCCAGCTGGGATCTCTGCGAGGTGAGTCTGTAGGCCAGAGACTCCTACAGACTCCCACACACCTGTGGGCAGGTGAGTTTTTATTTTTACAGCTGTCACCAGGTTCCTGCCTCACAGGCCCCAGCCCTTGGAGCCCTGGAGGTTGGAGGTGGCCAGGGAGGAAGATGGCTCCTCTCCTCAGAGAAACTGGTGGGTGGGGGTCAGTAGGCTGTGGAGGAGAGAGAACTGAGGTAGGAGTTGGGGCTGCCTGGGCTGCTTTACCCAAGCCAGGCCTCAGTCCTCTCATGCCGAATGGGGCTGGTCATCAAGCTCACCTTGCTGAATCTCTCGTGGGTTGGTGAGGGACATACAGATGATGGGGACCCATTTCTTCCTTGCGTCTTGAAACTCAGGTGTAGAACAGTAACAAATCACGCTTCCCAGTTCTTAGGACGAGATTGCTGTCAGTCCTTTCAAGGTCTGCATTGCATTTTATTTTCTGCCTTCATTCTGGCTCCCCACATCCATTCCACCCACTTCTCATAGCCCTCACCCGAATGTGGTTAATGTCTACCCTTATTTATGCATCTCATCGTTTTATGTCTTTTCTTCCTAGTGAAATATTCACATACAGGAAAGGACACACAACATAGGTATACCGCTCAATGGATTTTCCCCGTGTGGACCCATGCGTGTAAACAGCATCCAGATCCAAAAACAGACCATTTCAGAACCCCAGAAGCCCCTTCTAGTCACCCCCACCACCTAAGGGTAATCATTATCCTGATTTCTAACCGCAAACATTAGTTTTGCCTATTTCTGCACGTTATACAAATGGAATCACACGATATGCATTCTTTTGTGTCTGACTTCTTTTATTCAATATTGTAACTGCAGCATTGATCCAAGTTTCTGTGTGTATCAGCGTTGTTCCTTTTTGTTACTGAACAGAATTCCACTGTATGGATATACCACAATACATTTACCCATTTTATTGCTGAGGGACATTTAGGTTGTTTCCAGCTTTTAGGTCTTTAGAATTGGGGCTGCAATGAACATTCTAGAATACATGTCTTTGGTGAACATATGTACATATTTCAGTGGGGCATATACCTAGGAGTGCCTTACTGAGTCATAGGAAATGCTATGAGTATGTGTTTAATTCCTATTAATCATATTCAATCCTAGATATTATTCCGTTTCTTGCTTTTTTTCTGTTTGAAAAAATCTTTCTTTCTTGGTCAGTTTGGTTGCCATAACAGAATGCCATAGACTGAGTGACTTATAAACAACAGAAATTTATCTGTCACAGTTCTGCATGCTGAGAAGTTCAAGATCAAATTGCCATCAGATTTGGTGTCTGGTGAGGTCCTGCTTCCTGATTCATAGATGCCGTGTCCTCACATGGCGGAAAGGGCAAGGGAGGTCCCCGGGGTCTCTTTATAAGGGAACTAATCTCATTCCTAATGAGACCTAATCACTTCCCAAAGACTCTACCTCCAAATACCCTCACATTAAGTTATTTCCACACATGAATTTTGGAGGACATAAACATTCAGTCTCTAGCACTTTTTATTTTGAAAAAGATCTCAAATTTATAGAAAAGTTACAAATGTGGTACAAAGAACATTTTTTTTCCTGAATTATTTGAGAATCAATTGTTGACCTGACCTGTTGCCTGATCACCCCCTGATACTTTGGTATATAGTTCCTACAAACAGGATATTTTTAATATAACCACAATATAACCATCAAAATCAGGAAATTAACATTGTACATTACTGCCATGTACTCAGACCCATTCAAGTTTCACCAGTTGCCCTGATAATGTCCAGTGAAGGGATCCAGTTCAGAATCACATGCTGTAGTTAGTTGCCATGTCTCTTTAGTCTCCTTTAATCTAGAGCAGCTCCTCAGTCTTTCCTTGATTTTCATGACCTTGACACTTCTGAGGATGACAGGCCAGCTATTTTATAGCATGTTTCTCACCCGGTTTGCCTATTGTTTCCTTGTGGTTAGATTCAGGTCATGCGTCTTCAGGTCAGGCATATAAATCACAGAAGTGATGCTGTGTTCTTCTCTTTGTCCTATTGTTGATGGTGTTTACTCCCCCTTCCCCAGTTTTACTGAGAAGTAATTGCTGTATAACATCATGTAAGTTTAAGGTGTACAGCAGGATGATCTGATCCATGTATATGTAATGACATGATCACCACTGTAAGTTTAGTGAGCACCCATCACCTCACATGGTTACAAATTTTTTTTCCTTGTGGTGAGGATGGTGTTCACTTTGATCACTTGATTGAAGAGATATCTGGGGGAATTCACATCTGTAACGTTACTTTTTTCCCCTTTGCAATTAATAACTGTTTGAGGGGAGGTACTTTGAAACCATGTAAATATCCCGTTCCTCATCAAACTTTCAATGATTAATGTATTTTTTTGAGCTTCTTTGCCCTTTTGACATGTCCCCATCGTTCTTTGAGCACTTCTCTTACCTTCTGGCAGGAGGTGTTCCAGGTTCAGCTAGGGCTTCCCCTGCTCCAGCCCTGGAATTAGCCATTTCTCCTAGGAGCCCGGGCTCCTTTTAGTAGAGAACAGTATTTAGAAGCCAACATCTTGGCAGGAAGTGTGCTCATTGCTGCTGAGGTGTCCCTACTCCCAGGCTCTCTTAGGGCTGTGTGTGTATATATATACATGTATATAGATGTATATTTACATCCATATTATTTCTGCATCTGTCTATCTATCTATCTTCATCATTATCATCTATCATCTATTTAGAAGACTGTGAGTTTACAGCTGGTAACTCTGGTTCCAGTTCATCACCACAACATTTATTCTAGTTTTCTCTCTTTCCGTATTAGGAACTCTCTTTTCAACAGTGAGAAAATTGGCTCCCATTATCCTCAATATATTTACTTGACAGTCCCCTGCGTGTAACCAATTTTCTGTCTCTGCACACACACCCTTGGCCCCCCTCCCCAGTTGGACGCCCTCCTTACCCTCCTGTGATCCCCACACTATGTCACCTCTCTTGTGGATGATTTCAGTTGAACTCCCCCATGGCCTCTATGCATTTTTCTTTTAAATTTATTTAATTCAAACATATAATATATGCTCATTGTTCAAAATTCCAAAAGGTATGAAAGGGTTTGCAGTGAAAAGTTGGTCTGCCTCTCACTTCAGCCCTCACACTCTCAGTTCCCTTCCCCAGAGGTCACTGCAGTTCCCAGCAGTTTTTCTTGTTTCAGATGGTCTGTGTGAGGTGGAGCACATGCACATGATATTTACACACATCGCATTGTAGCGCTTTCCATCGTGGTCTGTACTTTGCTTTCTTCATTGAACAGTGTATCTTGGAGGTTGTTCATATCAGTGCTACTGTAGAGCTGCCTCAGTCTTTTTAATGATCACACAACATTCCATTGCACGGATGTACCATAATTATTGAACCAGTCCTCTTTTGATGGACATTTAAGTTGTTTCCGACCTTTTTCTAGCTCAGGCAATACTATAAAGGACAACCACATCAAATCCATTCCTGGAAGACTATGTTTTAGAGATGTCTCCATGCCGCTCTTCACTGCCTTTTACTCTGATGCATAGCATTCCTCTGATGTATCTGCCACATTTTAATGTACTTTTCCCCTTATGACGGACACTGATGTGGTCTCCAAGCCCCCACAGCCACAAACACTGTAATGGTGTCACTGAATGTGTCTCTGTGTAGGTTAGGTTGTCTGGATGCTGAGATGGAGTTTGGGGGAGACTGGGATCGAGGGATGAGGTTGACTGTTCATGATCCCCCTGCCAATGTCACTTTTTCCTCATCACCCTTTGTTCCTTCTGTCTCCCTGTGGGGCTCACGAGTCAGATGGGTGTGGGTCACTAGGTGTTTGTCACTTAGATGTTTGACCTGGAATAAATGACCTCCCCTTCTAAGCCTCAGTTTCCTCATCTGTGCAATGGGTCTCTCACATTCCTGACTGTTGTGTAGCATGGAGCTTGGTGGAAAATAAGCCCTTGATAAACAAAAGGGTCCCATTAAAATAGGGCCCCTAGGCCTTTGTGGCATAAGTCTCTACCTCAGGCTCAGGTATGGGGACACAAGCCTTAAGGCAGTGAGAGGGAGAGGGGCTGACCTCTCCCTCTGGAGAGGACCAGGGAGTCGGGGGAGTTGGACTGGGGTTGTTATGCCCCAAGAAGAGTTGTAACCAGACTTTTGATTCAGGAATGTTTGAAGGAAAAATGCTAATATAGATGGGGACTGGTATTCATTTCATTTCATTTCATTCATTCATTCATCCATTCATCCATTCCTGTTCCTCTTAACAGCTTGTGACTTTGGGTAAGTGCCTTAACTTCTCTGTACCTTGGTTTTTTCTTCTGCAAAGTGGGGATGGCAGTAATAGTACCTACCTCATAGGTGTGGTGAGATTAAGTAAGATGATACAAGTGAAATGCTTAGAGCAGTGCCTGGCACATAGTAAATATTCAATAAATATCAATTATTATCACAATTCATTTTGCCTACAAACTGTTTACTGAGAATCTGCTACATGCCAGTGCTAGTTGTCTCTCTCTGCCCAGAACTAGAACCACCTGGAGCCTCAGATTCTATAAAATCAGAGCCCAGGTCTTCCCTGGTGGTGCAGTGGTTAAGAATCTGCCTGCCAATGCAGGGGAAACGGGTTAGAGCCCTGGTCCGGGAAGATCCCACATGCCGCGGAGAAACGAAGCCCGTGCGCCACAACTACTGAGCCTACGCTCTAGAGCCCACAAGCCACAACTACTGAGCCCGCGTGCCTAGAGCCCGTGCTCCACAAGAGAAGCCACCGCGATCAGAAGCCCGCGCACTGCAACGAAGAGTAGCCCCCGCTTGCCGCAACTAGAGAAAGCCCGCACGCAGCAACGAAGACCCAACGCAGTCAAAAATAAATAAATTAAAAAAAAAAATCAGAACCCAGAAATGAAGACATAATCTCAGGGTGTAATCACCCCTACCCAGCAATCCGGCTGCCACAGGTGGTTTAAGATTCCCCGCCCCCTGGATTTCCAGGCCAGGGCTCCTGATGCCCCTGTAAGCTCCTACCACCCAGCTCCCCAGAGGTTGTACATCCTCAAACCCTCTCCAACAGCACTGATCTGAACCCTTGTGGACTCAGGAAAAAAGAGACTGAGGCAGCAAACCCCCATTTGTGCAATGGGGACTCCTCTTTTTAAGCCCTAGACGTTGCTGAAGGTTCAAACTGTCTTTTCTTTGCAGCCAGTTGGGTCCTGGGAGAAAGTAGGCAACGTAAGTTGGCCAGGGCTCATCTGGTGCCTGCTGTCATTAGTTGAGTGTGGACCAGGGTTTCTCAACCTTGGCACTATTGGAGTGTGGGGCAGGATCATTCTTTGTTGTGGGGCTCTTGGGCATTGCAGCACCCCTGGCCTCTACTCACTAGATGCCAGTAGCATCACTGCCCCCAGCCATGACAACCAAAAATGTCTCCAGACATTGCCAAGTGTCCTCTGGGGGGAAAAAATCCCCCTGGGTTGAAAACCCCTGGTGTGGAGGATGCAGCGGCTCGGCTGAGTCCCCACTGGCTCGCTGGGTGACGTTGGGGAATGTACTCTGTACTCTCAGGGCCTCGGGTCCCCATCCCTCATGGGATCAAGCTGAGGCAGCACGAAGGGGCCTCCAGTCTGGTCTGACTAGAATTCTGGGCTCCTGCGTACCCCTGTCTCTCTGTGCATCTTGGTTGCAAGTTCTAGGAGGCAGGGTGAGGGTTAGGGCCCAAGAGACAGGTCTGGGTGGGGACAGCCGTGTGTTTGTTCTTCGGCCCCATGCCTGGCCCTCCCTCCGAATGCAGGAGAGATAATAATTACAAAAGCAGGCCTTAGGTTGTGTCATTTAATCCTTGTAACAGCTCTCGGAGGTGGGAGCTTTTATTATCCCTATTTTCCAGCAATAGGACAAATCACAATTGTGTGCCACTTGACAGGACACGCAGGAAGAATACAGCATCACTTCTATTATATCCCTGCAAAGATGCATAACCTGAATCTAACCAGGAGGAATCATCAGGCAAATCCAGAGTGAAGGACAATATTGCAAAATAGCTAGCGTGTCATCCTCAAAAGCAGTACAAGAAAATCCAGGAGAGGCTGAGGAACTGTTGAAAGAGTCTACATACAACTGAGGGAAGCTAAGAGGGATCCTGGACCAGAAAAAAATCATAAAGACCTGTATGGGGACGATTATGGAATATCGAATTGGTGTGTGGATTCGATAGTAGTGCTGCATCGATGCTAAGTGTCCTGAATTTGATAACAGTACCATGTGTGTAATGGGGGGTCAGGAGATACAGGCTGGAGGGTTTAGGAATAAAAGGACATCAGGTCTACAACTGACTCTCAAACAATTCAGGATAAGAGAGAAATATAAATAGAGGGGAAGTGATGAAGTAAGTGGGAAAAAATATAAACAATCTGGGTGAAGGATATTCTGTATCCTGGGTGAAAAGTTCCTGTAACTCTTGTAATTCTTTCTGTAAGTTCAAAAGTTACACCAAAATAAATTAAAAAAACAAATAAAAAGTCCGACCTTCAATGTACCTAAGAGAAATGAAAATACATGTCCGCAAAAAGACCTGTAAGGCATATTCTCAGCAGTTTTATTTACAATAGCCCCAAACTGGAAACAACTCAAATGTCTTTCAGCAAGTGAGAAGATCAACAAATTGTAGTCCATCTATAAATGGAATACTGTTCAGCAATAACATGGAGGAAGCGATTGATTCATGCACGTTGTGGATGAACCTTAAAAGCATTATGCGGAGGGAAAGAAGCTAGACCCAAAAGACCACGTACTGTGTGATTCCTCTGATATGAAGTTTGAGAACAGGTCAGACAAATCTAGAAGTCACAGTAGCGGTTCCTTTTGGGTGTAGAGTTATTGCCTGGGAAGGGACATAGGGGAGCCTTATGGGCTGCTGCAAAAGTTCTATGTCTTGATCTGGGTGGTGGTCACATGGATTTATACATATATAAATAGGCATTGAGGTAAAAATTCATTGAGATAAAAATTTGTTGAGATAAGTTCCTTTCCTGAACTTTATCCTACATAAGTGAATAAAAATAAAAAAATTTAAAAAAATTAGATACACATTGAACATATGAGAATGAGGGGGGCAGGGAGTGGAGGGTGGGGTTAAGGGGAATAAATAAATCCAGAGAGGAGCCTTGCGTGGACAATGATGGCAACACTGAATTGAGGAGTCAGCTTGGATAACTGGGCCTTTTGTACCTCAGGTTCAAAAGGACAAACCAAAAAGACACCAGAGCTCAGAGAGGGGGATTACCTTGCCTGAGGTCCCACAGCTGGTGGGTGGCAGAGGCAGGATTTGAACCTGGGTCTGGGTGACCCCGGAGTGTGCTCCTTACCCAGTGCTCTGGCCTGGACTCAGTGGGCTGGACAGCCGTGCCGGGCTCCCAGAGGTTCCCCAGGGCCTGGCAGGGGATGATGAAACCACTGCCTGGCAAAGGCCATTCCAGCCCAGAGCTCAGGGCTCCAAGTGGGGAGGGGAGGCAGTGGGACAGAGGGCAGCCCCGCCTGCAACTCCCATCCCTGGAGCCTCGTTCCCTGGCCTGGGGCAGCTCTGCCAATCTCTGCCCGCCTCCCACCGGCCTTTGCCTTCCTTCCTGAGCCAGCATGTGAGCTCTGTAGCCCCACAGGCTTGGGTACGAATCCCAGCACTGCCCCCATCTGATTAGGGAACCTGGGCTGAGCGGCTTCCTCACTTTGTGCCTCCGGTTCCACTTCCAGAGCCTGTCCATGAGAGCATCTAGCTAACAGCACTGCTGAGCAGACTCGAGGAGTTAAATGTGTGCAGATCTCGACACAATGCCTGCACGTACTAAGTACCCAATAATAATAGCTGCTCTTGTTGATGGTGTTATTGCTATTTGTGGGAAAGGGGGAGCCCATGTTGCCCTTAGGCCTTACGAATACCAGCATGTTAAGACGGCTGGCATGGAATGGAAAGCTCTGGAGAAAGGAGCTTTCAGACTGCCTGAAGGTTACTCAGAAAACTCGCTTAATTCCCACTCTGAGTTTTGAAAAAGTTTTTAGTAAGCTAAGGCAAGACCAGCGCGGGCTTCACGGGCCCGCAGCCTGGGCAGGTGCACAGGGCCCTGTGCTCAGAAGGGCCCCGGGCTAGGTTTAATGCTCTGCTGTTGCGTCTTGAGATTCTTAGTGATTTCAGAACGAGGGTCTCCGCATTTGCACGTAGCTGGTGCTGTGGCATCCAGTGAGGTCAGCCAGCACTGAGTTTCTCCTTAGACGTTCAGGAACATTCTTTGAGTGTAGCTGTCCCCATCACTGACCTTGCTGACCCCAGTTTCCTCACCTGGGAAGTGGGAAGAAAGACTTTGTGCAAGGCCACAGGGAGATGAGAGGAACCCAGTCTTCTGGTTCCCAGCTTCCATCACTGGCTGATCTAAGGTGAAACTTGGGAAGATTAGGACTTGGTGGGCCTAACCGGGTGCCCCTGGAGCACACAGTAGGTGTTCAATAGATACAAGTTGCTCTTTGATTCCCTGGCCGACCTGTCTTTTTGCCTTTTTCACGATTAAATTGTGATTTCAAATGATGCTAGTAATACTGTACACGCATTAATTCTCTTAAAATGTGAAAACATTTCTGATGAGGCTGAAGTCCATCTTGGACCACCTGCCCCAGGGCCAGCCCCTTCCTCACCCTCCCAGGACGGTTTTATGATTTTGGCGTGCAAACTTCGAGACCTTTGTCTATGCATTACTTCAACCTGTGTGCCAATGTGTCTTTTCCTTCCTTCTTTTTTTCTGTTATACTTTTTTTTTTAAAACATCTTTATTGAAGTATAATTGCCTTTGTTATACTTTTTAAAAGGTAAACCTTTTATGGAAGTATAACCTGGGTCCAGAAGAGATGATACATTTTCACCAACCTCATCACGTGCTTGGTGCCCAGTAAGTAAATGGCTGGTAAATGAACTAATGGAAACCAAAGGAAAAAACAAACAACAACAAAACCCAGTTCTGGGTCATTAAGGGTCCCGTTGAGGTGGGTTTTGTTTAATTGGTGCCTCTTGTGAAACCTGTGAAAGCACAGACCATACGGTATCAACAGTAACTGAGCCCAGCATTTTCCAGAGAAGAATAATGGCACTGTGGATATCACAGGGTCCTTGGAAGGAGCTGATGGGATGGCACTGGGGGAGTGGGGCTGTGGCGCTAGTCTGTGGGATCAGCTATGCCTCAGGCCTCCGGTATTTTTCTGAGGTCCCACAACTGGGAAGTGACTGCATGAGGTCCTGGACCCAGAGCCTCTGATGCCACTTTCCACAATGTTTCCATATTGTTCTCTGCTGTATCTGCGATCGCAAGTCTGGCACACAGAAGACTCAAAGATGTGCTTCAGGAATGAGCACCTGCCATGTGCCAGGCACTGGGCTAAGCCCCAGAATACAGCAGAAAACAAGACAGCCCCAAACCCTGTCTTCATGGAGCTTACATCCTCATGGTGGGGGATATAGCCGGTCAGATGGTGAGTGCTGTGAAGAAAAATAAAGAAGAGGAAGGAGAGGGAATTCCCTGGCAGTCCAGGGGTTAAGACTCTGTGCTTTCACAGCCAAGGACCCAGGTTTGATCCCTGGTCGGGGAACTAAGATCCCACAAGCCATTCGGTGTGGCCAAATAAATAAATAAAATTAAAAAAAAAGACTTTATTGACATATACACTAATATGTATAAAATAGGTAACTAATAAGAACCTGCTGTATAAAACTAAATAAATAAAATAAAATTTAAATAAAAGACAGCAATAAAAAAATAAAGACTTTGATATAAAAAAAAAGAAGAGGAAGGAGAGAAGGAGTGCTGGTGTGTGTGTGTGATGTTGCATTTAACTACAGAGGTCAGGAAGGGCCTCAGTGAGAGAAGACTGTATTTAAGCAAAGACCTGAAGGAGGTGGGAGAGAGCCATGGGGATATCTGGGGAACAGGAAACAGCAAGTGCAAAGGCCCTGAGGTGGGATCATGCTTCCTCTGTCCAAGGAGCAGCAGGGAGGCCAGTGTGGGGGGACTGCTGTGAGTGAGGGGAGAGAAGTAGGAGAGGTGTTGGAAGGTGTGTGGATGTGGTTGTGGAGAGGTAGGATTCTGAGCAGAGGGGGGATATGATTTAATTTCTTCCTCCCAGGGTGATGGGATGGCGGTAGCCAGGAAGAGGAGAGACCAGAATGAATGAACTGGTGGAAAGTGCTGAGCCCAGGGTTTGGTACACAGTAGGCACTCAATAAATAGCATCACGTTACTGTAGAGGCTATGTGGAGGATTTGAATGGAGTGAACTGCTAAGCTTTAATGGGTTTCTTGCAGGCTAGGTAATGCCTAAGGGGACCCCTAATGGAAGGCTTGGTGTGCCTCCTGATGAGGTGGGGAGGCGGGGGCCCGGGGAAGACCCTTTGGTGGGGCTTGAGTGGCAAGTGAGTGGGAGGAGGTGGCCAGGCCAGGGCTGGCAGGGAGCTGGAAACTGGTGGGGGCACCAGGGAGAATGTTCTAACTCCCCGGTGGACAGGCTGGGGCTGGTTCTCCTGGGGGGAGAGGCAGGAAGCGCACCTTGTCCTGAGAGGAGCTGCGCAGCTTCCCCGTGCCTCTCCTGTGTGGGCTTCCCAGGAGTCTGATTCCTGGCTTGGTGGTCTCTGCTCTGAGGCTCCTATCCCAGGCCCTCTGATCCTCTCCACACCCCTCTTCCCCGCCCCCCCATAGCTGGGGCTCCAATCAGACTTGTCCTCACTGTGGCCAGTGTGTCCCTACTCAACCCCCTTCTCACCTACCACCCTCCCTCCTCTCTGATTGTCCCCCATCCCTCCAACTTGCTGTTCCTCTTTCTACATGCTTTGCCCATGCTGTTTCCTCTTCAACAAATGCCTTTCCCTTCCCTTTCTCCCAAGTTCATGCCTACTTATTACTTAATCCTCAGAGGAGAGGGTCCTCACTCAAAGAGGACTTCCCTGATCCTCTACTCGCTCCCCTCCATTCCTGTGCATGGTATTCATAGCTAGGACCCCATTTGGGGTCTGTATTTGTGTGATTATCTGTCTATGGTCAGTCTCTTCCATAGGCGCTGAGATCTTGGGGCAGGAACAGGTCTATCATGTTGATCTTGTGCTACCAGAGCTTAGAATGGCACCTGGCACTTAGTAGGTGCTCTGAATCCTGGATGGAGGCTGCAGGATGGGTGGTTGGATGAGTGTCTATTCACAGAGAGATGGAGGGACAGATGGACGGATGGACCTGGATGGATGGGGTGGGCTGGGTGATGGTATGAACAGTGAACAGGTGGAGGCAGATTATTGGGTGGGTGGATGGATAAGCAATGTCTGGCTGACAGGAGACCGGACAAGGGTGGTGTGGAATGCAACAGAAAACTCACGGCCTAAGAGTTAGGAGACCTGGGTTCAAGTTCAGCCTGGCTGCATATCAACACCAGGGCCTGTGGAGTCTTCGGCTTGTCCTATTGCCTTCTTTGCCTCTGTTTCCCCATTTATTGGTTTTTCAGCTTCATTATTGCTTATATTTCACTGCGTAGAGCCCTTTTTATCCCCCCAAATTTTTCTGGAGCCTCACGTGAACGGAACAAAAAGGAGACGCTGAGATGGGGGGCAGGGCATCCCCTAGGGCCTTGTGAGCTAGGAACACAGCTGGAAAACACAGCTGGACAGTCCACTTTGCCATGGCCTCTGGCTCTTTGAGTCCTTCCTCTCTGGGGGTGTTTGCTGAAAATACAGATTCCAGGGTCCCTCCACCGAAGCTTCCACTTCAGGTGCTTTGGAACATCCAGAAGTCTGCAATTTTAATGAGTTCTACTCCAGGATTCTGAGCTCATTCCTGGGTAAGACTCACTGCCGTGTTCCTGGACAAGTGGATCGTACAGGTCAGCAGCCTGGTGTGTGTGTGAGCGTGTGTGCACACACATGTGTGTGTTGGGAGGATGGGGGTCGCTGTGACATTTTCTATGTATATATAAAAAAAGGACTGGAAACAACCAGGACATCCATTAGTGGGGTTGGGTGAGTCCGTTGGGGCTAGTCCACTCCCTGGAGGACCCAACAGGCGTTAGAAATAAGGAAGAAGGCTTTGATAAGACGAGATCTCCAAGATATGGTTAAGTGAAAAAGCAGGTGCAGAACAGCGTCTGTTGTTTTACCACTTGTGTTAAACCATTCATAAAAGAAGAGAAATATGGATATGCATGGATGATTCTGGAAGGACACACAAGAAACTGGGACCAGGGTGGCCTCCGGGGAAAGAAACTGCTAGATCAGGAGCTAGAGGGGGACCACTGGTCATGTCCGAATCCCTTCCTGAGTCCTGGGTTCAAATTCTGACCCTAATTAGCTTTGTGGCCCTAAGCCCTCTCTGAGCCTCAGTTTCCCCATGTGTTAATAGGGCTGTAAGTTTCCAGCTCTGGCCTGGGCTGGCTGGAGGGCCCGGGCAACTTGATCCTGCTTCCCCTTCTGTTTTCCAGGACACTCCTGGTCAGGCCTCACCTTCTAGCAGCCCCACTTGGCCCAGAGAGGGTGGGTCCCCTCCCTAGGGGTGGCCCAGTCCAAGGTGGGGCTGAGCTGGAAAAACCGGCAGGGTTGGAGCAGTTTGTGCAGGCACCAGCTTCCCTCCTCTGCCTGCAGGCTCTCGGGGACACTCACTTCCACCCACGCCCCTGAGGGGCTGGGACCGGAAGAGCATCCCCCAACCCACGCTTCAGGCTGGAGACCAGGGGGAAGGGGAGAATGACAGGGCTTTGAGCCAGAGTTAGGGGGCAAGGAGACAGGGAGAGACAGAGATGGGGAGAGACAGACAGGGAGAGATAGAGACAGAGAGAGACCGAGAGACGAAAGAGAAAGAGACACGCACACACACAGAGCCAGGTGCAAGCTGAGAGAGGCGAAGAACCAGAGTGAGGAGGGAAGAGACGGTGGAACTCTCTGGGTGGGCATGGGGGCTGGCCAAGGCAGGGAGTACTTGGGGGAGGGAGGGTGTGGGCAGGGGCAGAGGGTGCTGGAGGCATCCCCAGCAGGGCGTTTTCCTCACCTCTGGGTTTCAGCTGCAGTTCTGCGTATTCCTAGGAACCAGCTCAGGGGCCCCTTCCTTCTTGCCCCTCCAGCCCTCCCTTGGGACCTTGTACCTGGAGGCTGTCTCCCCAGGGGGCCCTCTCAGAGCAGAGCTGGGAAGGCCTGAGGTGAAACTGGGCTAATTAGTGCTCAAAACTGAGATAATCGCTGCCTGGAATGTCACCTAGGAGGTCCAGGTTGGGGCAGGAAGCCAGGGGGCCATGGGTACCTGGGATTGGCCCAGCTGGGCCTCTGCCTGCTGGCTGCCAGAGCCCTGAATATTGGAAGGGGGAAGACCCAGGAGGCCTGGAGCCTCAGGTCTTAGAACCTGAAGTGGCTCAGGCTCCTTCAGGCCATCCTGTAGAGCAGATGCACTGGACTCCAGTCTAATCACCTCTACCCTAACCCCTGCCTAAAACTTTCCATGGCTCCTGATGGCCCATAGGCTAAAATCCCAGCTCCTCACCTTGGCCTAGAGGCACCTGCTGATCTGTTTCTGTTCCTGCCTCATCACTCTGGCCCTCCCTTTCCACCCTTTTAGCCCTGAACCGTCCACACTAGGCCCACCTCAGGACCTTTGCATATGCTGTATCCCCTCCCAGCATGCTCTTCCTCTTCCTCTTTCTGGAGCTCTCCCCTATGTATCTTTCAGGCCTCAGCTCAAAGTCACCTCACTGGGGAGGCATCCCCTGCACCTCTCCTTCCCTTCTTTTAATGGGACTCCTGATTTGGTGCCTGCTTCCTCCATGCAAGTGTCAGCTTCCTGAGGACAGGCACCAGGTCTGCTTTGTCACCAGTGTGTCCCACAGGACCTGACACAAGGCAGGCACTCCAGTGCCAGACAGTGACCATCAAGAAGTGACCTGGACATCTTTGCTGTGTGGATTCCTCCTAGGAAGGGACCTGGGAGGAACTCCTGGGTCTCCCTGCACTGTCCCCACCCCTCCTCCAGTTCCAGCCTCAGAAGATCCTGCCTCTGAGTCTTCAGAGCCATGGGGCGGCCCTGGCCGTGATGTTGTAATGAATCACTGGTCAGAATCCGGTCTCGATTACCTCTGGGCTGTGTATGGCCTGCCTGACATCATGGGGGCTGGGACCTCAGGCCACCATATCAGGGGCCCCAGGTGTCCCACTGGGCCTCTTGCCTCTGGCCACAGATAACAGCACAGGCTCTGGTGTCCTCACCTCAGCTGTAGGCACCTGTACCAAGGACATGCTAGGTGGCCTCGGGCAAGTCCCTGCCTTTCTCTGGGTTGCCAAGTCACACAGGGTGGAGTCCTGCCGTGTAGGAGAGAGTGAGGAATTGGGTGGAAATGGGATCTGTGGCTGGGAGACCTTGGCTGTAATAATAACAGTGATTTCTCAAGGAGAGTGAAATGAGAAAGTGATTGGTGACACAGGATGGGATTCCCATGTGTCCCTGACTGGGGGTGGGGAGAATCCAGGGTGACTGATCAGCCCAGAGGTACCCTGGGTGCCTGAGGTTTACAGGTGTCCTGAGGCCCATTGAGGTGGGGCAGAAAGTGTTGGCAAGTGAGCCATTTCTTGGGCGTTGATCTCACCATGCCTCAGTTTCCTCATTGTGAGGCAGGAATCATAAGAGTTTCTACTTCACAGGGATGTCCTTAAATGAGATACTCTCTGTGAAGTGCTTGGAACAGCGCCTGACTATGGGAAGCGATCGATAACTATCATTATTATCACCTCCTGAAGTCTGGCCTTACTCCGTCCCCACCTCTCCGTGTTTCCTGCCCCAGCACCATTCAGGCTTGGGTGATTCGCCTGGATGATTACAACAGCCTCTGAATGGTCTCCTGCACCCAGTGTCACCCCTACATTTGTTCTCCACATGCTGCCAGTCGGAGCCTTAAGAAGCGGGAGGGAGGTCCAAGAGGGAGGGGATATATGTATACATATGGCTGATTCAGTTTGTTGTACAGCAGAAACTAACACAACACTGTAAAACAACTATACCCCATTTAAAAAAAAAAAAAGTAAGCTGGATCACCGTCCAGCTCCTTTGCTCAACAATCTCCCATGATTCCCACTGCCCTCAGAATAAGGATTAACCTCCTAATCGTGATCTGCAAGTGCCGCTCGATGGCTGACCCTTCTCTCCCAGTCTCCTGCCACTCTCCCTCTCATTCACTCTGCTAGAGTGCCCTCCTTGATCCCCCTTTCTGGTCTCATCTCCATGGATCTCTCCTTGCAGCCCTCATTATGGCCATATTGTTACTCTTGCTCAGATGATTATTTGATTGAGGTCTGTTTCCTACTCCAGAATGCAAGGAAGGAATCATGTCAGCTCTGTTTCCCGCTGTATTCCCAGTGCCCATCACAGGGCTTGACACACAGTAGGTGTGCGATAAATATTTGTTGAATGAGTGAATGAATAATGGCTTGGTGAGCTGGAGGTTGGGGTGGGTTGGACATCACTGAGGCCTCAGGTTCTTCCCACCTTGTGGTTCTGCCATCTCTTCTCAGCCTAGTTCCTTATAGCTCCATGGTGGCTGCCAAAGCTCCTACCATCTCTTCCTCACATAACTATGGCCCAGGCAGGAAAAGGCCTTCATGTGTCCTCTTAAGAATGAAGAAACTCTTCCCAGAAGTCCCTTGGCAGAATTCCCCATCTCATTGGCCACAGATGCATTCCATGTCTAGCCTCAGCCAATTACTGCAAAGGGAGGGAGAGGGCCATGTTTGACTTGGGCCAATCAGCATTTGCCCCCGACACAGAGTCTGCCCTTGCCCAGTAAGAGGGAATCCAGCTGGGGGCAGGTCTGGCCTCGAGCTGTGGGCCCCTGAACTGGCAGCCCTTCGAGCATCCTTGAGGCTGTGGATCCCCCACCTGCCTTCCCCCTCTAGGGAGCCCTTGGGTGGTGGCTGTGAGAGGAAAGGTAAGGCTGGGTGAGGGTCTCCAGCAAATTAGGCCACCAGACACCTTCACCTCAGTAAATATTTATAGAGCCAGGAATGGAGAGGAGATGGGCGGGCCCAGAGGGTATGTAGGGAAGAGGCAGCCTGGGCCAGAGGTACCGAGGGAGGGACAGAGAGAGAGGACGGAGAGACAGAGACACTGAGCGAGATACAGAGAGACACAGGGGAAAGACAAAGACACAGAGGGAAAGAGAGAGGCAGGGAGATACAGAAGGGGAGAGAAACAGAGAGAGACTTTGCCAGCAAGGCTTTTGCATCAGTGCCTTGAGCAGTCAGAGACCCTGTAATGGTGGGAGCAACGTCCCTGTCCCTTCCTCTTTGGCTTGATATCCTGGGCAAGTCACATGCCAGCCTGAGCCTTGGTGTCCTCCTCTGCTAGATGGGGTAAATGACCCTCTTTCACAGGACTGTCCCGAGGGCCCAACACGCCAGGATTATCATTGACCCAGTGGCCTCCTTTGGCCTGTAAATGGCCGGGGGTGGTTGGGAATTGTCGCCCCGGTGGACTGGGGAGACGTGCCCAGGGTCACGGCAGGAGCGCAGGAGGGATCTGGGCCCTGATTCTAACGTCTGTGTTCTGTCTGTGCCCCACAGGGCTGGATGGGGCAGGGAGGGGGTGTATCCTAGCTGCTGGGCACCCCTGGGTGGTGCTGGCTGGTAACAACAATTCTGGTAATAATAAGAATGGCCACTGTGTTCTCAGGGCTCCCCAAGTACCAGGCACCAACCCCAGGAGGGAGGCACTGCTTAATTCTATTCATTTTGTAATTCCCATTGTACAGATGAGGAAACAGCCTCAGAGAACTGCAGTGACTTCCTAAAACAGAGTTGGAGTTTGGAGTTGGATAGGCCTGGGTCTGAGTCCGTGCTCCATACCTGACAGGCTGGCTGACCTGGGGACAGTCACCGCCTCTCTCTCAGTTTCCCCGTTTGTAAAGTAGGAAAATAGCAGTTTAAAGGATTTAAAAGGACACGAGGATTAAATGAGATGATGTATAGAAAGCACCTAGCATGGGTCCAGCTACACAGTAAGTGTTCAATAAATGTTAAATGGTAAGGTTGAGTAACAGTTTTAAAGTAATTTTAAAATAATCCCTTTAATTGCTCCCCTTTTTTCAGAGAAAGAGCTGAGGTTCAGAGAGGGGAAGTGACTTGCCCAAGGTCCCCAGCCAAGTGGAGGAGCTGAGATTTGAACCCAGTGGGCTCTGAGGCCAGGGCTAACTGCTGGCCCTCTATGCCACCATGATGGCTCAGCCCTGGATGGCCTGTTGGAGGATCAATCCTTGTGGGTCAGGGAGATGCCTGTGGCTTGGTCCAGTATCCCTCTGGCCTGGCATTAGCCACTATCACCCATTGGGGGTGGCTGCAGAATCCCACTCCCGTTACCAGTCGATAAAGAGTGCCCATTGCAAAACTCAGCAGCAAAATTATTGTGTTGTGTCATCCTGCGGCCAGGCCCTGGGTGCCCCTTTCCTGCCTGGACGCCTGGGTGGGGCCGACTCCTCATTCCTTTCCTCCATGGCCCTGACCCAGCAGAGGCTGGGGTGGTGGTCAGCAGGGGGCTTTTGGAGAGTGGGCAGAGGACAGACCTGCGCCCACCCATAGCTCTCCACTCTCAGGAAATTGTAGCTCCATCCTTCCAGGTGCTCAAGCTCAAACCTTGGGGTCGCTCAATTCAGCTCTTGTCTCACATCCAATAATTGGTAGGAAATTCTGTCAGCTCTACCTTTAAAATACATCCAGAACCCAACCAGGTTTTTCCCCTCCACTTCCACACCTGGAATCAAAGCACCTCCCTGCTGGTCTCACCATTCTCCATGCAGCCAAAGGGGTCCTGTTAAATCCAGGTGGATCCTAAGTCAGATCTTGTCCCTCTGCTTAGAACCCTCCATGGCTCACGTCCAGAACGTAAGCCAAAGTCTTTACAAGGCCCACAGAGCCCTGCCTCATCTGGCCCCCTTGTCCTTCTGACTTCGTCTCCACCATTCTCTCTTCCTTGCTCACTTTGCTCCAGTCCAATGGCTTCCTTGCTATCTCTCCAACACATCAGGCATGATCTAACCCCAGGGCCTTTGCACTTGCTGTTCCATCCGCCTGGAATGCTCTTCCCCCAGCTCTGTCACACAGCTGGATCCCTCACTTCATTCAGATCTCATCTCAATGTCACCGCCTCAGGGAAGCCTTCCCTGGCTACCCTACTGAAGTGTCACTTCCACTGTCACCCCAAGCCCTTTCTTTTTTCTTCCTGACTCGCCATCATATTATATATATGTTTAATGTCTGTCTCCTTCCTTAGACTATCGCCTTCCTCAGGTCAGGGACTATTGTCTGTTTTGTTCACAGTGTTTCCCTGGTACTCAGCCCAGGCCTGGTACATAGTAGGTGCTCCACAAAGGTTTGCTGAATCAGGGAATGGGTGGGCAGGAGGGGCCTCAGCAAACCTCACCAGCTCCCCTTTCTCTGGCCAATGAGCATGCTTTGCCCTCCTTCAGCTTGCATTTGGAGGGGGCTTCCCTGGCCACCCTGTCAAATGGCCCCTCGACTGCCCAACTCCCACCCAGGCCCTCTGCCTAGCTCCCTGACAGCATTCACCATGCACTTGACTCATTTTGTTTGTGTCCATATCTACTATCAGGCCTCCTCCCGCCAGACTCTGAGCTCTGTGAGAACAGAACCTCGTCTGCCTTGGTTCCACTGCTGTCCCCCAGTGCCCAGCATGGGGTCTGGCACCCTGTGGGATATGTCAGTGCCTGCCTGATCAAGATTTGCCTTACAAACCCCATTGGCAGGGCCAGTTGTGACCAGGAAGGAGTTAAGAGGAGACACTGTGCCTGGACCTGCAAAGTCAGGGAGAGAAGGGGGCCCGCTGGGACCTTAATTATAACACATCCCATAAAGACATGGTGTTATAATAGGCACACAAAGTTTACTAATCTGATATTATATCTGGGCTTTTGACAATAGAGACAATCAACCGGCCGTAGTTTGCTAGCTCATTCTCGACCTACCTCCACGCTCCACCTAGATTATTATCGGCTTCCTTAATTCAGCGGAAGGCAGAGCTCTGCGGGCGATGCCCACAGCCCCAGCACCAGCGAGTCTGGCCTGGCCCTCCCATAAGCTGAGGTAATAGCTACTCCCACATGGCATGAGGCTTGTGCCGCCTTCTCCATCCCAACCCCGTGTCCCAGGCTTGGGCGTGACAGGCCTGTTCAAGGCCTAGTGAGCCACAGATGCTAACCACCAAGGACTCAAACTGCCGGCCCGTGGGCCGGGTCGGCCTCAAGGCGCGTTGGGTTTGGCTTGTGTGGTGCTTTTGCTGAAAGTCAAAATGAGTTGCCAACACTGAAAATTTAGGATGTTGCACACAAACATCCAGATTTCTGGCTTTCCTTGAGAAATGAAAAGATCCAGGAACCCTGGGCTCATAAGTGCTGTGTGTTGGAGCCGAGGATTGGCTGTCCCCACAGACCTTACGTGGCCAAGCTGCCTCCCGACCTGTTTCACTTTTGTGTCCCTGCCTGGGCCTTATAGGCAGCTGAGTTTGCAACCCCTGCTCTAGGGTTAGAGGTCAGTTACCCATTTGCAAGATGAGACACTGAGGCTCAGAAAAAGCAAGTGGCTTAACTGATATTGCACAGTGAGCCTGGAACTCAGGTCACAATCATTTAGTAAGTCTTTACTGAGCACCCACTGTATGCCAGGCCCTGGGGACACAGAGAGACCATGATAGATATCGTCTCGCCTTCTGGAGGTGACAGTCTTCTGCTCCACAGCCATAATGTCACCTTTACTGCTGGGTAACAGTATCTGTTGGAGACAGGTCCTTTCTTATTCCCTTGAGGTAGCTGGAAGTAGATTTTTCTTAGCTGCTGGGACCCATCCCGGGACAGGAACTGGAAGCAGCCATCTTGGAAGGAAGCCCTTGGAAGAGTTCCCACAAGGAAGCTGCCCCTACTTCCCAACCTGGGCTCTTAGAGAGCAGGAAGGGTGACCAGGGTTGGCTGACAGGGGTGGAGGGTGAGAGTTGAGGGCAGGGGATGGGGAATTGAGCAGAGAAGGCACAGTAGTATCAGCTAGACCGAATAGGAGGACTTTTCCATCCTGACTGAACCAAAGGTGAACCAATTAGGCTTCTCCCACTCCCCTTCAAAAGACAAGAAGTGGAGGGACAAGTCGCTGGAATACCCAAGTTCCGCACTTGCTAGTCCAGGAAAAAGGCGTTTGCTCAGCCTGCTTGGGAGAAATTGCTCCTCCTAGCCCTTCACCACAGCGCCATCCCTGGCCAGGAGGAGAAACTGCAGCCTGGAATCTCTATCCCCAGTCCCTCAGCCTTGGACCCACCTTGGGTCCCACTGACCCCAATGTCACCAAGGCTATTGCAGACCTGCTGGCCTCCCGGGAGCCACATGTGAAGAGCATTAAGCAGCCCGCATACTCTGTGGACGGCTCCCCACTGACGCGGGGGGATGAATAACAGTCCCAGCCATCATGTGCGTTTGCTAAAAATAAACTTGACATACTTTTGCGTTGGGAAACAATGTGGATTCCAAACATTCTCAAAGCGCAGAGGGGAAAAAAAGGAAGAATGGAAATCAAGTTTTTGAGCTTAGTAATTAATTAGCCTGTAAACAAATGACTCACGCTCTTTCCTGGCTATTTTTCTTTCCGTTTTGCGTGGATTTTCGCAGGACAAGGGGAAGGAGGCCAAGTGAGCCAAACTTACAGGCGAGACTGGACCCAGATGTGTCTCCCTGGGGTGCGGGATGGCAGCTGTCTTAAGGAGGAGTTGGCCAGTTGGAGAGTGAGAGGAAGAGCTTCAGGTGGAGGGAGCAGCGTGTGTGGCAGTCCTGAGAAGTGAAGGAACTTGGCATGTTCGAGGAGCAGTGAGGAGGCCAGTGTGGCTGGAGTGGAGTGGGCAAGGGGGGGAGATCAGAGAGGTCCCCAGGGGCCGGATCACATGGAGACCTATCGGTTGTCTTATGGCATCTAGATGTGATCCTGAAGACAGTGAGAGCCACAGCAAGGTTTTGAGCCAAGAAGGAATATCATCTGATTCATACAATGATGTCATTTAAAAATTGGGTGATCAGAAAAATAAATTCTAAATGTTCTCTGTTGTTTGGATGCTTCTGGTATTTAGATTTCCCCAATAAGTAATTATCTAGTGGTTGTATTTCTTAAGAGTTCATATGGTTAATATCTGTCTGTCTCCTCCCCATAGAACATCAGCCCCGTGATATCAGAGGCTTTCTTGGTCTTGTTTACTTCTGTGTCCCCAGTGCCAAGACCAATGCTTGGCACACAGTAGGAGCCCAGTAAATGTTTGTCAAGTGACTGAGCCCTCTCTGCAAGGTCAGCGGTCTCATTTCATTTGTCAGAGGAGGAGTGGAGGGCAGGGAGGGCTCCACAGCCAGCCTGGGATGGTCCTGGGAAAGGCAGGTTTTTTTGTTTTTTGTTTCTTTAAAATAAATTTATTTATTTATTTATTTATTTGTGGCTGCCTTGGGTCTTTGTTGCTGCACGTGGGCTTTCTCTAGTTGCAGCGAGTGGGGGCTACTCTTCGTTGTGGTGCGCGGGCTTCTCATTGCGGTGGCTTCTCTTGCTGTGGAGCACAGACTCTAGGCGCATGGGCTTCAGTAGTTGTGGCTCACGGGATCTAGAGGGCAGGCTCAGTAGTTGTGGCACACGGGCTTAGTTTCTCCGAGACATGTGGGATCTTCCTGGACCAGGGCTTGAACCTATGTCCCCTGCATTGGCAGGCAGATTCTTAACCACTGCGCCACCAGGGAAGCCCGAGGCAGGTTTTATTTAGTTCAAAATAAGGAGGAGTTTTATGGCTGGAAAATCAATTCTGTGAGGGACTGAGCTCCCCAGCAATGGGGGCATTCAAATAGGGCGCACACCACCAGCCCCACAATACCCCTCTCTGATTTGAGACAAACTCTATGCTGGCTCATAGATGTCACCTGACAGTCTATGAGGTTGGCGTGTTGCCATGTCCATTGTGCAGATAGAGAAGCCGAGACCTAAAGAGGAGCTGTAACCAAGGCCACATAGTTACAAGCAGGGGAGCCCACATTGGAATCCAGGTCTGACTATAAAGGCTTTTGTTTTAACCCTTTTTCTGAGCCATAGACACTGGTTTGAATCCCAGCTGCACTACTTAGATGCTGTGTGACCTGGGACAAGTCACTTTATGTTTCTGATCTTCCGTGTCTTGCTACATTAAATGGGGACGTGGGTTCCTGCCTTGCAGGGCTGCTGGGTGGAGTCAGGGAGGTCTGAGTGGATAACAGCTGCACCCTGGTGCTCAAACGTGTCCTCTCTCCTCTCTCCTCTCTCTGCTGAGGTCCTTATGCCTTTGGGGGTGTTGACCCCCTCCTCGGCCAGCAGCTCCACGGAGTCCACTCTCCAGGCCCCCACCCACCCACTGGGTGTTGATTCACCCATGCTTCTTGCTTTCTGCCCGCGTTTTCTTCCTCCTTTTCTTGGTAAACCCACTGCCTTGTCTGATTGCCAAAGGTCCTCTCAGGGAGCGGCGGGTGAAGCGGGGAGACCCCATCATCCCACGGAATGTCTCCACTGCTTCCCCATCCCTCCCACCCTCACCACGCCTGGCTGAGGTCATTAGGCACGAGGCTTGGACCAAGAATGCAGGCCACAGTTTGGGGTTTAATTAATCATTATGGAGCAGGTGGGGCTCTGGCTGGTCCAGGGTCCCCTGTGGTCGGCCAAGCCGGTGGAGAGCTGGGGTGGGGGAGGGATGTCAAAGGAAAAATTCTAGGAAAGATGACGCTCACAGTTCATGGCAAACAACTACGTGGGAAAGCCAAACTGAGTGCTAGGGGGTGTGCAGTGGTGGAGTCTGGGCTTGGAGACGCTTCGTGGAGGCGGTGTGTCTTGAGCCAGGTGTGCAGAGGGGAAATGAAGGGCTGGGCGTTGGGGCTGAGATTCACTGGGGCTTGAATCTCAGCTCTGCCCCTGTCCTGTTGTGTGAACATGGCCAAGTTCACATCTCTCTCTGAGCCTCTGTTTCCTCATTTGGAAAATGAGATAATAATCATAGCATTCCCCTCACAGAGTGTGGTGAGGACTAAGTGAGATGATTCAGATAAAGTGTCTAGAGCAGGGCCAGGCATACAGCTGGTGCTCAGTACATGATAGCAGGGATGGAGCGTCAGGCAGCCCTGGGTCTGAGTCCCGGCCCTGCCTCTGTGGCTTGCTGTGGGGATTAGGGCTGTAGGTGTAAGGTGTCCAGTCTGACGCTTGGCACTTAGTAGGTGCATGGTCATTGGGAATGTAATCGGGGTCTTTGCGTCTCTGATGACCTGTGTGAGACCACCCTGACATCCTGGGTGGGAGGTGACTTCCTTCCCTTGTGAGGTGGGGATGTTTCTACCACTTGCACAGTGAGGAAGCAGGCTCAGGGAGGTGAAGTCATTAGCCAGAGATTGGACCCTCAGTCTGCTCGGCTCTAGAGCCTGTCTTTTTGTAAGCGTAGGGGGGTGTCTCTGGGTGCGTGCATTGCTGGGTGTATGTCCTACTGGGCCCCTTAGGGCCACCATGGGTACAGATGGGATAGCCTTTTTTTAAAAAAATTTATTTATTTATTATTTTATTTTATTTTTGGCTGCGTTGGGTCTTCGTTGCTGCACGTGGGCTTTCTCTAGTTGCGGAGATCGGGGGCTGCTCTTTGTTGTGGTGCGCAGGCTTCTCATTGCAGTGGATTCTCTTGTTGCAGAGCACGGGCTCTAGGCACGCGGGCTTCAGTAGTTGCAGCACGCGGGCTCAGTAGTTGTGGCTCGCGAGCTCTAGAGCACAGGCTCAGTAGTTGTGGCGCACGGGCTTAGTTGCTCCGCAGCATGTGGGATCTTCCCGGACCAGGGCTCGAACCCGTGTCCCCTGCATTGGCAGGCGGATTCTCAACCACTGCGCCACCAGGGAAGCCCGGGATAGCCTTTTAATGGTTAAAGAAAGCAGTGAAACTGGCAACTCTTGGCCCAAGATTCTGGGATCCAGGGGTGAGTTCCCAGGGTCCGTGTCCCACGCTGGGAACCAGGGAGTAGCTTTGCATATATGAGGGCTGGCTTGGGGTCTTGGGAAAGGGGCAGCCCCCACCAGGCTTAGCCTGGGCCTTTTTCCTCCCACCCAACCAGCCCCATAGCACTTTATTTATTTTTGTTACTATTGGACACTTTGGGCCATTTTTTTTTCAACTGTCCAGGATCTGGATCTCCTTCCAATGTTTGGAGAATTCCCTGCTCTATGGGCAAATTCTACCTTCCACAAAGGATGCTGGGAATATGAGGCTAGGTTTCCAGCCTCCCTTGCAGCTAGAGCATAGACATGTGACTTGGCTCGGTCAATCAGACACACCATCCTGGACCAGTGGGGAGTTCATTCTGTCTGCATCCAGAGGCTCTCGTTCCATGCAGGTCATGTCCCCCTGCTCAGAATCCTCCATGGCTCCCTACTGCCCTTAGGATAAAACCCAAACTCCTCCCCCTGTCCCACAAGGACCTCACCTCCTCCTATCCATCTCCTCCTCACTTCTCCAGTCACATGGGCCTCCCTCAGTGAAACTCAACACACTGAGCTCATACCTGCTTCAGGGCCTGTGTGCTTATTTTTCCTTCTTTTACATACATGAGGGAATGGGCTGAATGGAACTGGACAGGGTGGAAGGGGAGTTGGGACTGAGATCGGCCTGGCCTCTGCCTCAGTCTTCTCCAGGGGTCTCAGCCCTTGTCAGAGACTCCTGCCTCCAGGAAGACAAGACAAATCCCCTTTGAAGAGCTGAAACTGTTCACCTCAGCTCAGCCTAACTTACACATCCTCAAGGGCAGGGGGGTGGGCGTGGGTGGGGATGGTACTGCCCCTAAGAGGGCGTAGATCGATTCTTTTTTTTTTATAATTTTAATTAATTAATTTATTTTTATTTTTGGCTGTGTTGGGTCTTCGTTTCTGTGCGAGGGCTTTCTCTAGTTGCGGCAAGCGGGGGCCACTCTTCATCTCGGTGCGCGGGCCTCTCGCTATCGCGGCCTCTCTTGTTGTGGAGCACAGGCTCCAGACGCGCAGACTCAGTAGTTGTGGCTCATGGGCCTAGTTGCTCCGCGGCATGCGGGATCTTCCCAGACCAGGGCTCGAAACCGTGTCCCCTGCATTGGCAGGCAGATTCTCAACCACTGCGCCACCAGGGAAGCCCCGTAGATTGATTCTTGTGGGGTGAAAAACTCTCAATGTTTTTATGTATAAAGCATAGATATACATACAAAAAAAATAAACAGTTATATAATAGTAAGTTAAAAAACAGGCATCAAAACTTCATAGGGAGGTAATTAGGAAAAAACTGTCCAAAAATGCTCCTTAGGGGGCAGCAATTTAAAAAAAAAAAAGAAGAAAGAGTTTATTAACTTTGGTTTAACTCAATTCAGTTTAAAATGCACCTAAACTTGATTTGACTCAACTCCTCAGCTCAACTCAACAAAACTCAACTCACTTCAATTCAGTTAAACTCACTCAGTTTAATGCCTCATCTCAGCTCATTTTAACTCACTGTACATCAGCTCTATGCACCTCAGTTCAATATAACTCAATTCAGTTTAAAACCCACTTCAGTTTAACTCAACTCATCCTAACTTAGCTCACCTAACCTCAACTCGGTTCAGTTTATCTCTGTCCAACTCAGTCAAGTCACCTCAGTTTCACTCACTTCGATTCACTCAAGTCAATCCAGCTCAATTTAATGCTCAACTCAGCTCCACTTCACCTCATCTCCTCTACTCACCTCATCTAAGATTGATTTAACTGCGCTCAGCTCAACTTGGCTCAAGTCACCCACCTCAGCTCACCTTAAACACTTACCCCATTTGTCACTCCCTCCACCCTGACATGCCCCGGGCCTTGCAGAAGAGAGGTACCTCAGACCTGGTTCCTGCTGCTGGCGTCTTCCCAGTCTAGCTGGGGGCTCTGACATGTCCCTCAACAGGTGCTGTGTGGGGGGAGCACAGGGTACTAAGTGAGCAGCATGTGGCAGCCCTAGGGAGCCCCGATGACTTCCCACAGGAGGAAGAGTTAGCTCTGGCAGCATACTGGGAGGAAGGACATTCCAGGCAAAAGGGACAGGATGTGCAAAGGACCGGAGGCAGGACATTCAGAGAGCTGGAAGTCGCTCGGGCTGGGGGCAAGGTGGGAGGATGAGGGTGGTACAAGAGGTGGCTGGGGACATGCACAGTCTCCTTGTGGGGACTCTGGCCTGGGAACAGTGGGGAGCCACTGCAGCATTGAGCAGAGGAGAAATGTGATTTAAAGGATCCCTCCTGTTGCTGGGAGGAAACAGTCCAGAGGTGAGACTGGACTTGTTGGGTAGTGACTGAGCTGAGAGATCCAGCATTGGGATGTTGGTGGGGGGCAAACAGGTGGGGAGCTTAAAGAAAGAATTTAGGAAATGGATAATGAAAAATGAACCGGAAATGAGCACTTTGCACCAGGCCTTGTCTATCTGTCTTATATATATTAACTAATTTAATGCTTCCAACAACCTCATGAGGTAGGTATTACTATTAACCTTATTTTATAGATGAGGAAACTGAGGCTCAGAGAGGCCAAGACATTTGGCCAAGGCACACAGCTTCTAAGGGGCAGAGCTGGGATCTGAACTCAGGCATTGATGCTCCAGAGCCCTCAGGAGCAGTTGGGTGTCCCCTTCAAAACTCTCATGGCAGGTCCATCCTGCAGGTTTTCACTCCACATAATAGGTGCTCAGGAAATTCTTGCTCTGTGAGTTTATGGGGATTTAAATCATTATCTCCATTTGAGTTGGGAATGCCTGTCCCCATTTCAAAGGAAGAATCTGTTTCTTCATTTCACAGGAGAGGAAACCGAGGCCCAAGATCACACAACCAGGAAGTGGTAGGGCCAAGCTTTGAATCCCAAGTAGGAAAGTGTTCTACAAACAGGCAAGGTAGTCATCATTAGGGTCTTCAGCCATTTGGATTTTAAGTTCACCTGCACGTGTGCACTGACCAGGCCCTGCACACTGCACTGGGAGAGGATCCCACCCTGGTCCCTCCCCTGCTTAAAATTCTCCCATAGCTGCCCACTCATCCCTGCATCCGGTCCTGCCTGATCTGCTCCCCACCCTGCCCCCCTCTCTGACCTCACCTCCCACAGCTCTCCCCTTCTTGCTCCCTGCTCCAGCCTCCTCCAACACACCAGTTTCTCACCCCAGGGGCTTTGCACGTGCACTTCCCTGTGCTTGGAACACTCTTCCCATGGCGGCTCCATCTCATCCTTCAGTTCTCAGATCTAATGTCACCTCTTCAGAGAAGCCCTCCCTGAGCTCTTGAACTCAAGTCTCTGCCAATTGTTCCCTATCACACCACCTTAAAAAAATATCCTGCTCCTTTGATGGATTCTTATTTCTTTATCATTTACTTCCTCTAGTAGACTGAGCTCTCATGGGCATGACCATGTCTATTTTGTTTGCTGCTGTACTGACTGGCATACAGTAGGTGCTTAATAAACATTTGTGGAATGAATGAATGAGTGAAGGGATGGATGGACATAGTTTAGTAATCTCGGTGCTGAGAAGAGGAACAGAAGGCTCAGGGCCCAGGCTAGGGTCCGACACCTCCTCTCCCTGGGTCCCCTTGTCCTGAGCAGGAGCCCTGCTGGGGCAGGAGGGCGGACGTCAGGGGCAGCGGGCAGGCCTGGGCGAGGCCTTCTCCTTCCTTACTGTTTTCATCCTCTTGGTTAATTACGGGCTCAGACACTCTTCGATGCCTTCCCGGAATAATAGCCGGGCCTGTTGTCAGCAGCATCTCTGGGACCTTTTCACAAACAGTCATTAATCAAGTCTCGCCGCCACCCTGCCATTCTTCCCAGTGGAAACCGAGGCCCAGAGAGGTGAGGCCACTTTCCCAGCATCAGATAGCTGATGTGGGGAGGATGGCCTGTTTTGCCCCCAACTCTCTAGTGTGGGATGGGGGCTTCTTCTCTGTTCCACTTAGTGGGGAGCCTCTGAGCCTGCCATGGCTGGGGGGCCCTGCCCCCAGTTCCCAGCCCCCAGCCTTCCTTGAAGCCCCGGGGGCCTCCCAAGGTGGCCTCGTAGTCACGGCCGGTTAATTAAGGAGGTTAAACAACTCTGCGGGACCCACACAGGGCTGCGTGGGGAGAGGGTGGCTTGGCCGTTTGGCAGCGAGGCCTGTGTTCCCCAGGCCCAGCCTGGCAGGGCACTGTACTGCCTCTGCCCTCCTGCCTGGGGGTCTCTGGGGAAGGGTCCATAGGGCTCCATTGCTGGTTTGTGCCCCCTGCCCTTCTTCAGCTGGTGTGTGGGAGGCACTGGCATCACTTAATGAGGCCTCCACAGCTGCCAAGGAGAGCTGGAGGAGTTGAAACAGGTTCTGGGTGAGGTGAGTTTCGTGGGCTGGGCAGAATCCGTGGCTCTTTGCCATGTGGGCACTCCCTGGGGCGGTGGGGGGCGGGCGTGGGACCCCTGACTCCTCCCTGTCCTCCCTCTGCCACTGTGGGGTGGGGGCAGAGAAAGCTTGGGAGGGGACAGCAAGGGTGATAGAGGATGGTGGTCAGGACTGGAGGCTCACACCCCACCTCCCACACCCACCCCCACGAGAAGCCTGTGGGAACCACACCAAATAGGGCCACAGCAACAGGGTCTGGGGTTCCCAAGGCATTGCTAATCTGTGCTCTGACACAGTCCTGGGCCTCGGTCTTTCAATCTGAGAAATGGGGGTGGTTGGATGCGACGACTTCAGGCTCAAAGATTTAGTTTAGGAATGATCCATCCCAGACAGAGCTACCTGACTTGCTGTGTGACTTTGGGCAAGTTGCTTCCCTCGTCTGGGCCCCTGTACCCAGTGGTGGCGGGGTGGGCGAAGTGATGATGAGTGGTCACTCCTGCTGACCCTCTGTCTCCACTGAGAACACCTCATGAGGGGCGCTCAGACCTGCTTTCTCTAGGACACACAAGGGAGTTATTCAGTATTTCTCTGCTGGCCCCAGGGAGACTGAGGCCCTGCACTCAGGCCGAGGAGGCTTGGGAGGAAGCTCCTAGCTGGTGCCTGGATGCTCCCCGAGGCCAGGCTCTGGGTCCCAGGACCTGGAGGGCCAGCCCCTACGCATTGCTGAACCCCTGGGTCCACAGCGGGACAGGCTCAGGCAAGGCTGGCTCAAGGCAGGACCCACTGTGTTCCCAGAGCCTGTGTGGGTTGGGGCCCTGCTGGCTCTTTGTCTTCTCCAACTTCTCTTTTTTAAAGTCACCTTTTGGGAAGTATAATTTACATACAATAAAGTTCACTCTTTTTTGGTGTACAGTTCTATGCATTCTGACAAACTTATACAGTTGCATAACCACCACCATGATCAAGATATAGAATATTTCCATCACTCCGGAAGGTTCCCTGGTGTTCCTTTGTAGTCAATCTCTTTTGGTATCACCAGCCGCTGACAACCACCGATCTCCCCCAACTTTTTATTTTGAAAATTTTCAAACTTTCTAGAAAAGTGCAAAAACCTTGCAATGAACCGCTGTAGTGCCTTCACCCAGATTCCCCAACTGACAACACTTGGCCCCATGGGCATTCTTCTCTCTCTCTCTCTCTCCGTGATTTTTGCTGAAGTGTTTGTAAGTTGCAGACATCTTGACCCTTCACCCTGAATACTTCAGCAAGCACCTCTGAAGAACAAGGGCATTCTCAGACACAACCCCAGTGCCATTATCACATCCAAGAAATTTAGCATTGATCCAGTCATATTACCTAATATCTGGTCTGTGTCCAAATTACTGAGGTTGCTCCAAAGTGTCCTCGATAGCTCTTTGTGTGTGTGTGTGTGTTTACTTTTCTTGTCTGGACTTTAATCAAGGATCAGGCCCTGCATTTGATAGGGTCTCTTTGGTGTCCTTTTATCTAGAACATTTCCTCTGCCCTGGCTTTATACATACTGTACTCTTTTTAAAAACTGCCCTCATGATTCTCCATACCTGGGGCTCAAGGGCAAGTCCCTGGGGAACATGAGTGCCAGGGGAGGGGCTGCTGATGTGGTGACATGGGTGTCCTGAGGGTCTTTTCTTAAAAGATTTGTTTAAAAGGAGAGGGACGTAGGAAGAGAGAGACGGGGAGAGACAGACAGATAAGTAGGTTCATTGTTTCAATTTCCAGCAATGCTGAAAAATTCAAAGCAGAAAGTAAAAATCACCCGATTTGAACTGAGAGGGCCCTGCAGCCCGATGGTTGTGGCTCTAATCCTGCTCTGCCCTGGCTGTGAGACCTTGGCCAGGAGACCTCACCTCTTGGGCCTTGATCTTTCCATCTGTGAAATGAGGACAATATCAGTCTGTCCATCTCCTGCCATTGTTGTGAGGATTAATGAATTAACTCAGATAGTGCATAAATAGCAGTGACTCGAGTTGTTCAGTTTAGTGACAGTCTTTCCAGACATTTCTCTCTATACCTACATGCATGGATATATGTGAATATTATATTATATAAATTGGGTTGTCTCCTTTTTCTCCTCGATAATTTATCATAAGCATTCTCCCACATCCCTAAATGTAGCACACTTCTATCATTTAAACTTTTTTTTAACATTTATTAATCTTCGTCGATAGATAATAGAATCATACGGTACCAAATACCAAAGGTATAAGAAGTGTACGGTAAAAAGTCTGTCTGCCTCCCACCCCTGTTCTCTCAGTTCCTCGTTGAGATGTTTTCTTGTTTTGCTTTCCAGAGGGTTCTATGCATAGACAAATAAAAACATATATTTTCTTTCTTCTTGTTCTTCTTACAGACAGTAGAAAACTTTACACACTGTTTCTATGCCTTGTTATTTTACTGAAGAGTAGATCTTGGAGAGGGTCCACATAGGTGCATAAGGACCATCCTGTTTTTTTTTTTTAAAGCCCGTGTGGTAGTCCCTTGGAGAAATAGACCGTTTAGTGAACCAGTTCCTTATTCATGGATATTGAGGTGCTTGTAGGCTTTCGCCACTACAAATTGCAACAGATAGCCTTGTGCAAACATCTTTGTGCCCATGTTCAAGTCTGTAGGATATATTCCTAGAAGTGAAATTGTGGGTCAGATGTCATGCATATTTTGAGGTTTGCTCTGCCACCATTTTCAATGGCTGCATGAATCCCAGTGTATTTAACAGTCCCAACTGGTGGACATTTAGGTGGTTCCAATTTGTCTTTGCCATAAACAATGCCACAATGAACATCTTTGTGCAGCTGTCTTTGTGTGCGGGAGCAGTCAGCTTATGGGGGAATTCCTGGGAATCTGAGAGCAGAGCAACAGGAAGTGCTGAGAAGAGAAGATTGACCCAAAGGGGCTTACAGAGCCCCAGAGCCTGTGGGACGGATGGTGATCAGAGTGGCTGCCAGTCAGATCCTCAGAGTAATAGACTCCTCTAAACTTTTGCTGCGAGAATGTGGTCTGGGACCCACAGCATTGGGCCCGCCTGAGGGACTGTTAGAAATGCAGAGTTTTGGGCCCCACCCCAGCCCTGTTGCATCAGGACTTGCATTTTGCTGGTACAGCCGATTTTGAGAAGAGCTGCCCTAAAACAAATCCAGAAACCCCAAGACCCATTACTGGAGGAAGTGGTTAAGCCTTGGGTCTGGGGCAGGCCTGAGGCTAAACCTGGCTTCACCACCGCTGGCTGTGTGACTGGGAGTGAGCTGGGTGACCTCTCTGTGCCTTAGTGTCCTATCTTTAAAATAGGAATGAGAGTAACACTCACCTCATAGGGTGGTTGTGAGAATCCAACACAATTATTCACATAAAAGTGTGTAGCATGTACTTACATGTAGTAAGTGCTCAATAAATATCGTCATTGTTATTGAGGTGCATATTATGTTAAGGAGATGTGGAGTCAGGTCCTTTTGTCTGCCTTGTGGTCTCTCCTCTCTCTCTCTGTCTCTGTCATCATCATGCTCTCTGTCTCTCTCTGTCTGCATCTGTCTCTCCGTGTCCACCTGTTTCTCTCTGTTCTGCCTCAGTGTCCCTCCTTAAGTTTCTGTTTCTTTCTCCCCATATCTCAGCATCTCTCTCTGACTCTGTTTTTATCTCTAACCTACAGGGCCATACAGGCTTTATAAGCATCTATGAAAATGCTAAAAACCTGGGAAAATGGGGCTAAAATACAAAGAGGAAACTAAAAATTAACAATAACGTAAGGGCAAAATCACACTATTACACAAAATCAGAATATCAACAGCAAAAAATGTATGTTTTCAATGGGATGTGGGGCTCTTTCAGCCTGCTTGGTGGGTTCAGGGGGGGCCTGCCAGGCCACACAGCCTGGCCCATTGCCACCTTCCTTTCCTCCTTCTTTGGACACAATGCAGCCTTGGCCCTGCATAGAGCTGAATGATGAAGAGCAAAGATTCTGGTCCCAGATGGTCACCGAAGCCCTTCTCTGTCGTATCCTCGCTGAGTGATCCCGGGTAGGCACAATCAGTCAGTGATTTGTGTTCTTCTAGCTCATTCACTGAGCACCTACTGTGTCAGACACTGGTACACAACACTGAATGACAAAACCTCTGCCTGTGGTGCTTATATCTTAGGGGGTGTGCATGTGGCAGATAAAAGAGGAGTGAATGAATAAATATACAGAACAATTTTAGATAGTGCTAAGTTACGTGACTAGAATAAAACATGGTTGTGTGATAGATAAAAATAGGGGTGGGACTACCTTACACTGAGGGTGGGAGTAGGGATCTGGGAAGGCTGCTCTGACCTGAATTCAGAAACCAGAATGATGAAAAGGAGCTGGGCATTGGAAGATCAAGGAAAGGGGCGTTCCAGGAGAGGGGACAGCAAGTGCAAAGGCCCTGAGGCAGGAACAAGCTTGGGGTCAGTCATGACTGCAAGCTTTCAGGGGACGAAAAGATCTCAGGAACAAGACAGTATTAGCTGAGTGTTTTGAACAAGTCACTTGCCACTTTGAGCCTTAGTTTTCCCCGATGTAAAACGAGAATGATAAAGACCCAACCCTTAGGGATGAGTGAAGATTAATCCAGTGGTGGGCCAGAATTTCTCTACTGGAGGGGCTCAGGAAATGGGGTGTGGGAACATTTGTCTTGAAACTGTGGCACAGCAGGACCACTCTTTGTGCTTGGATTATTTGGGGTAGCTTTTGGGGGGGGCGGGGGCACAATGGAGATTATTTTGGGCTGAAAGCAATGCTCTAGTCTCCCCATGGCTCAGCCCCTGATTTCAGGAGTTAATAGCTTAAAGCATGGCATAATGCCTGGCACAGCGCAAGTAGAGAGGAATGGGGAGGGCATTCCAGGTGGGAGGAAAGGCGTGGAGCTGGGAATGTTTAAGGCGTGTTAGGAGAAGAGTGAGGAGACCAGCTTGGCTGGTGGGGAGGGGTGAGAGAGGAGGCTAGAAAGACAAGTTGAGGCCCAGGGTGAGACCTTGAATGGCATGCAAAAGGAGGGTGGGCCTCAGCTTGTAGGCAGTGGGGGACCATTGTGCCTTCTGGAGCAGGAGAAGCTGTGGAAATGTTTTTTGGTTTTGGTTTGTTTTTTCAATGACATATTTTAGACATTCAAAAAAGTTTAAAGGAAAATATAATAAGCTTTCATTCAACCATCACTCAGCTTAAGAAGAGAACCCTCCAGTATAGGTGACACCTGCCCCCAACCCCCCATACCCCTTCCCAATTATATTTCTCCTAGAAGTTACTGCAGACCTGGATTTGGTGTTCATGGTTCCACGGGTGTCTTTGTCCTTCTGTTGTTTGTTTGATGGAGGTACAAAGTACACACAGTACAATACACAAATCTTAATTGTACAGTTTGATGGCCCATGGGATCACCACCCAGATCGAGTCACAGACCATTCCTAGCCTTTGGTTTTTCTATCCTTGAACTTCATACAAATGGAATCATTCTGTGTGTGCTCTTCTGTATCTGGCGCTTTCACTCAACCTGTGCCCGTGAGATCTATCCGTGTTCGTGTCAATGGTTCACCCCTTTTCACTGCTGTGTAGTAGTCCACTGTTTAAATAGACCACAGTTTATTAATCACTCTACTGTCCATGGAGATGTACATTATTTCCAGTTTCCAGTATATTGAATAGTGCTGCTCTGAACATTCTTGTACATACCTTTCGGTAGACATAAGAACGCAGTTCTTTTAGTATATATTCAAGAGTGAGGTTGTTGGATGATGGAGTATGCACATGTTTAGTTCTCGTAGCTATGGCCAGTTTCCCAAAGTGGTTGTACAACATCTTTATGCTTTTACACACACACACACACACACACACACACTCACACACACACACACACACACACACAAACACACATGTTCCCTAGAGACTTGGGGTGCTGTTTTTGTTGTGGGTGTGATTCTACAGATGGTGTCACTTGTACTTTTGCTTCTGCAACTTGCTTTTTTTCCACTCAGTGTTCTGTTCCCAAGATCCGTCCCTGTTGGTGTAGCAGCTTGAGTGCATCTATTTATTCTTGATGTAGGATCTGTCCTGTGAACAGACCACAGCGTTCTCCTCCAAGCTTTTACGTTTAGCTTACTCCCGACTGGGATTCTCTTTCCCGATTTTCATAAGCATCTGTTAGGTGTTGAGTGAGGCCAACGAGGATGGGGGTGGAGGGGCTGTTGCATCCAATCAGGTGGGAGATGAGGATGAGGGGCTGCTGGTGCAGATGGTTTCGAGGGACATTTTAGGGAACTTGGTTGAGGTGGAGGAGGAAGGAAACAAGACTTGGATTCTGGAGGCCAGAAACCCAGGGTTGAATCCCTCCTCTCACTTTCTGGCTATGTGACCTTAGGCATGGCACTTTGCTGCTCAGAACCTCAGTTTCCTCATCTGTAATTTGGGGTCATTCACCCTGCCTGGCAAGGGTTGAGTGAGCAGAGACATTTAGTGGTCAGGGTTTGAATCCATTTATTAGCTGATTGACTTTGGGTAAATTGCCTCATCTTAGCCTCTCAGTTTCCTCATCTGTAAAATGGGGATAAGAATAATATCCACCTCCCAGTGATTTTGGAAAAATGAAACGAGATTGCATATGTAAAGTACTTAGTAAATGCTCAATAACTGGTAGCTATTTGTTATTATTACTGTTGTTGCTGTTGACTTCTGACTTTCCCACTAGATGGTAGGTGCTGCGAGGGCAGGGCCTGCCCTCTTGCTCCCATCTTCCTCCTGGAGGTCATTGGAAATATTTGGAGTCTAACTACACACTACTGCTGCATCCTGGGTGGGTGCCCTTGGGCGAGCCCAGCCCCTTCTCAGAGCCTCTATTTTCTCCTGTAAAATGGGGCTCATGGCAATGCCTACCTGACAAGGTAGTTTCTTGCCAGGCATATGGTAGATGCCTTAAAAGGAGAAAGAGCTCTAGAGCAGGTCAGGTGGGGCCCCGAGGGGGCAACATTTTCCTAGCAGTGCTGTGGCTCATACAGTCTGGGGGACTTCCAGAGACGGGGCGGGGAGGGTTGTCACTTCTGGCTGAGCCGCTTTGGAAAGGGGACATGGTGGCAGTAAGAAGAGAGAGGAAGGGGGATTCTGGCTCTGCTGACCCCCTGAGGGCAGGTTTCAGCAGCCGGGATAACCAAGCCCCTTGCTGCAGAGTGGGGACACTCAGGCCACAGTGAGTGGGAGGCTGGCGTCCCAGGTGGCTGACCTGGCTCTGATGCCCATGTGCTGTGTGGCTCTGGGTACCTGGTGCACCTTCTCTGTGCCCTGATTTCCTTTGCTGTGATTGTCTTAGGGAGGCCTTGCTTCCTTGTCTGTTGGATTTCCCGGCCCCCGCAGACCCCCTGGCCCGGCCCCCTTGCCCTCGTGGAGGCTGAGGCCAGGGCTCAGGGCCAGGGCTGCGCACCTTGACAACCCGCCCACGCCAGGCACAAAGGCCCATTGTTTGGGCCCATGTTGGCGGGGAAGCGGGCGGGGAGCAGCCGCCTTTCACCCAACCCGCTTGTGGTTGGCAGGGACTGAGGAGCGATTCACAGTGGTCCCCGCCCCCTGAGCGGGCACCTGGCCAGGCCGCCTCCTGGGCAGGCACCCTCGCGAAGCTGGGCCAGCTCGTACCCTGAGCTGAGCCTCAGTTTCCCCTGAGATCCACAGGGCTCTGGCCTCCCCTGTCACAGAGAAGCCTCCCTGCTGTGCTTGAGGTGGCCATGGGCACCAGGGCTCTAGGCCTGGGTTCTAGTTCTGGGTGGCTTTGGGTGCGTCTGTTCACCTCCATGAGCCTTAGTTTTCCTGTCTGTAAAAGGAGGCTTGGAATCCACGACACTCAGGGTAGAAGGAGAAAAGTGATGCCACAAGGCAGCATTCATTTGGCCATTCATTTATTCAAAAGTCCATACTGGTGTCAACTATGTACGTGACTGGTTATAGAATTTTAGTTGCCCTGTACAAAATTAAATGCAGTGCCCCTCATTCAAAATGAAGAGTTTCAAGACGGTGCCGGCATGGGAACTTGTGACTTGGGGCCCCGTGTGAGGGCCTGGGTCCCACGGCCAGGAAGCCCCCCCTGACTGTGTGCCAGGCACTATTCCGAGCATGGGGCACAGCCAATGAGACAGAGGAAAGCCTCTGCCCTCGTAGAACTGACCATCCGTCAGGGGACCTAGGGCTCCCTTGGGATTGCCTGGTAGATCTTTCTGAACCCAGGTGTCCCTGGAGGCAAGCTCCTTCTGGGCCTGCTCACCAGGCCATACAGGGTGAACTGGGGGTACCCAGGCTTCCCTGTGAGGCTCCAGTGTCAGTGACCCCCACATCAGTCTGGGCACCCACAGTAGTAATGGCTGACATTTACTGAGTGCAGACTCGGTGCTGGGGCTGATCAGGGTGCGTACCCAGTGAATTCAGAGCATCTTTGTAATAGCCCTATGAGGAAGCAAGGCAGTATACCTGTCCCCTGCACAGATGGAGAAACAGAGGCTCAAGCCAGTGAATGGCAGAGGCAGGATTTAAACCCAGGTTGTCCGGTGCCAGAGCCTTAATCTCCCCATGCCACCCTCTGCCAAGGGGGCCGTTGGTGAGCCAGGTGATGTATGCCTGGGACAGAGGCCCTGCTGGGGTTTGAGGATGAGAAAGGCATGGGTGTGCTGGTGGCCCACCAGCTGCTGCCTGGGTTGGCCCTGCTCTGTGACCCTGAATCACAGCCCTGTGTCCTGGGAAGCTTTCTGTGCCCCAGGCACCCGTGGGGCCTGAGTCACAGTAGAGCACACCCTGCCACCCTGCCCATCTCCCGCCTGGGCCTCGGGACAGGCAGGCCCTCAGAGCAGGTCCCTAGTCAGGAACTCACATTTCTACCCACTTTCAGGGGCAAGAGAGTGGCATCTATTTGCAGCCCCAGAAGCACATTTCTGCCTTCTCTCCTTAAGCCCAAACCCACCCTTCAAAGTTACCCCAGGATGGATTAGCTGGCTGGTGAGTTACTGAGCTCCCCATCACTGGGAGCATTCAAGGCAGGATAGCCTGTCAGGGGTGCTGAGGAGTGTTCCTGCATCAGGCAGGGCCTGGTGCTGGAGTATGTGTCTTCCAAAGCCCTAAACTTTATTCATGCGTTTATTTTTGAACAGCTACTCTGAGTAAAAGGTACAAAATCCAAAAAGTACAAAAGAATATGGAGTGAAAAGTAAGTCTCCACCCTTCCTGACCCCCAGTCTCCAACCTTCTCTCCTAAGAAGTAGACACTGTTTACCAATTTCTTTTCCCCAGAGCTAATTTATGTAATACAAATATATAAATTGTCCTTTCCTGTCTCCTTTCTACCCACACAAATAGTAGCCAATACATTTCATAGCTCATTCTGCCCCTCATTTTATTTTTGTTTTATTTGACAGCTTATTGTGGACACTGTTCCAGATCAGCACACACAGATCTGCTGTATTCTTCTTACCTTGCCACGTGGTATTCCTTTTTTTTAAAAAAATAATAATCTGTAATACATATGATTAAAGGGCTTTTCAATCTTGAATTGAACTTTTTGGAATCTTCACTGTCCTTTGCTCTGGTGGTGTCCTGAGAAAATTTTTCAAAGTTTGCCTGGAAACTATAAGCTTTTCCCATATCTGCGGGGATTTTTTGAGTCTGTTTTGTTTGAAATTATAAAAGAAATGAAAGAGAGAAAGAGAGGGAGAGAGAGAGCAAGAGTGAGCGAATGAGAGAGAGAGAAAGAAAGAACACCTTCCACCCACATCCCTCCATGCCAGGCACTGGTGATCTAACGGAGAACCTCATAGTATCAGCTCCTCTACCTGTAGTGTGGCCAGGCTGCTGGAGGAGGCATCCACGTGTGGTGCCAGGGAGCCCAGAGGAGAGGACTTCTTGTGTGTGTGTGTGTGTGTGTGTGTTTGTAAGAGGTCAGGGATGGCTCCTCAGAGGAGGGACTATTTAGGTGGGGCCTTAAGGGATGCATAGGAGTTCATATGAGATGTACAGAGATGGGCCTACCAGGCAGAGGGAAAACATGAAGAATGAAATCACTTGCTAGATGCAGTAATGACTACGAGCTTCCATTTATTGAGCACCTACTATATGCCAGGTACTGTGCTCATAAGTCATTGTTGCATATAGACTCCCACACTTCTAGGCTATTATCACCCCTATTTTACAGATGGCAACTGAAGTGCAGAGCACAGTAACTTGCTTGTGGTCACACAGATTGGAGTATGGAGGTATTGGAGTCTGGATTTGAACCTAGGCAGCTTGCGCTCTTGGCCATTCTAATATTCCATGAGAGTAACAAGGATAGCTGATGAGGCCCCGAATGTTTGATCTCAACCTTCTGACCTTCCCAGCTCAGTTCCTGCCCCTGCTGAGAGGTCTTCCGTGGTTCCCCATGGCCCCAGGACTCACTGTCCTGAGCCACCCTCCGTTCTTCCGGCCAGCATGGGTACCTTGGGCAGCACCAGACCTTTCTGGGTCTGGCCTTGTGTGCTGGGTGCTGCAGGCACTGCCTAACTGTCAGGAAGAGGCCACAAATGCTAATTATGGAGCAAGAGAATAATCGGGGGCACATACCCTGGCCTGTCCCCACTGGTGGATTCCAGATGTGGCTGGAGATGGGCCTGGACTGCAAGGTCTTGGTGTCCCCAGGCCTCAGGGCTCTGTCTCAGGTGTCACACTTTGGCCCAGCCTCCCTGGGCTCCCAGGATGAAAGAATGTGAGCAGACCCTGGCCACAGAGAACCAGGTAGGCACTGGGCCTGGGGCTTTTTAAATTTCACTGACCCTGCGATGTGGGGATTCATCACCCCATTTTATAGATGAGAAAATGGAGGATCAGAGAGTGCAAGTGACTTGTCTGAGGCCACACACAAGTCAAGGGCAAAGCCAAGATGTGAATCCAGACCCTGAGTTTGACTTTTAACCACCCCATACTCCTATAATTGGTTCAAGAGGGTTTTCCAGTCTGCCTCTTGGTAGGGGCTTCATCTCTGTCTTACCTGGTCTTCAGGAAAGGGGCAACACGCCCATTGCCCTAGGGAGCTTGAATGCTGTGCCCAGGGCCTCGGGATCGAGGCCTCGGGACCTGTGGATGGCCTGGGTGCTCCCCCACCCCAAGGATCAAGACACAGTTCCCATGTTTCCTCTTGCTTCTCCCAGAAGTGAGAGAATAATAGTCGGTTCAAATGTCAGGCCAGCTCTGCTGCCTGTGGGGAGACTGGTTGAGCAGGTCTGGGGAGGGATGGAGGGAGGAAATTATTAATAATTGCAAAGCAACCAGCCCTGCTGCAGGCCTTGAGATGTGTCTGTGTCTTTGCAGGTGTGAGGTTGGGGGTGCTAATTCTAGGGACCCCATCCTGGGGTGGGGGACAGCCTGGGGATCAGCTGCAGCTTCCCAGGAGCCTGTGTGGGGGTGTAAGCTGATGGGGGACACAGAGTTAGCCTCCCCGAGTTGAGACACATTGTGGCCTCCCTGCCTCCCCTCAACCCAGGTTAGGAGGGATCTGCTAATATCAAGAGGACGAAGGAAAGAACCTACTCTGTGTCTTCAGAAGCCATCTCACTATGTGCCAGATTTAATTCTCACAACAACCAGATGAGGCTGGTATTGTTTTTATCTGCAGTTGACACCGTTGGAGAAACTGAGGCACAGGGGGTTTAAGTGGGATTTGAACTGAGGGTGTTTGATTGCAGTTAGACTGCCCTCACTGTCCTTTCTGCTGGGGGTGGAGGGATACCCCTTCCCTGGAAGAGGCCCCTACCCACTCCCCCAACATCAGCACGGTCCTGGTGCCATACCCCGGAAAATAGGAGTTGGTCTGAAGCTTCTCTGGACCTCAGTCTCCTCATCTGTAGAATGGGCACCACAGTAACTTCCTCCAGGGTCGGGGCAGCCAACGAGGGGAGGAGGTCAGGAGACATCCTTTCTCTCCTCGCTTCTCCGGCACCCGCTGCAAGGCCTGCCTGACAGCCACGACCACAGGTGGCTCTCCACTGGGTCTTCCTTGACCCCTTGGGTGCCTACCAGAGCTGGTTCCCTAGCAGGGCTTTGGAAAATTCACTCTGAAAAGTAAGTGATCAGTTTACATTTTAGCCGGAAAATGGCTTGAATGGTAGACCTTGAGGCAGAGTTTCGGGGAATGGATAGTGGAAATTCTGGCAGTCAAAAGTGAACCTCTGGACCTGGGGCTAGCTGCCACCTATGGCAGAGGCATGCCCGGATCGTGTGCCACTGAGCCCCAGGATGGGCCGCATCTGTGGGGGACCTCCGGGACATCCCCCTCCCTGGTCTGCCCCGAAGGGCAGATAAGGCCCAGCCTCGGAGGAGGCTAATGACAGGCCTCAGTGGTGACGGGCAGGCAAGTTATGAGGTGGGAGTGACTCAGAGGATTGCTCCATGAGCAGGGCGGGGCTGGGGGCTGCATGTCTGCCCCTGACTGGGCTGGCCTGAGGAGGGCCTGGGCACCCCAGGGAGGCCCTGCGTGGCCACTGGCTGTGGCCAGGCTAGGGTCTCGCCCCTGTGACCCAGGCCCCTGTGCCACTTGGCATCCTTGGGGCTTGGCATTGTGTCGGGAGTGGGACCGGCTGGGTTTTCCCCTTGCCCAGTCCCAGGCGTCATCTTCTGGGAAGTGGGAATCTGGCCTCAGAGGCAACAAACGCCTTGCAGATTTCCTGAACCACAGGGCCAGGGCTCCAGGAATCTCAGATGAGCGAGAGGTAGAACCTCAAGCATGTATGGACTCCGAGAACCAGCAGATGATGGTTTCTAGATGTTTCCAGGTTCAAGGATTCCTGGATTAGTAGATTTGCAGAATTACAGATATGTAAGATCAGGGAACTGGTTATAATTGGTTCCAGAGACTTCATTTTGAGTGAGAAATAAAAAAAAAAAAAAAATCACAGCAGCTGAAGAGTTTAGGGGTAAATTATCTTGGTAAATTATCTTCACCTGGCTCCCATATGGGTCAGAATGAAAAAATAAGACAAGAAAATAAAAGTATAAATATTCATCTTTCTCGTTCTATCTAGCGAGAGGGAAAGCACACGAGGCTAAAAGTCAATGACTGGTGAATTGAGGCTTTCATTGTAGCGTTTTTTTGTTTTGTTTTTGTTTTTACTTTCTTTGTGTTTGAAATTTGTCAAAATAAAAAGCTGGGAAAAAGTAAAATAGAGAATAAAATGTAAATATAAACCATAGCATATTAGATTACACAACTTGGTGATCTACAATATTATGACTTTCTAATCTATGCATCTGTAATTCTCATATTTTATTTACACACTTATGCATTTATTATATGTATTTTTAAACACTTATGCAGAGCACCTACTGTGGGCCAGGATTTGTTCTAAGGGCTCCACAAATACTAACTCATGTAATTCTTACAACACCCCTGCGAGGTGTGTGTTGTTATGATGCTCATTTCACAGACGAGGAAACTGAGGCACAGAGCGGGGGCTAACTTGTTCAAATCATGCTCAGTGCACGTTGTTTGGTGTCTACTGTGTGCCAGGTGCCGTGCTAGACTCTGGGACAGAGCAGCAAGCAGGAGAGACAGTGTCCCTGCCCTGGGGGAACTTGGCAGTGTAGACAAATAATAAACGAACGAGTAAGATTGTCCTAAGTGCAAGGAGGAAGGAAGAGAAGCTGCCTTGATGGAGGGCAGGGGGTGAGGGCTCCCTCTCATCGAGGGAGCAGGAGGGCCCCTCTGAGGAGGTGGTATTTGAGCTGAGACCTAAGGGGAGGAAGGAGGCTCACCGGGCAAAGTGCCTGCTGTCTTCCCAGGCTCTGCCTTCTGCCTGGAGCATCATTCTCTCTACTTCTCTGTGCCAAACTCCCACTCACTGTTCCAGGTCTGGCTGGGCAGGCACCTCCTCTGGGGGTGGGAGGTGGACTGGGGACTTCCTTGACCCAAGGGAGAGCCTGTCCTTCAACACCCGCCCCCCGCCCCCCCCCCGCCCCAACTGTCTTCTCTCTCCTCCCTGTTCCTGGAGCAGACCTTGATTACAGGGAGCCTTCGTTTGGATCAGCAGCACCACCCACCTGCCAAAGATGACAGTCCAGAGGGGTTAAGAGCCTTGCCCAAGGAGTCTAGCAGGTGTATCAAGGAGGGATCTGCACTGGGGATTTACAGGCTGCGTTTTGCCTATTGTTTACCTGCCCTCCCTCCTTAGATCAGAACCACAGAGGTTAGCTCTACCCTCAGAGGAAGGCAGGTGGGAACCTGAGCCCCTGGGCTCCCAGAAGCACCCTGTGCCCGCTGCCGCCCTCCGAGCCCCAGTGAACATCAGGAGCTCCCTTGGGGCAAGTGGCCCACATCAACTGCCCCTGGACTGGTCCAGACTCTTTGCTCCCCAAGCCGGTTCCTGGCACCGACTGGCACAAGGCCAGGCTGCCTGCACACCTGGCTCCCATCCTGGTCCCAGGGGCTCCACCAGGTGGTGGGGACAGGGAGGTGCTCAGGAGGCTCTGCCTTAGACAAGGGGTGCATGTGCATGGGGGGCAGGGCTCGGCTCCCCTCCCCCAGGCTCTCTTACTGGGGAACCTAGTGGGGAGGATGGAGCCCAAACACTGGAGGCCCCAGACTGGGTTCAAGGCCAGCTCTATCCTTTGAGGCCCTGAAGCCTGGGGATCTTGGTCTTCTCAACTGCAAAATGGAGACCTGCTCCAGGGGTGAAACAATAGCGTGGTGGCTGGCACACAGTAGGTGCTCACTAAATGCCAGCTGTTCTGGCTGCAGATTCCACTGTTGAGGACTTCTACGATTCCAGTTTCATTCACTCATTCATTTCGCCAGGATTTACTGAGACCCTACTATGTGTCAGGCCCTGGGCAGAAGGCTGCGGTCACGTCACAGAACGGAACAGACAAAACCCCCACCTTTGGACAGATAGTGCACAAGTAAACAAACAGCATCATTTCAGACCGTGGTACAGGCTTAGGAGAAACATAGCAGGGAGGTGTGATGGAGAGCAGCCGGAGAGTGCCTCTCTGAGAAGCAGCTGTGATTTGAAAGAGGGCAGTTGATGAAAGGAGCAGCAAAGGCAAAGGCCCTGAGGTCAGAATAAGTTAGGGGGTTCAAAGAACAGAAGAGCAGCCACTGTGGCAGGAACAGAGTGAGTGAGAGAGGGTCGGAGAAAGAGGGAGGGGGTGGGTCCTTCAGGGTCTCGGAGGCAGGAGGAATTTGAATTTCATTCCAACAGTGATTATTATAAACAAAGGCCAGAGTCATGAGTGACTACAATATACAAAGTGCAAACTCATCGTGATTCACTTCCAGCCCAGAGCTTGGGCCCTTTGGATCTGGCACCTTAAAGAAAAGCACCTGCACACTCCTCCCCTGCAGCTTTTCTTTTAAAAAGAAATACACAGGTAACAGGTCACTGCAATCTGTTAGATGTGAATGTGAGTTTGTTAGTTGCGAATGTGGCCACAGTCTCTGGATTTTGGTGCTTATTGGGAGAGTAGGATGGGCTGGGGAAGGGGAATAATATCACCTGCCCTGATTTCAACAGTGCCGTGTCAAATGGGGAAGGCTTGAGAGATCAGCTGGTCCAACCCCCTGACTCTCAGATGAGGAACCTGAGGTCCAGACGAGGGGAAGTGAGTGGCCAAAGGTGACACTATGAGTCAGAGGCAGATGCAGGACTTGAACCCAGGCCCCCTGACTTCCCAGCCAGAGTTTCTGAGAAATGGGTGTCTTGCCATGTGCTTCCCCTTTGCTCTTTCCTCCCAGACAGTGTCAGCTGCCCTTGGGACCAGGGAGGAGACCTGGAGCAGGGGTCCAGAGGTTGGGGGCCCACCCTCACTCTATCACAGAGTTTCTCTTCAGCAGCACTACTGGCATTTGAACCAGATCATTCTGTTGTGGAGAACGTCCTGTGTGGAGCCTTCAGATCATTTCTCAGATGGAAACAGGGCCATGGGGTTGCCTCTCAAGGTCATAGAACTGGAAAAAGGGAGGGAGAAAGCAGTTTAACTCAGTTAATAATGACTCCTGAGGGTTCAGCCCTACAATGGCAATTGTTGGATGTTGAGGTAAACAACAGGCATCAACGGGATGAATTAACTGAAGAAATTCTCCAGTGTCAGGAGAATAGTCCTTTGGCTCAAGATACACTTTCCAAACGGGTTTCACATGGGGATGAACAGACCATGATCTGGAAATGTAAGGTCTGAAGCTCACAGAATGGATAGTAGAACAGTAAAACTTCTGATACCGAAGACGCGTCAGCTGGGTTTGGAAAAAGTCATACCATGACCTATAAGAGTGTGTAAGAAAGCATATTGGAAAAGGATACTAGTTGTTAAGAACAGACTTTATTTTTTTAGAACAGTTTTAGATTTACAGAAAAATGGAAAAGGTAGCACCCTACACCCAGATTCTCCTAGGATTAACACCTTAACATTAGTCTGGTACATTTGTTACAATTAATGCACCAGTGTTGATGCGTTATTATTAACTAAAGTCCATAATCTATTCAGATTTTTAAAGTTTTTACCCAATGTCTTTTTTTTTTTTTTTTTTTTTTCTGTTTGAGGATCCCATTTAGGATTCCACATCACATTTAGTTGTCACGTCTTTTTTGGCTCCTCTTGACTGTGACAGTTTCTCAGACTTCCCTTGAATTGACAGTTTTGAGGAATATCAGTCAGGTTTTTCGTAGGCTGCTCTTCTACTGGAAATATTTGTCTAATGTTTTTGTCATGGTTAGGTGGGGGTTATGGGTTTTGAGGAGGTAGCTCTCAGAAGTAAAATGCCATTTTTATCATATCACATCAAGAGTACATACTGTCAACAAGATTTATCACTGTTGGTGTTGACCTTGATCACCTGGCTCAGGCAGTGTTTGTCAGGCTTCTTCACTGTGAAGTTACTCTTTTCCCCCTTTCCATATTGCCCTTTTCGGAAGGCAGTCACTCTGTGTAGCCTCCGCCTAAGGAGTAGACAGTTACGCTCTGCTGTACAAATGATTCAGAGTTCTTCTGCCCAGATTTGTCTGTTCTCCCTTATTTATTGATTTATTCAGTCATATCAGTATGGACTCATGGCTATTTATTTTATTTATACTTTGAGTTATAATTCAATACTAATTAATTTTGTTGTTCAAATTGGTGCAACTTTGGCCAGTGGGAGCTCTTTGAGTTGGCGCCCTTGCCCATTGATGTACCCCATCAATGTAGTGTTTTTTTTTTTTTTTTTTCTTCCTTTGAGCACTTGCTTACTTCTGGTACTACAAGATGCTCTAGACTCATTTTGTATATTTCTTGCCCCAATCTTAAAATCAGCCATTTCTCCATGGAGCCCTGGTTTCTTTCTGGAGAGTGGTGTTAGAAACCAATATCTGGGTGCCAGGTGTGCCCATTGCTAGTGGGTGGCATTTCTTTTAGGCCTTCTCAGCTGACAGAAAAAAGAAATACATGTGTGTATATATGTCTATTTACTAACCCATTTGTATGATTCTATCTACAAATATTTCTATATATAAACATCTATATCTATATTTCACTAAACATGAGTTCAAACTGATATCTCCAGAATCCATTATGTTTTATAAAGTGATTTGAAATAGTGGTGCATCACTATGTTGATAACCATAATTATCACTGCCACTTACTTTGTGCTTATTATGTGCTAAGTACTTTCTAAGTGTTTAACGAGCATTATCTCCTTTAAGCTGCACGACAGCCCCAGACCCTGGTTACTCCCCTCAACCCCATTTTACCAACGAGTTGTGGGAGGCACAGAGAAGCTAAGATCTTGATCAAAGTCTCCTATGTAGTAAGTGGTAAAGTTGGTGTCCAACCCTGACTCAGTTGTGTCAAGCATTCAAATACATCTACGTCTTGCATTAAAGAGAATTTATATACAACTGAAAAAAAAAAAGAGAAACATTGCCTTATACTTTTGACTGGTTGATATAGTATTATATTTCAGAGACCTTTAATTTAAATGTCATGATTTCCTTTGAAGCTAATACAATATTTTGGATCTCAGACATTTTCTGCTTGAGGCTCTGTTATCTCTAATGACCAGCGGATAAAAGAGCTCAGGCGCATCCACCCAGCCACCCTGCTGGGCTATTCTCAGCGCCTCCCTCCAGCTGGCCCCATGGGAAATTTTGCAGGGACACAGAATCTTCTGGGAAAAGTCCTAGGCAGCTCAGATCCCAGAGGGCCAAAGGAAGATGGAAAGGAAGCGTGGGTGGAGGGAGGGAGCGGGCAGCTGTGGTGCTCTGACCCCCAGGTGTTCCTGGTGTCAATCTGGTCTGACCTGCTGGGCATCTTCAGTGGGGAGTCTTGGACGGGAGCCTGCCCTGACCCTCAGTGTGGCCAGAGGGCGGCCAAAGGTCCCTCCTGCTTTTCCTCATGAAAGACTCCCTCCTCTCAGACTGGCCCCACCCTCCTCAGACCCAAGGCCATCTCATTCTACCTCCTCCAGGAAGCCTTCCCTGTCTGCCCCACCCTCAATGATGTCCGTGTTCCCTGAAATTCCACGCCTAGACTAAGGGTCTCAAACTAGTGGCCCTCAGACATGTTTTCTTTAACCTGCACAGTGTTTTCTAAAATTTTGATGTGTTAGCTAGCATCGAAGAGCAAGAGATTTCACGGAAATATGTGGACACCCAGCCTCTCTTACAGATGTTGAAAGACTGGCAGTCCTGAGCTCATATCCCCACCAGCTGGTTCAGCCCCATGCTGGGTGCATAGTAGGTTCTTGGCCTCTGTTGACAGCATGAATGGGCCAAATGCACTCAGCTTGGAACCCTGGCTTTGGAGGCAGACAGGACTGATTTTCAGTGCCAGCCCTGCCCTTTCCTGGCTATGGAACCTGGAAAAAAAGTTTCTTCTCACTCAGCCTCAGTTTTCTCATCTGGAGAATGGGCTTAAAATAAACCCTCATGGGGTGGTTGTGATGCTGAAGTGAGCTAACACATGGGGTGGGCTTAGGCCAGGATAGACTCTCAGGGAGCCTGGATAAATAGTTCCCTTTCTTCCTTGATTTCCTCCTCTGTTTGCTTTGCTTCCGGCACTTCTCATTTCCTAACGACCCCACTATCCATCTGTTCATCCGCAAATGCCTACTGTGTGCCAGACACATGTGAGACCTGGTTGCTGCCCTCACAGAACTCCTCTTCCTGGTCCAGCTGAGGAGAGAGCCATTTCATATTCACATTCATTTACTTATTCATTCACCTGTACAACAAATGTTTATTGAATGCCTACTGTGTGCCAGGCGTTGTTCAGAACACAGAGGATACAGCAGTGAATGCAACAGACAAAAGTCCCTGCCATCGTGGAACTGGCATTCTAGTGGTAGCTCAGGGACCATTAGCCAATATAGTATCAGGTAGCATTAAGTTCTGTGAAGAACAGTAGGTGTGATGGAGGTGCTGTTGTAAGCAGGGAGGGAGTAAGCCTGTGGCTGGCTCTCTGACATAAGAGCATTCCAGACAGAGGGAACAGGAAGTGCAAAGGCCCTGGGGCAGGCACAGGCCTGGGGTGTTTGAGGGGCAGTGAGAACCCAGTATGACTGGAGGAGAGCGAATTAGATATTTCTGTAATGTTAGAATTCCTCTCCTCCTTCTCTTCCTCCTTTCCTTCCCCTCCTCCTCGCTCATTTTTTTTCCTTTTTAATAATGAGTGTCTTAGTTTTGTAATCCAAATACACAATAATTTATAAAAATAGAAATAATATCTGGGAAGCCCTTGGCATGTTGGTATGCAGGAACAGTGACTGCTATTATTATCATTTCTTCTTCTCATTTCTGGTAGGAATGAATCACTTACTTCTAAAGTTTCCTAAAGAGGCAATGGACCCTTGAGCCCTTATCCCACTGTGGCGTGACTTTCTTCTTCTTTTCTTTTTCTAGCTTCATTGAGATATAATTGACATAACACTGTGTAAATTTAAGGTGAACCATGTGTTGATTGAATATACTTACATATCTCAAAATGATTGCCACCAGAGGATTAGCTAACACCTCCACTGGAGAGCCTTTCTTCTGCCCCATCATTCTTTTTTTTTTTTTTTTCCTTTTTGGTCATGCTGCATGCCATGGGGGATCTTAGTTCTCCAACCAGGGATTGAAGCCAAACCTCCTGAAGTGGAAGCGTGGAGTCTTAACCACTGGACCGCCAGGGAAGTCCCTGCGCCATCATTCTGAGGGTTTCTGGAGGGTGAGCATGGGGGGTGGGTATATGTATGTCTGTGACAATGGCAGGTGCCTCTTCCTTCTGCTCCCCAACCCTCACCGTCTCCTCTTCTCTTGCATCTTCAAAGTCTTCAGCAGAAGGAAGGACCCAAATGTGGGAGGTCTTGTTTCAGGGACATTGAGAATGTGTGAGTTCTCTGGAGTTTGTGATATGGGGGGAGGATGGGGGGAGGAGCCGTTCGTTGTGTCAGAAAAGTCGGGGGCGGTTCGCAGAGTGCTTGAGGATGAGTCTCAAGATAGTTCCCTGGTCTCACCTGTGGTCCTCTCACTGTCTTCAGGGCAGAGCTTCCGGGCTCCTTCCCATCTCCCCACCTCCCCGGACTCTGCCCAGTCCACCCCCTCGTCTCCTGCCCTGACCATTGCGGTCACCCCCTCCCTGGGTGCCCTGCTTCTGCCCTGGGCCCCTCAGCTGGTTCTCCGCACGCAGCCAGAGGATCCCCTTGGAACTAAGTCAGACCATGTCCCTCCCCTGCTCAGAGCCCTCCTAGGGTCCCACCTTGCTCAGAGGCCCTACGAGGTCCTACGAGGCCTGGTGTGATTGGACCCCATCACCACTCTGAGCTCGCCTCCCCCCAACCCCCATCCCCACCTTGCCCCATGGGCTCCAGTGCACTGGCCTCCTTGCTGCTCCATGAAGGACTCCCGCTTTGGTTCTCTGACCGCTGTACCCTCCCCATACACACATTTGTTTCTCCCTCTTTCTCCGGGGGTCAGCTGGCCCCCAGCAGCCTGCCCTGCCCACCCTTCAGCAGTGGGACCTCTTGTGACACCTGGTCACGGCTCCCTGTCTCCACCCTCCAAGCCCTTTATCTCTGTTTGGAGAAGCACATCCAGGGGTCTGCTCACTTGAAGATACCTGTGTCCCCTCAGGGTGTCAGCTCCAGGAAGGGCGGGCTGCGTCTGGGGGCTGTACCCCAGTGCCTGGGACAGTGCAGGCGTGCAGCATACAGTAGGTGCTCAGTGTGTATTTGGCAAATGAGTGAGCATTAGTGCTTTAAAATCAGACTTTGGAATCTTTGCAAGGTTCTTAAAATTCCAGCAGTGGAGAGTTCGAGACTCAGAGGCTCTGGGGTCCATCTGCTCCCCCAACTCCTGCCGGTTGGCCTGGCTCTGTTTGCTTCTCTCTTGGTCTCTCTCTCTCTTTCTGTCTCCTTCTGTCTTTGTGTCTTCCTCTTTGTCTCTCTGTCTCAGTGTCTGTCTGTCTCTGTCCCGCTCCCCTCCCTCTCACTGTCTCTCCCCTCTCTTTGTCTCTCTGTGGGTTTTCATCTCTCTCTTTCTCTGCATCTGTCTCTCTCTTCTATCTGCCTCTTCCCTCCTCTTCCCTCTCCTCTCCCTCTTCCCTCCTCTTTCTCTCTCCTCTCTATTTCTCTCTCTGTTTATCTCTGTCCTTTGTCGGTCTGTCTCTCTTTCTGTATCTCTCTCTCTCTTCTCTGTCATCCCCTTCCGCTAGCCTCCACGGGCAGCAGACCAGCTCCTGCTGTAGATTGCTTTTCTGCCTTTGCAGCTGCCATCTGCTCCACCGAGGGGCCCCCTCCAAGTGTGACAAAGTTGGTCTGTCCTGTGGTCCTGCAAGGAGCAGGGAGGGAGACAGGGAGGCTGGTGCTGGGCGTGGAAGCTCTCAGCAGCCGTCTCGTGGTGTGACTTGTCAAAGTCCATAACCTCTCTGCTCTCTGGGCCCTGTTTTCCTTGTCTCTCCAAAGAGAATAACCATTTCTGGGACTTCCTTTATTTCTCTTCCAAATCTGCTTAGTATTTTATTGGCTTGTGGTGATGCTCAGAGAAGTTTCTGGGTCGGGGTTCTTCACCAATGCAACCTCCACGGCATCAGGAGCAATCCTTTGCCAGGAGCTGACCACGTGTGGGACCAGGCTGGGCATGTTCCCTGGCTTAGGCCACTGTCTGTCCTGGGCTCAGCACGCAGGGCACTTTTTGCCCAGCCAGGCCTCCTTTCAGAAAATTGAACTCACTAGGCTGCCTCCAGTCTCAGGGCCTTGGCAGTTTCGTCTGTTTGGGGTGCTCTTCCTTTTATCCTTGGCCTAGTTAAACTCCTACTCCTTGTTCTGATTCTGGCTCAAACACCACCTCCTCCAGGAAGCCCTCCCTGATGGCACCCCCACAAACCAGGTCACCCTGTTAACTGCTTTCCGTCACTTAGCACAGTTGTAATTACTTTATTTGCTCTCAGCCCCCACAGTGCTCCCCATCCCATCATTTGAGCTTAAATCCCCCCCACCCTCCACACTCGGAGGGAAGTTGGGAGGCCCAGGCCCATGAGTCAGCGAAGTTCTCCTTCCTCTCTTGGCACTTTCTCTGGTGCGATTGGGAGCTGGCTTCCTCCAAGGGGGATTAAATTCAAGGGTACATATGTAGAGGGGAGGTGGGCAGGGCCTCTCCCCAGCTGCTGGACCAGTCATTCAGCACCAGACAGCTTTTCTCCATCTTCATCTCCATGACAACCCTTCCCTGCCTGAGCCACCATTCACATGCTTTCCTGTTCCCCCTGCCCCACCCAGAGAAGCCAGAGGGAGCTTTTCACAACCCAAATCTAACCTCCAATCGGCCTTGCTACAAGCTCGTCCATGACTCTCTGTTACTCTCATAATAAAGTCCAGCCTCCTCAGTTGGGCCACAAGCCCTCTGTGCCCTGATCTTGCCTCTTCCCCTTCACACACCAGCAACACCCAGCTCCTCGTAGCTCCCTGCCTCAAGGTCTTTGCACTTGCAGTTCCAGCTGGTCTGAACACTGTTCCCCCAAATGGACGAAAACTGCAAGGTTCGCTCCCTCTCTCACCTCCTTCAGGTCTTTGCCCAAATGTCGCCTTCCCAGCCAGGCCTTCCCTGACTGCCCAATTTAAAATTTTGACATCCCTACCACCCCTTCTCCCCTTCCCTCCTTTATTTCTCCCCATAACCTTGACACCTGGGAATAAGCCACACAGGGTACTGATTCATCTTGTTTCTTGCCTGTCTCTTCCACTAGAATGCCAGCTCCCCCAGGGCAGGTCCCTTGGTCGGTATTGTTCCCTGCTGTATCCCCAGCAAGGAGTGGGCCCAGGGCTGTGTGGCTTTGGGGTCAGACAGGCCTGGTTTGGAGTTCTGGCTCAGTCACTTCCTGGCTTTCTTCTTTCTGGGCCTCAATTTTCTCAGCTGAAAAATGAGAGAAAACTTAGAATTGGAGTAAGGATGAAATAAAATCCTATGTGTAAAAAAAAGGAGGAAAACGAAGAACCAAAATGAAAACTCATTATTCATCATTTTGGAGAAATGGGTGAGTCCATTCTGGTCTGGCCACACCATGGACTATTACGTAGCCATTAAAAAGAATGGCTCACAGTTTTCCTCGGTGCCTTGTGTGGTTAATCTTTTCTGTTTGTTTTTAACGTTCTTAATTACACAGGTTTTTTTTTTTTTTCTCTAGGGTTTTTTTTAAAATTTTTTTTCCCTAGGGTTTATTTTTATTTTTATTTTTTTAAATTAATTAATTAATTAATTTATTTTTGGCTGTGTTGGGTCTTCGTTTCTGTGTGAGGGCTTTCTCTAGTTGCGGCGAGCGGGGGCCACTCTTCATCGCGGTGCGCGGGCCTCTCACTATCATGGCCTCTCTTGTTGCGGAGCACAGGCTCCAGACGCGCAGGCTCAGTAGTTGTGGCTCACGGGCTTAGTTGCTCCGCAGCATGTGGGATCTTCCCAGACCAGGGCTTGAACCCGTGTCCCCTGCATTGGCAGGCAGATTCTTAACCACTGCGCCACCAGGGAAGCCCCCTAGGGTTTATTTTTAACTGAAAGAAATTCAAGGAAAATACAGTGTATATAGTATTCTACCTTTGTTCTAAAAGGGAGGACTGTATACATTCATATTTTTTATAGTTAAAAAAATTAAGATGAAATTCATAAAACATAAAAGTAATCATTTTAATTAATCATTCTTAGTTAACGATTTTAAAGTGTACAATTCAGTGACAATTAGTACTTTCACTATGTTGTGCAACCATCACTTCTGTGTAGTTCCAAAATATTTTCATCACCCCCAAAGGAGACCCCTACCCATTAAACAAGTCACTCATCCCAGCTTCCTCCCAGTCCCTGGCAACGACTAATCTGCTTTCTGTCTCTATGGGTTTATCTATTCTGGAAATTATATAAATGGAATCATATAATACATGACCTTTTGTGTCTGGCTTTTCAATCAGCATAATTTTTTCGAGGTGTCAGTACTTCATTCCTTTTCATGGCTGAATAATGTTCTATTGTGTGAATGCACACATTGTGTTTATCCATTCACCTGTTGATGGACATTTAGGTGTTTTCAACCTTTTGGCAATTATGAACAACGCTGCTATGAATACCCTAGCACAAGTTCTTGTTTTGTGTGGGTATTCTTGAATGAGAAATGCAAGATGCTGAAAAGAGTGTACAATGTGATCCTGATTTGTAAGAGAAATGACAGATAAAGAAATCCCTAGTCCAAGCAGAGTCTGCATAAGATTTTCATGCTTACAGAGAAATATGAAGGAACCCATTCTCGACTGTCAACATGGGGAGTGAGAAGGCTTTTGCAGAAAAGGAAAAGCAAAAAAAAAAAAAAAAAAAAAAAGAAGAAGGCCAGACGCCAAACCAAAACAGTGCACACAAAATAATTCCATTTAGGCATGTGTGACAAGTTACACATTGAGTCATTGTGTATGTCGGTATTAAAAAAAAAAAAAAACCAATAAAAAAAAAAGAAACCCAAAGTATTCTCTGCAAAAAGGTTGGACAGGGGCCTGGTGAGATGAGAAACTGAAGAGAAGAGGGTACCCCCAGGAGTCTGTTTGCCAGAGTGTGTCCCTCTGCCCCTGCCCTGCCACCAATTGCAAGGTCCCGTTGGAGCCAGATTCCCTCAGTGCTGCCCATTCTCTGGCTGGGACCTGCGGCTCCTTGGGAGGGGTGCGGTGGTCCTGCTTGGGGGCCCCTCAGCAGTGATCCCCCATGTGGTTCCCATTTCCTGCAGGGAGGTACAAGCCAAGGGGAAAGTGGGAAGGGGCCCAGAAGGAGAGAGAAGTGGGTGAGTGTGGACCCTGCGACCTCCACTGACCTCAGGGCACACACCCAGGATCCCGGATGGGCTGGGCCTCCTGGCTGCTGAGTTTGCTTTCTCTCTGCTGTCTCATTCTTTCTTTAGAAAATATTTCAACCACCGAGAACATCATGAGAGAGAGTATAAGAGCCCCAGGTCCCCATCACCTGGCTTTGTCCAATCTTAGCATTGTGCCGTATTTCCTTCAGATCTGTAACAGTCAGGGTCTGGCAGGAAGCAGACCCCTCTCAAATGGAGCACCCCGGGGAGGGTTTAATAAAGAGACTCTTTGCCAGGGTGTGGGCAGGGTTAAGGGAACTAGTAGGGAAAGGTACAGAGGGGGGCTGGCCTCAGAGGGGAGCTGATGTTTGCAGGGATGGGCCGCACAGAGAGGGCCCCTGGCAGGAGCTGAGACCTTTGAGAAGGACACCCAGCAGGGAGGGAGCTGTCCCCACTCCCCTCTCGCCCTCCCCTCTGGGTCTCTGGTGGTTCCTCCATTCAGCGAACCCCACAGAAAGCTGAGAGTGGGGTTGTTGGTATTCATGCACAAAGCTGAGAGCGGGGTTGTTGGTATTCATGCACGTCAGCTTCCCTGGCACAGATTAAGGTGGGGAAGGCGGTGATCTGGAGGGAACAAAAGAGGGCACATGCATCAATTTACACCCCCCTCCCGGCCAGTGGTCAGCTTGAGTCTGTGGTAGCCCCTGGTGTTGCTCTGATTTCAGTTCTGGCCCCTGGGATGTGGGTGACGTGGTTTGCTGGGGGGTGGGGTGGGGGGTGGTCCTCACACTGTCTTAGTTCCCTTTTTGCAGCTGCTATGTGCCTGCTGGTCACCTTTGTCATTTTCAAGCTCTGGTTTTTAAGTACCTGTTAATCGAGGACTTAACCTGCTAAGTGTTTCACACGTCTGATAACCTGAATCCTCTCCCCACCTTGTTTTATAGCTCAGCAAAGCAAGTTTCGGAGAGGAACAAGGTTTTGTGCAAGGCAGGGCCCGGAGCTGGACTTGAACTTGGAGCAGTTGTTGGGAAAATCCGGCCCTTAGCCTTGACATCCTCTGCCCATGGTTCAGGTTTCTTCCATCTCTACTCTGTGGAGTTCCCAGGAGAGCTTCCTGCTGACGGGATGTAATGCCCCCAGAAACCTCCAGCTGAGGATCCAGGATACCCAGGCTCCCTCTTGGGAAAGGGTCCTGATTCAGCCTGACCTGGGCTCTGCCACTTCCATCTGCATCAACTTGAGGGACAGTTGGACTCTCCAGGGCTCAGTTTCTCCATCTGGAAAATGGGCACAGTGTGAGCCCCTCCATGCAGGGAAGTTGTGAAGGTTTGGTGAAGTGACATGCAGGAAGCCTGGGACCGGGCACACAGGAGGCCGTCCACTGGGCCCTTCTGGGTTTCTGATTTCCCCTGAGACACCTCCTGGGGGCCGGATCCCCAGGTGGAGGAAGGATGAGGCCCAGCCCTCGGGGCCTGGGGGGCCTGGTCCCAGGACAATGCAGAGCATTGTGTTCATGCCAGCCCGGGTTTGGGGCTAGACAAATAGGAGAGTAATCTGGCCAGGACTCAGACAAAGACCTGGGGGCTGGTCGGCCGAGGGGCGTCAGGTTACCCCTGACGGGCTGCAGCCACACAGCCGGCTCCCCCAGTATCTCGTGGGGGTGTTTGCTTTTTCCCAAAGATTATTATTAAATGAGCGATCAGGGCCCCTGGCTGAGGCCTTGGCAGGAGGGTTTCATTACAGGAAGGACTGCAGGTATGGGGGGTTCCAGGCCTGAGGGGGCGTGTTGCTGTGATAGTAATAATGAGAGCAGTAATAATCACCGCCAGCCTGCGAGTGTTTCCCGCCGGCCAGGCCCCAGGTGAACAAGTCTCTTTGTGCCTCACTTCTCTCTGCAGCCCTGAGAGGCAGGTCCCGTGTCATAAATAGGCAAACTGAGGCTCAGAGACACTTTGGAGTCCCCACTCCCACCCCGAGGCCGTTCCCTTCGTTCCTTCAGTAGAGTGTGGGTGAGGTGGTGCAGCGTCTAGAATCACAGAGGTCTCCTCGCTTCCTCGCCTCTGTTTTCTCTTCTGGAAAGTGTGGATAACCTGACCTCATTGAGACGTTGTGAAATTGAGTGAGCACACAGGGAGGACTCCGAAAATGCCCATTCTCTTCCTTCCGTTTTACCAGAATGAATAAGGGCCAGGCTCTGCCTTTAGGGAGTTTGTACCAGGAACTCCCTGTCCCTCACCCATCACCTCTTTTCGATGTGTAAAGGCCTTCAGGGGGCCTGCAGGGAGTGAGTGGAGGCTGTATTTGAGGTGATTTCTGCTAGGGGGAGATGGTAAGAGTGCGGTCTGGGCAGAGGGAAGAGCCAGATCAAAGGTCTGGAGGCTGGAGAGACTGTCTAGGGAACAGTGCTGTGACTGAGTTAGACTGTGGGGTTTGAATTTCAGCTTTATCACATCTTTGCTGTGTGACTTCTGGCAGGCCACTGGACCTCTCTGGTCTCAGCCTCTTACCTGTAGAATGGCTGTGTGAGAAGAAAACCTTCCTCAGAGTGCTAGTGTAAAGAGAACAGTGTCCAGCTGTTCTACATTATGTGCCACATAAGATAATACTTAATAGATGTTATTTTTATTCATAACCACTTCCTCCAGGAAGCCCACCCTGACCTCCTCTGGCTCCTGAAGCCACTGGGGCTTCCTATATCAAAGAATGTTACCTATTCCACGTGCCAATTTCCCACTCCAACCTGGACCCTCTGACTGGGACCCCCATGAGGGCTGCATCCCCAGAACTCAGCAAGAACCCAGCACAGAGCAGCCATGGGGGCCAGGTGCTGGGTGAACAACATCACTGAGCACCTATTACGAGCCAAGTCCTTCACACACAAGTCCTGCATTTAACATCTTTCTTCTGGAATGTTGGCTTTGCCAAGATCAGCACAAAGTAGGCACTCCAGAAATACGTGATGGAATTGTTGAGATGAACTGGTACTCAGAGGAAAGAAGGCTTTCTGAGGATGGGGTCTTAGCATGTTGAGCTCATGAGAGAATAATAATAAGAAGAAAATAATAATAATGTTATTATTTATTATGCTCCGGGCTCCATGCTGAGTTGTTTCAGTTCATCTTCCCAGCAGGTTAGTGCTATTCTTGTTTCCATCTCACACACAGATGGGGGAACTGAGGCAGGAGGTTAAAGTGGATACTGCAAGTTACACAGCCAGTGAGTGGCAGAGCCAGGATTAAACCAAGACTGTTTGACTGAGGAGCCTGTCCTGAGTCTGTTACAACACACCTACCACTACCTAGAAGGGAAGTACTGTTACTGTACCCATTTTGCAGATGAGGAAACAGAGGCTCTGAGAGGCAAAAGGCCGGGCCCATGTCTGGAAGCAGAGATGGTGGCTGAGCCAGAGATGTCCGAGGGAGGGCCCCAGCCTCCCAGGTTAGTACTCTGAGGGAGGGGTAGCTGTTGCCTGCCTGTTAGTGTTTCTGGCTAATACCCCAGCCTCTGTTTACCCAGCCCAACACCCAAGAGCTGCCTCTTCCGCCTGTCTGGGAGTCTCGGGTGCCTTCACAATAGGATTCTCTGTCTCTGCAGCTGGTTTTCATTCAAGCCCTTTGTGCTGAAAATTCAAGAAATGAAAAGAAAATTTGGCTCCGCCCCTCTCCTTTGCTCCCTGGGGAGAGAGGATCTCAGCCTTTTCTTTCCCTCATTCTGGGACCCAGAGATGTCCACATCTGTCCTCGGTCACACAGCAGGGTTGGAGCCAGGACCCTGGCCTTGGACTCCTCATTCAGTGCTCTGCTCACGGTCGCCACCCCCCAGCTTCAGGGCCAGTCACCCCCTCCTCAGCCCTGCATTTACTCTTCCTGGCTCTGTCTTCTAGGCTTGCGGGGAGCAGAGGAAGGGGGACTAATGTGCCCCGAGGCTCACTACATGCTGGGCACCCTGCCAGCCTCAAAGTCACAGGCTCCTCACTACAGCGCAGTAAGGTCCTGTCACCCACTGAACAAAGGAGGAAACTGAGGCTGAGAGAGGCAGAGTGCCTAAGGTCCCAAGCTGGGAAACGGCAGAGCTGGGATTTGAACTCATGCTCCCACGGCGGAGTTACTGCCACATCTGGCACCCTCATTTGGACCCTGTAGGGAGGTCCCAGCCCTGGGGCTGGTGGGGGATCCTAGAGGGAAGTGGGAGCCTGGGCAGGGCTAGGGCCCTGGAGCTGAGCCAGACAGGAACAGTGGGTGCTCAGGTGTGGTGGTGACCCTGGGTGGGGCGTCAGCTGGAGCAAGGGCTGCAGGGAGAGGCAGCAGGCGGGCCCAGGAGACTCCCTCCCCTTCCTCTAGCTCCTGGGTCAGGGCCTGGGGTCACTCCAGGCACCTCAGCACCCAAACCTGGACAGACCCAGGGCTCCAGCAGGAGACAGGACACAGGAGGCAGGGCCAGCCCCGTGCAACAATAATGGCTGATGGCGATACTTCCTGTTGACTGAGCACGAACTACAGGCCAGGCTCTGTGCCAAGGTCCTTCCTGGGTCTTCACAACCAGCCTAGGAGGTGGGACTGTGATTAATGCCCTTTTACAAGTGTGGAAAGTGAGGCCTAGAGAGGCCCTCAACCCTTGCCTAGGCCCACACGGGGACAAGGAACTCTGGAAAGTGGGGCCCTCAGAGAGTGAGCTGCCTGTCCCAGGAGGCATGCAAGCAGAGGTGGAGGGAACTCAGTGGGGTCAGTGGGGACGTGCTGGGAGTTAGTGCTCACTGAGGGCAGTTCACTGAGCATGGGGCCAGGGAAGCTACAAGTTGGGGGGTGAATGAGGCCTCGGCCTGTTGTGGGGATTAAGCAAATTAACAGGTGCTCTGGATTAGAAATGTACCTGGTATAGAGTAGGTGCTCAATGAATGAGAGCACCCTTCATAGAGCACCTACTGTTTGCAGAAATAGTAACTCACACTTATGGAGACTGCCATGTACCCAGGCCCTGTGCCTGGATGTTTTTGAGAGTTCACTATGTCTCAGCCACTTTGCTGAGTGCTCATGGATTTTTGAGACTCATGACACCACAGATGGACACCTGCTGTTCTTATCTCTATTGGCAGTTGAGGACACGCATGGGAGACAATCAGCATGGCTGGCTGCATGAGCCAGTGTTTCTCTGCTATGTGGCCTTGGGCAGCCGCTAAGTTCCCTGGGCCTCAGTTTCCCCATCTGTAGCATTAGATGTGTCTACCCATGGCATCCTAGAGTTCTAGAATGAGGTTTTAAGTGTCATCCTAGGTGAGGGTTTAAGCGTCTGCAAGGCTACTTTTTTTCTCCCAGGAACTTGCTGCCCCAAATGAAATCCTCTAAAAGACTCTTTTAAGGCCTTCTCACCCCTCCCTCTCTCCACTTTCTCCCATCTCAGGGTTCCTTCCCATTTTTCTCTTTTCGCAATTAGGCTTTCTTCCATGCCTGGAAGAGTAAAGACATGTAATTAAATCTTATAACAAGAGTCTGGATGTGGGGCTATTCCAGGATCAGTTAGCTGGGCTCTAGGTGGACTTCTCTTCCCTTCTCTTTTCCTCATGGGCCTCAGTGGCTGCTGTGGCACCAGACATCACATCCCACATGACCACATCCTAACCAGGAAGGGAAGGGGGGCTGGGCAGGAAAGCGTTCTTTCTCATCTAGAATCTCACTCTTTTATCAAATAGGAAAATATTTTCTAAATGTCCCAGTAGACTTCCCCTGGAGTCCCATGTGACAGTGGAGTCATATGTTTACCTTTAAACCAGAAAGGAATTCCCATGGCTGACTTGGACCAGTCAGGACACAGCCTCTCCATCTGTCCCAGAGAAGTTTGGGCTCTGAAGGTGATGGGGGCTCATCTGGGCCGGCCACCAGTTCCAGTCTCACTGACATCCCACATCTAGGCTGCACAGGTGGGCTTGGGTTTGCTGGGACTTCTCTCACTTGTCCCCCTGGGCCACTCCCCACACCTTGAGCACTGTCTTCCCAGAACTAGAGGCTGGTCTCTCCAGTTCTCCTCTGTCCTCCCTACCCGTTCTTTCCCAGGCCTCACAAATGGCCCTTGAGGTGGGGTGGAGCCCTCTCCTGCCTTCACCTGACCCCAAGCCCGGCAAGCTCAGTTACACAGCAGCCCTCTTCCTTTACAAGGGCTCCCCAGTCCCTGTCAGTGTGACCACTGGTGACCCAGGCCACACGGTCTGCCTGAGCCCAGCTGCTTCCTCCTCCCAGGTCTCTGTCTTGCTCAGTTTCCCAACTCAGAGACATGGATGTCACTTAACCTCCTGTGTCTTCCCTGGCTCAGAAAATGGCACTGCCATCAACCCAGGCGATCAGGCCTCAGACCCTGGAGTTATTCTCAACTCCACCCTCTCTAACCCCACATCCAATCCATCAGCAAATCCCATCGGCTCTGCCTTCTGACTGTATCCAGACTCTGACCCGTCTCTCCCCTGCTCTGCCATCACCTGGTCCATCCTCCTCATTACTCCCGCCCTGCTGCCACCTTCCAGAGGGATCCTGTTAGAACTTCAGTCAGCTCACCCACACCCTGCTCACAGCCCTCCCAGGGCTCCCACCTCCCTCCCTGCCCCACAAGCCCTGCAGGATGGGCCCCTGCACCTGCACTCCCTCCCCTCCCACCTCCCCTCTGACCACGTTGACTTTCACGCCTCCTTAACACACCAAGCTTTTTCCATCCTTTTCCCGCCTTTGCCCTTGTCGTAGTTCACTCTGGAGCATTGGAACACCGTTCTGGATCTTTCTGTGACCTGCTCCTCTCCTCAGGCTCCTGAGAGGAACCTCCCAGGCCACCCCCCGCAGTAGCCCCTCTATCCTTCTCTGTCCCTGACCCTGATTTATTTTTCTGTTGAGCATTTGTCATCCTCTCTCTCTCTCTCTCCATTTATTTGGTCATTTGTTCAGTGTTTTGTGCCCACCGTGACCCCACCCTGAAGGTGAGCTCTAGCAAGTGGGAATTGTGTCTTATCCACATGGGGCCTGGCACACAGTAGGTGCACAAAACACTGTGTTTGGCGACAGTATTGGCAGCTCCTCCCCGGGATGCAGCCCATGCGGACATTGTCTGGGTGCCAAGGTAACCCCTGGCTGAGAGCTGACGGGTCCCTTTCAACCCAGGGGCGCTGCCTGGTCCTGTGTGGGGGGCAGGTGGGGGAGGGTCCCAGGAGGTGGGGAGAGGATCTCTGAGCCTCCATCTTGCCCAAAGCAAAGGGCAACAGAGCCCAGACCCTTCTCGCAGCATCATGGAGCCTTTGGGAGCCTGGGAGGTGACACTTGGCAGGAATGGAATTTAGGAATTTTCAGTCCATCCTCAGTGCTCCCTTTGGAAACATCTTCTCTGATGGTTTTCTTTTTTTCTGAGCTGCGGTACCCACTGTTCAATGGAAGATCCCATGGCGGTCGCCCATATCACCCAAGGGCAAACTCTAAATCTGGCCCGTAAGGTGGAAATCAACCATAGCCAAGTTCCCCTTGGGGATTCCACAGGAAGGACACAACCCTCCCCAACCGAGGTGGATGTACGGTCTCCATAAATTCAGCCTGCCGTCTTCCCAGCATCGGGTCCCACCCAGGGGGAGGCCTTGCTTGTGTTTGGGGGCTGCAGTGTGGCAAGAGGGCTGCGTCTGAGCAGACTCAGACTATGGGCGCACTGCTAACCCACATCTCCCCTCCCAGCGTATCTACCAGGCAATCAGTTCTTCTCTCTCCGAGACTTTTTATTTTTTGCTGAGCATGTGTAGTTGAATTCCTCTTAAAGTGCCTAACTTGTGACTGCCCTGAATACAACATAAGTAAAGGCAGGAGATCTGTTCTGATTGATGTCAGGGATGGGAGACCTCCTGGCCTTGACCTCTGCTCCAGGGTGATCCCAAGGCCCATCCTTAGAATACCAGGCTCAGGGGAAACCAGTCGGAAAGCCCACGATTGAGGTCCATCCCTTTGGTTTCTATCGAGGAAAGGAAGGCTCTGAGAGGTGAGGGAGACAGTGCTTTGGGGAACAGGTCGGGGGTGGCTGAAGCAACCGTCTTGGAGGAGGGGGTCTGGGCAGAGCAGAGGTGGGGCTGGGCCCAAGGCCAGAGCAGGATGTGGTAGAGGGCATCTGGAGGGTGTGACTTGCCATTCATTCACGTAGAATGAATGTTGCTCCATTCATTCTACATTTGCCATTCATTCATTCATTCAACAAATATTAATGAAGCACCTACTCTGTGCCAGGCGTTGGGGAGACAATGATCCCTGCCCACAGGGAGCTCATAGCCCAGTGTGGGAGATGGACGTTAACTAAATCATCATCAGAACTGTCCATTTGTGACTGACAAGTATGAGGTGATTTGAGGGCCTGTAATGGGGCAGGAGGGTTGACATGATTGGGGCAGTCAGGAAGCTGGAAGAGAACTGAACTGAGAACTGAGAACTGGAGAGTAAGCAGAGGCCAAGTAGATGAGAAAGGGAGGAACAAATGTTTCAGCAAGCGGGCACAGCATGTGCAAAGGCCCTGTGGTGGGACAGAGCAGAATGAATAAGTGAATCTAAAAGAGCATGTAGCTGGAGCCATGAGGTGGGAGGGGAGTGGGGAGTGAGGAAGGCTGAGGGCTGGGCTGGACAGGCTGCACGGGGAGAGCAGCCTGCTCTTACACTGAGGGCAGTGGGGAGCCTTGGGAGGGTCTGAGCAGGGAGACAGTGTCAAGAGACACCTCTGCTCACCTCTGCCTTCCCACCTTACTACTTGTCATACCCTGGCTCAGCATCTTTCATGAATTTTTTCCTTGAATCTCCACCACAGACCAACTCCTGAAGGTGCCAGGGATTGAGCCCACTTGCCAGATGAGGAAACTGAGTCTCTGGATCTTTTCATGGCCCCACCCACTTCCTCCTGCCCAGAGAAAAGAGGAACAGGGAACAGACACCCGATGGTCAGCTGGGAAGAGTCTGGGCTGGGAATGGGGAGGGTGGGGCCCTTAGAGGTCCACGCCTGGATGGGCAGGGGCCCTGCTTCCGTTTAACCACAGCCCTGTGACATGTCTCAAAAGGGAAGCAGAGGCTGCCTGTCTTCATCCTCTGTACCCTAGGGAGGGGGCTAGGGATGCCCTGGGGGAGGGCAGGAGCCGGGGTGAGTGTGCTGTCTCCTCCCCCAGGCTGCAAGACTGGGTTCTTGGAGAACTTGGGGGTCAGCTAAACCCAGCCTGGTGACCTCAATCAAATCTTGTCACCTTGGCTTCCTCCTCTATAAAGAGAGGATCAGAACCTCTCCCCAGACTATTCTCAGGTTTAGCACACATTGGGGCCTCGCTGAATGGTTGGTCAATGGTTGTGAGTTAGAGGAGCTAAAGATGTTTTTCTTCCTGAAAAAAGTAGCCAACCAGACAAAGAACCCATGAATTTGACATTCAACAGATATTTTTTGAGCACTGTGTTCCAGGCCTTGTCCTGGGTGTTGCGGACATAGCAAAGAACAGACCAGACATAAGTGCCTAGAGATGCCCCACCGTGCCTGGTCTGTGGCAGACATCACTAATCGATCATCTTCCCACTGAAATCAGAATTTTCCCCAGCGCTGTACACTCTCTGGGGGATGGCACTTGAGGGGGACCAACCTGTCATTCCCATGGAGGGACAGCGCATGGGGACTCGGAAGATCCCAGTGAGAACCCCCCTAGGTGATTTATGCTGTTTCCTCTCAGTCTATTTCAACAAATATCTATTGAGCACCTACTGTGTGCCAGGTGCTGGGGACACAGCAGTGACCAGGGTGGGCGCAATGCTTGCCCTCATGAAGCTGGCATTCTGGTGAGGGAGATGGACAAATAAGTAAACAAATAAGTAGACACTTCCAGACATGGATAGGTGCTACAAAGACATAAGCAGAGGGGTGCAGTGGAGGGTGACAGGGGAGATATCAAGGTGGCCCAGGGAGGTGGGGGGGACTCTGGGAGGAGGTGGCATTTATTGAGACCTGATTAATGAGATGCAGCCACCAAGAGAAAATATGGAGGAACAGTGTTATAGGTGGAGGGGACGGCAAGGGTGAAGGCCTGGAGGTGGGAATCAGGTTGACTTATTTAAGGAGTAGAAAGTATTCCTGGGTATTCCTGGGCAGCATGAGTGGGGAGAGAAGTGGGAGACGGTGTTGAAAGGGGAAGGGGCCAGACATCCAGGGCTTGAAGGCCAGAGTCAGGCATCTGGATTTTATCCTAAATGTGATGGGCAGTCACTAGAGGGTTGAAGCAGGAGAGTGACTTGGTTGGGGTTATATTTTTGATCTCTCCAGCTGCCATGTGGAAAGGTTGTATAGGGGACAAAGGTGAAACAGGGAGACCAGGTTGGAAACAACTGCAGATGTCCAGGCAAGTGTTGATGGTGGTTTGGACCAAGGTAATGACAGTGAATACAGGGCTAGATGGCCAGGGCTGGCGGGAGGCCCAGGGCTCTGTATTTGGTTTCATTTTTCCTTTTTACACAATCCACCCCAGGGCTCTGGGTCACTGGACTTTCCCTAGCACGGCTGGTAGAGTCCACAGCAGGCTGTCGATACGGCCTTTTCCTCCTCCTGTCCCCCTCCCTGCCCGGCCCTGGACCCCAACCCTCCTCTCCAAGCGCAAGCCCAGCCCCAGTTACTCTGTTAATGTCTCCCCCAGAGCCCAGACTTTGCCTGTGGTCCTCCCAATATGCTGTTGCAGGGAGGGCCCCAAGGGTCTGGGCCGACAGAGGTAGATATGTTCCAGGATCCTTGATCGTAGAGAAATACTTGAAGATAGCTTGCCAGAGGGTAGCCTCTATCTTAGGAAAGTTTTCCTCTGATCCAGACTGTTGCTGAAATGGGGCAGCAGACATACTCTCCTTACTTACTCAGGCCTCAGGCGCTTGGATTGGCAGCGGCTGGAGAGCTGTATTGAGGAGGGTTCTGAGGCTGCATCTGGGCTCCTAGGAGGGAGAGTCATAATTGATAAGGAATCCCTATTGTGGGTCCAGGACAGAGGATATGTGTCATGTTGGCCTCATCTTTGTGTCTCCAGCACGTAGTAGGTCCTCAGGCTTGCCCTCTCCCATTGTGCTGCTAAATCTTCAAGTATAATCGATGCTGTTTGAAAACACCCTGTGGACTTGCTTTCCTCATCTGTGAAATGGGGCTGATGATGACAATGCCCCAAAGAGGCTGGGAGGCTTAGAGGAGAGGCTTCCCTGCTCCCCAGAAGTGACCAGAAACAGAGGTGCTGAGAGCTGCGTTGTCCAAAGTCATGCAGCTGGGAGATGGCAAGGCTGAGATTTGAACTCAGGGCTGGGTCAGGGAGGGCAGGCGGAACAGTTGGGCTGGGGAGGGGAAGATGCTGCCCAGATCTCCCTGTGACCCTGGACCCCACTTCTCCTTTCTGCCCAGTGTACTCAGCACACAGGAAACCTGGCTGGGGCCTCCCTTGCCCATCCTGTCTGCAGCCGGGTGGACACGGGGTCCTGGCGTCACCCGCCACCACCCCGGGCCTCCCACTTCCTGTCTTGTGCAAGATGAGGCGTGCCCTGCGTGGAATGGGCAGGCGGCTCTGGCGGATGGGTGGACGGGTGAGTGGGGGCCTCTCAGGCAGGGTCACTGCCCGCAGTTACCACTAGCAGGCCTGGCCTAGCCCCCGCCCCTTCCTCCTCCTCCTCTGTTTCCCCAAAGTTCAGGCAGCCTTGAGCAAGAGGCTGGGGAACCTGGGAAATTTGGGGAGGCCACCCAGCCAACATCTTGTCCCAACAGAGCATGCCTGGGCTTGGGTCCTTATGGAGAGGGTCCCACACGACCATGACAACTATAATAATAATGGCTTCCATTTATTGAATGCCTGTGACACAGGCACCATCTCACTGGAACACAAATATTTATATAAACACCTACTACTACTTGCATGTGCTGTTTTAAACCCTTTATATCTAGTGTCCCATTGAATCCTCACAAAAACCTTGTGAGGTAGCTTTTTATTTTAATGATCCCCTTCTTCAGATGAGGAAACCGAGGCTCTGAGAGGTGGAGGGACTTGCCCATGGTCATGCAGCTCAGCTGCATCCCTCTGAAGGTCGTTGTCTGTATCCTGGGGCCAGCACTGTTCTGGAAGTCGAGAGATCCAGAAGGAGGGGCATTTGGCCACTCTCCACCTGGGCAGCCCATGGCATGTGGGTGGCCTCTGTGGGCCTCAGTTTTCCCACCTGTACCAGCTCTGGTTTCTCAGGCTTATGTTTGTGGGTCAGAAGGTCTGGGGCAGTGCCAGGGTAGGCAGCGTGGGGAAGAAAGAGGACCAGAAGACACTTCTGGGATGGCTACAGTCCCACAGCCCCAGGTACTCACAGTGCCCACCTGGGAGGTCACACCTGTGGTCACTGTCCTCAGTCTCTCTGCCTGAGGGCTTCCTCTGGCTGCAGGAGTGCGGGGTGGAAGTGTTGAGACCCTCACCAACAGAGGTGGGAACCGGTGGGTAAATACCCCGGCGTCCTAGCTCTGGGGATGTTCTGCTCCTTCTCCCACAGGCTCCCGGGGGCCGGGCCCACAGAGGCAACCTGCTCACCCCCCTTCCTTGTCTGACTTCCTCACTCTCTACTGATGTTTCTGGGATCACCTCCCAAATAAACGGCTTGCACCCAAATCCTTGTCTTGGGTCAATTTTGCCCACTTAAGCCGGCAGCTTTACCTCTCTGAGGTTAAGAGTCGTGAATCAGACAGACGTGAGTTTGAATCCTGGCACTGCCGCTAACCTTGCCTGTGACCTTGGGAACCTGCCCCCTCTCTCAGAACCTTGGTTCCTCCATCTACGAAGCAGGAACTTAGGACCGGAGAACCAAGTGATGACGATATGGACAGGGGAGTGTGAGGTGATGGGGACCAGAGCCTAGTTTCCAGCTGCCGGGCCCACAGGTGATGCTAGGTGCCATCTCTGAAGGCTTCTGGGGTGGGATGAGTAGGCCGGGAAAGAGGGAAAAGGGAACAGCCTGGACAGAGGTGTGGAGGAAGGTCTGGCCGTGAGTCCTTCTCAGCCTTGTTTGGCTGGCAGGGGAGGTGGATGGGTGGGAAAGACAGACCACCTGTTCCATCCCCTTCCTGCTGCCTCCTGGGATTCCAGGGAGCCTAGTGGGATGCTTAGAGCACAGCAGAGAACAGTGAGTTCACTTACTGTGGGGTGAGAGGTTGGGCCGGTTAAGGGAGCTGTATCTGCAGGGCTCTCATCAGGGAGACAGCATCTCATCCCTGGGGTCACAGATTCCAGGGCTACCTGTCCATGGGGTCTCTTCACTGATTCTGTGCTTGAGGCAGGGGTGTGGGGGACTAGGTGCCCCCTTTTACCCTGGGTGGGTCCTTATGCCCAGAAGGGGCCCCTTCCCTCCACCACAAACCTGGGGTCCTCCGTGATGGCAGCCGCAGCCACCTGGCTGCCCAGGCTCCAGACCCGGGTTTCCCTCTCCTGCCCCCATGGCTAGTACACCAGCGAGCTTGTCCACATGTCCAAGGGTCCACCTCCAGTGCCCCACCCTGGTCCAGCACCGCCTTCTCCCGCTGGGACCTTTGCAACTGCCTCCTCATTGATCTTCCTGCCTCCACTCTTGCCTCTTAAGCCAGAGGGATTCCCCTAGAACCCCAAACAGATCCTGTCCCTCCTCTGCTCAGAACGCTCCATGGCTCCCACGGCTCTCAGAGCAGATGCCAAAGTCCTTACAGCAACCCACAAGGCTCTGGGGGATCACCCCACCCCCTGCCACCTCCCAGCCCTCTCTAATTTCGCTCCCTCCCCCCAACCCCAACCCACCTGCTCTCCCCAATTTTCTGCTCAGCTGTAACCACACTGACCTCCTCCTTGTGCCACAAACACACCAGTTATGCTGCTGCCTCAGGGCCTTTGCACTTGCTCGTTCCTCTGGAATAGAGAACCCTCTTCCCCTTCTTCCCTCAGCTGTCACCATGGCAACTCCTCTGCAGTCAGGCCTCAGCTCCAAAGTCATCCCTTGGAGAGGCCCTCCCTGGCTAGCCCCTCATTTCTATCACCTCATGCTCTTTTATTTTCTTCCTAGGACTTAGTGCTTATCCTAGCAGATTTCCCTGCTTGTTTATCCCATTTCTTGTCTGTTTCCTTCTACTGGAATGTCACCATCACTCAAGGGGGGACTTTTGTCTGTGTTGTTCATTGCTGTACACCCAGTCCCCAGCACAGTGCCTGTACAGAGCACGTGCCCAGTAAACACTTGTGAATGAATGAATGATTTTTGACAGATGAGGGGGCTAAGGCCCAGAGAAAGCCCTAGGGGGCTCACGGTCCAGTGCTCTTGCTCCTGACTCACCTTGGTCTCTGGAGCAGTTTGTTGCCAGTGCAACCGTAGTGCATGCTAAGTTTGGGGGTCCTTGGAGCAGATCTCAGCCCCTGCCTGTCTTGTTTTGTCCTATGGGACTGTAGGCAAGTCAGTTTCCTCATCTGAAGGACGTGTCACGTGAAGGTCCCAGCAGCACAGAATTGAGGTGTGTGGGATGAGATGGTGTGTGGTGAGGGCTCGGCACATAATAGGTGCTCAGTAAATAGGAGTGGGGTTGGCTGTGGGGGAGGCTCTGGTTTGCAGTCCCCTCCCCCTCTGCTCCAGGGCCTGTAATTACCACTTATCCTGGTCAGTGGGCTTGAGAGATTCCATGTGTGGGCAGGGCTGTGGCCAGGGTGCTCGCCTGGCCTCCCGGCAGGTCCCACGGGCACTATCCGGCCCAGGCTGACATTCCAGGCACATTTCCCAGTCCTAGGGCTGCCGCAGATCAGCACAGGCTGGGGGTGGGGGTCGTAGGCTAGACAAGCCAGTCAGCCTCCCAGTTTGGGCCTCCTGTCTGCTAGCTTCCTGCTGGGTCTCCTGAGGTCCAGAGGGGTCTCCAAGTCCTTCCTTCTCTCTCCAGCTGCTACCATCACCTCTCATGCACACTGGCACAGAGGCCTCCATTCCATCCCTCCAGAAATTCCCTCTCCACACTAGCCAGAGGGGTCCCGTAAAACTATGGATCAGCCCACGTTACTCCCCCGCTGAGTGGGATCCCCAATGCTCTGAGAGTCAACCTCAAGTTCTTCCCTTGGCTCACGAGGCCCTGTATCAGAGAGACCTCCTCTCCCTCCCCCTCCTCCTCACTCACCCTTCCAGACATATTGGCTTCCCCTGTGTCTCTGAAATGACCCAAGCTCGTGCTGCCTCAGGGCCTTTGCACTGGCTGTCCCTCTGTCTGGAACACTTTTCTCCCAAGGGTCCGCAGGCCCCCCTCCACCTCCCCTCCCCACCTAGTATTCTGTGTCCCCATCCCTGCTTTATGTTCCCCTGGGGTGCTCATCACCTTCTGGCACACTGTAGATTTTTCTTATCCACTAGTGCAGGGATTTTTGTCTTTTTGGTTCTCTGTTGGATCTCCAGTGTCCAGCACAGTGCCTGGAACATAACTGGTGCTTGACAAGCATTTGTTGAACAGCTCTATGAGTTGTTGGCAGATAAGGACACCAAGGTCCCTCGGTGTAGGTGACCAGCCCAAGGCCATACAGCTAGTCCAAGATTAAGCCAGGAGAGGAGCCCAGGTTCATCAGATCCTGGAGCCAGCATCTTGGAAACTGCTTCAGGAGAGTAACAGATGGGATCGAGACCCTAGCAGTGGAACCTGATGATTCTGCCGTCCCACCAGCCCCAGGCTGGGCAGTGCTTGGGCTGGTCCAGGAGTCCCGGCCTGCCTGCCCGGGCATTCCAGGCTCCAGCCCAGGTTCTGAGCTTTCTATTTTGAGCTTCCTAGTCCTGAGGACTGTGTGTTCCCAGCAGGCGGCGCGGGCCAGAGGCTGAGCCTGGGTGTGGCTGTCACCCTATCTGGGGCCTGGTGGTGGCGGGAGCTGGAGCTGGAGCCCCGTCAGGGAGCCCAAGGACCCAGATTCCTGGGTCTTTAACCTATTGGCTGCTGAGGCCTCTGAGGCAAGTCTTGTTCTCTGTCTGACTGTCCCCCATTCAAGCTCCTGCCCTGGTATCTTGCAGGGGTGGTACCGACTCATCCCACCTTGGATTAAACCCCTCTGATTGTCCCCAGGACTTCAGGGCCTATTTGAACTCTGGTTCTGCCCCTTTATAGCTGTGTGACCTTGGGCAAGTCACTCCACCTCTCTGAGCCCATTTCCTTATCTGGGAAATGAGCACAATAAGAGTAACTATCTCTTGGGATTGCTGAGGAGATTCAGTGTGATAAAATTGATGAAAGTGCCTTGCACTCAGGAAGTACTCAATAATTAGCCCCCCACCCTCGGGGGGGCATTTTCTCCCCATGGCAATTTCTCCCGTTGCCCTCCTTACCACCTGGTACTTTTGTATTAATTTGCGTGTTGGTTGCTCAGCTGCCTTCCCATCTAGAATGTCAGCTCCACCAGGGCAGGGACTTTTGTTTGCCTTTTCACTGCTGCCTCCCCTGCAGTCCAGCACAGTATCTGGCAAACAGCAGGTGCTCAATAAATGTTTGTTGAAAGAATTAATGAGTAAATAGTGACCCATTGGGGAACACAGACCCTGAGCTCTGAAAGTGTGTCCTCACCCCCCTTCCCTGGCCCAGGGAGGGGGGTACCTAGGGTCCTCAGGTGCTTGTTGGTACCAGACAACCCTGCTGCATCTGATCCAGTAGCCAGTGAAGCTGTCCAAGTCAGCATCATCTTCATTTCACAGATGGGGAGAATGAGGCTCAGAGAGGGGGAGTCATTTGTCTAATGTCACACAGCGGTCATTGTCTGAGCCAGGATTACAACCCAGGACTGTGTATGGGATGGATCATTTTTTCCCTGGAAGGAGTTGGTGGTAATGGAGAGCATGGTGGGGCTGGGAGGGGGTCCCAGGGAGGGAGGAAGGGATGGGAGGTGTGTCACCCCTCTCGAGTTCCATCTCTCTTTGTGTCTCTCTGTTTCTCTTTTCATCTCCCTGGATTCCTCTGTCTCTGTCTTTGTCCTGTCTCTCTCTGCCTGTGTGTTTCTCTCTCTCTGTCTCTCTCCTTCCCTTGTGTATTTGACCCACTGCCCAGGAGGGAGTGCGGGTAGCAGACTCCTGGTGTGGGGAGGACTGAGCTGAGGATCTAGAGCCAGACCCTGTTCCAGGCCCAGCGTGGGCCCCAGGGTCTTGGTCTCAGTCTCCAAATTTCAGCGTATAGAGAGCCCCAGGCTCAGTTTCAGAAGACCTGGTTTGGAATTTCAGCTTTGTCATATCTCAGCTCTATGGCATTGGTCACTTAACCTGTTTCTGTAAAATGGGACTATTGACACCCCTATTTCATAGAGGTTTCTTTTTTTAAATTAATTTAATTTAATTTATTTATTTTTGGCTGCGTTGGATCTTTGTTGCTGCGTGCAGGCTTTCTTTAGTTGCGGCGAGCTGGGGCTAGTCTTCGTTGCGCTGCGCGGGCTTCTCATTGCAGTGGCTTCTCTTGTTGCGGAGCATGGGCTCTAGGTGCGTGGGCTCAGTAGTTGTGGCACGTGGGCTCAGTAGTTGTGGCTCGCAGGGTCTAGAGCACAGGCTCAGTAGTTGTGGTGCATGGGCTTAGTTGCTCCGCAGCATGTGGGATCTTCCCACACCAGAGTTTGAACCCGTGTCCCCTGCATTGGCAGGCGGATTCTTAACCACTGTGCCACCAGGGAAGTCCTCTCATAGGGTTTTCAAATACTTTTTTTTTTTTAATTTTTATTTATTCATTTATTTATTTATTCATTCATTTATGGCTGTGTTAGGTCTTCGTTTCTGTGCGAGGGCTCTCTCTAGTTGTGGCAAGTGGGGGCCACTCTTCATCGCGGTGCGCGGGCCTCTCACTGTAGCGGCCTCTCTTGTTGCGGAGCACAGGCTCCAGACACTCAGGCTCAGCAATTGTGGCTCACGGGCGTAGTTGCTCCGCGGCATGTGGGATCTTCCCAGACCAGGGCTCGAACCCGTGTCCCCTGCATTGGCAGGCAGATTCCCAACCACTGCGCCACCAGGGAAGCCCTCATAGGGTTTTATAGGAGGAATGATACAAGGTCCGTTCCTGGCTTCCTGAAGCCCCAAGTAACAAGGGAGGCAGTCAATAAACAGCTAATTGTAATGATTTCTTTATAAGAAGTGGAGAAAGTGAGATTCAGACTCATTTCACTCATTCATCAAATATTATTGAGTGCCTACTATGTGCTAGGTGCTCTGATTTGCATTCATTATCCCAAGGGTTGTCAAACTATGGCCCTCGGGCCAAATCTGGCCCACAGCTTGTTTTTGTAAATAAAGTTTTATTGGCACACAGCGTGCCCATTCATTTACTTATCTATAACTGCCTGCACCCTGCAACTACCTGTTGAGTAGTTGTGAGAGAGACCGTACTACCCCCGAAGGTGAAAATATTTACTGTCCGGTTCTTTACAGAAAAAGTTTGCTAATCCCTGGATTAACCCATCACAGTCCTGGGAGGAAAAAGGGATCATAACTCTGATTTTACAGATTAAAAACTAAAGTCTTTGTCCAGTGACTCTCACAAGGTTGGATCTTGATAAACAGTATCTGGGTCTTATTCTTCCTCTGCTGCCCCTTAGGGACACTCCCAATTCTTGTTCCCATTGCATGGATGTTGAGTGGGCAAATCGAACCCCACAGTGGAAAGAATACTCTTTGGAGGTCAGGTAGATCTGAGGTTGAATTTTGCCTCAGCCTCTCTCTTGCTGGTAACCTTGGGTGAGAGGTCTGACACACAGGGTGCTTAATCAACGTCACACTCCCGCTATGAGCCTCAGCTGTTTTTTTAGGCTCCATCCAGGTTATGGCAGGGGGTGGGGTGGGATGGGGAGTTTTGCAAATTGCAGCCATTGGCCAGCTGGCCTTTACGGCTGCAGTGAATGGTGGAGGGTGAGGCATCAGAGGAAGAGCACTTACGGACGACTGAGAGGCTTCCTAGAGCTCCATGTAAGTGGTGGGGGGAATCTCACTGTCCCCTAAGTCTGCCCTAAAGTCTTAGTGTCTCTCCCCTGGCTTGAGGCCTCAATCTGGTCCTTGACTGTACCTCCCTCATCTCTCCCAAGCTCCTTTCCCAGCTTGCCTCCTGCTGACCTTGGGGAGCTCCAGGTTTGCCCTCAGCCTTTTTCCAGGGGACCCAGAATCACCCCAACAGGCAGTCCTTCGCACTGCCTGGGGGAGGTAACTCAGGAACCTCTGGCTTCCCCCTGTCCCAGTGCCCTGCATCATGATCAGCAGCTGCTGAGAATGGCAGTAACTCTCGCCTGATGACTTTGCCCACTGCCTACTGTACCTCTACTAGAGCAGCCTTCTAGAATGAATGAATTCAGTAATTTATTTTCCCAATGCTAGGTGACACCTTGGTCAAATTCCTTCACCCTCGGCTCCGTAAATGGGCTCTGGTGGTACCTACCCTGTCAGAAGTTGTGAGAATGAAATGAGTCAGTGCTTGGCATGGCCTTGACCATAGTGGGCACTCAGGACATGTGCTCAGGGATTTATTCGAGGGTCCCTGGATGCTCCCTGAGGATTCCCCAAGGCCAGCCTGGTGCTGGAGTGAGGGGAGGAGGGGGGACAAAGGTGTAGAAGACACAGTTTTTGTCCTCTCTAAATGCTGGTGATTTCCAAATGCATCTCTTCAACCTGGACACTTTCCCTGACTCCAGACACGAGTCTCCACTCACCCCTCCTAATTGCCACCGGGGTGGCTGACGGGAGCCCCAGACTCAGCCCAGCCATGAGCCCACTCCTGATCTACCCCCAAACCACCCCGTCTCAGTTAACTGCTCCTCCATTCTGCAGGTACTCCCCCAAACCTGGGAGTTGTCTTCTACCCTTTGTTCTCACTCACCCTGGTATCTGATTGCTCACCACATCCTGTCAGCTCCACCTTAGAAACGCATCCAGAATCAGCCTGCATCGCCCCAGCTCCAGTGCGCCTGCCATGGTCCATGCCACCAGCATCACCCATCTGAGGACCCTACGGTCTGTTCTCCGCACATAGCCAGAGAAGTCCCCTTAGGGCCTAAGTCAGATCCTGTCCCTCCCCTCCTCAGAGACCTCTCTTGGCTCCCACCTCACTCAGAGTCAAAGTCAAGGTCCTCCTCATGGCCGACAAGGCCCTGTGTGACCCCCTGACCCCAGCAAACCCTATACCTCTCTGATGACCTCGTCTCTTCCACTTTCCCTCGTGCTTACTTCCTTCGAGCCTGATGGCCTCCTTGCTGTTCCTCTAATAAACTATGGAACACTCTACCTCAGGGCCTTTGCACATGCTGTTCCTTCTGCCTGGAACCCTCATCTACCATGTATTCCCATGACTCCCTCCCTCGCCCCCTTCAGGTGGCAGCTCAGATGTCACCCCTCAGAGCAGCCTTCTCTGAGCCCCACCCTCACCAGCTTAAACATTCTCCACCTCCTAAACTGTCTCTTTCTATACTCTGATCCTGCTTTGTTATTCCTTTATGGGTAGAGGAGATGGCACAGGGGAAAGAAGAGAAAGAAACTCCCAACAAGGGGACGGCATGTGCAAAGGCCTGGAAGTATGAACAGTGTGAGGGGTGCAGGGTGGTAGATGAGGGGAGATTGGTGAAGATAGCAGGACAGAGAGACCCAGGCAGCTGAGCTCCAGGATAAAGCATCAGCCGGGCAGGAGGAAAAAGAGCTCTGGGCCAGCAGTCAGTAGGCCGGGGTCACCCTGACTCTGTTGCTCCCTTGGCTGTGTGACCTCAGGAAGCCACGCCTCTCTCTGGACCCAAGAATCCACAACTGCTATTGGAGACCACCTAAGTGGATTCATTATTTGACAAGTGGGGAAACAGGCTGCAATGCTTCTATGACCTGGTTAAATCCTCAGGGACAGGGATAAGCCGGGAACTGCTAGCAGTCACTCATAACTTAGCTCAAATGAGCTCCCTGGATTCTTGGCTACCCAGTGCCCCTTAGACCCAGTGGGCCTGGGAGGCAGGCTGAGGCGCCCTGCAGGGCTCTGGTTGCTCAATCACAACTTCCACGGCTATGACCAAGGCAGGTGACACATGCTGTCTGGGAGTCACCCTTGGACCCTGCAGCCTGTGGCGCACACTCCCCCCTCCCCACACAGCCCGACTTGTGCTCTGCTCCCTGTGCTGCCATTTCCTGACTAGGTGACTCTGGGCAAGTCACTTCCCCTCTCTGAGCCTCAATTTCCTCTTCTATAAGAGGAGATAAGAGCGGTACCCGCCCTCCTGGCTGTTGGGAGGATTTACTCTGCCCCTGCCACCCTGGCCCTCTTGCTGTTCCTCAGACATGCCAGGCATGCTTGTACCTCGGGGCCTTTGCCCTTGTTGTTCCCTCTGCCTGGAACACCATTCCCGAGGATGGCTTGCTCTCACGCCTGCAGGGCTCTGCTTAAATGTCGCAGCTCAGCCTCCCTCACTTCATTTGTCTCCGTAGCTCTTAACCACACTTCCCAGCGCATCCTGGCTTTTGCTTGTCTGTCTACCCTGTTCAGGATGGCACCTCCACTTTTGTCTCTCTTGATCATCGTTATGTTCCCAGCCCCCAACTTGGCACCTGGCACAAGAAAATGCACAATAAGGACTTGTAGAAGGGATGGATGAATGAATGAATGTAAAGTGCTCAGCAACGTGCCCTCCCCATAGTAAGCGCTTGATACCCGACGTCCTAATGTGGTGAATGGTGTTATTTTTGGCAGATGCTTTCCAGTGCCCCTTCCCTCCCGGCCCCCTCAAATCCTGTCCTCACTCTCCCGGCGCTCCTGCTTTCTCTGCCCGGCCCAGATCCCTGGCCCAGCTCGCTGCTGCCCGCGCAGTCTTGTCCCTGGGTCAGGGTGACCTCTGGGGAATCGCAGGCCTGTGGGGCGGCCTCCCTCAGGCTCTGCCTCTGGCTCCTCTTATATCCCCGGGGGCAGAGGCTTCTGGGAAATGGGCAGAGCAAGGCTTTGAAGCTCCCCTGGGTCAGACCCACCGAGCTCCTGGGCCTTCCTTCTTCATTGCCTGATGTGACCTCGTTATTGCGTAAATGGGGACAGTGAGGCTAGAGAGGGACTGCCATGTTCGGTGGCTAGCCTTCGGGGCTCCTGAAACGTCCAGGGCAGCTTCCAGGACCCTGGCTCCTCTGTCCCCTGGAACAGGGCTGGGGCTCAGGAGCCTGTTTTCCGGATGGCAAGACTGCACCTCATACAGGCTTTGGGCCCAGGCTTGGATCTCATCCTCCCACTTCCTGGCTGGGTGACCTGAGGCTTGTCACTTGGTCCCTCTGAGCCTCAGTTTCCTTGTCTGTAGAATGGCACCTCAATGATACCCAGCTCACGGGGGTGTCTGGGAGGACAAGACCAGCCATCCCACTCACATCAAGGGTTTCTGGCCCCTCCCCTGGGTCTCCCAAGCTCCCGAGCCCCTGGGCCCTCGCCCAGTTCAGGGGCCTGGCATTGTTACCTCCTCGTTGGGGTAATTGACAGCCCCAGGAGATTGTTGCTGCTGCTGCTTTATTTTTTTTTTTTCCCTTCCCCAACTTCTCCCCTCATCATTCCGGTCTCCCTCCTCCAGAACCAGCTTGTTTTTGTTTTCTGTTTTTACGGCTCCATAAATGAGTCACAGGCCTGATTTGATTTAATTTCGTTGTAATTGTTATCTTTTCAAGCTTGTTTTTTTCCACTCGGTTACTCACGAGACCACAAAATCTAAACAGGACGGGGCCTTCCCCGACCCGGCCTCCTGGTTCTCCGGGGCTCAGGGCCAGGGTCAGCAGCTCCCGGAGGACTGAGGTGGGGTCCGTGGGGCTTCTGGGGGGAGGTGTTTAGTGTCCTGCGCAGGACTGGATGTCCCGAGTCCTCAGACTGTAGCCTTGTTCTGAGTGCTGTGTGACCTTGGGAGAGTTGTTTAAGCTCTCTGGGCGCAATTCCCCAGCATCCTCCTTGGCAAGCTTTAGAACAGGGAGTCAAAAACTCAGACACTTTGAGGCCAAGAGACGACGTGATGAGGGAGGTGGGCTGGGTGGTGACGGCAGTGAACTGCGGAGAACGGGCCCTTCTCAGGGGACAGCTGCTTCTCAGCCAGCACGCGGCCCAGGTCTTTCCATTTATCAAGAGAAGCCAGAAATCCGAGGTCATGTGTGAAAAGTCCTGATTTTTAAATGTTGGCCAACGAATCCATTAAAAACAACACACAGAACCCAACTTGGTGTACACCTCTGGTTTGGAAGGTTCTAGAAGCTGTGGCTGGAGTTCTTTCTCCTTCCACACCTTTGCCTGAGCAGTTCCCTCTTCCTGGAGCACTCTCCCCTCTTCCTTACCTCATCATTCTCTGCTGTCCCACAGCCCCTTGGGTGCCCCTGGTCACTGCAGTGTTGGGGACCAGCCTCTTAGTCATTTCTCTCACGGACAATGAGCTGAGGAGGTCACCAGCCTCATCCACTTTTGTATTCCCTGCATCTGGCGCCTGGGGGGTACCCAACCTACTTTTGTTTTTTTTATTAATTAATTTATTTATTTTGGGCTGTGTTGGGTCTTCGTTTCTGTGCGAGGGCTTTCTCTAGTTGTGGTAAGTGGGGGCCACTCTTCATCGCGGTGCATGAGCCTCTCACTATCGCGGCCTCTCTTGTTGCGGAGCACAGGCTCCAGACGCGCAGGTTCAGTAGTTGTGGCTCACGGGCCTAGTTGCTCCGCGGCATGTGGGATCTTCCCAGACCAGGGCTCGAACCCATGTCCCCTGCATTGGCAGGCAGATTCTCAACCACTGCGCCACCAGGGAAGCCCCCCCAACCTACTTTTGTTTTTATGTTATTTTCTCCATGGTGCGTCTGTCTTGTTTATTTGAGACCACCTTCGTAATGGGAAAATTAGCCCCTTAATTGTTAAAAATCATAAAAATAACGTTTACTGGTTTGTTATTTGTTTCTAAAATGGGGCACAATCATTCTTTAGTCATTCAAAAACTGGAGGTGCTGGGCTGGCCCCTCCTGGGGTGTGGAATGGGCTGCAGGAGCCAGTGAGGGGTTGAGGAGTGGGGGCTTTGTGGGAGGGAAGGAAGGCAGGACTCCAGCCAGGGGTAAGGAGGGGCTGAGGGCTGCTCCTCAGAAGCTTGGTTATAGGGCTTCCCTGGTGGCGTGATGGTTAAGAATCCGCTTGCCAGTGCAGGGGACATGGGTTCGAGCCCTGGTCCGGGAAGATCCCACATGCCACGGAGCAACTAAGCCTGTGCACCACAACTACTGAGCCTGCGCTCTAGAGCCCATGAGCCACAACTACTGAGCCTGCGAGCCACAACTACTGAAGCCCACACACCTAGAGCCCGTGCTTCGCAACAAGAGAACCCACCGCAATGAGAACCCCCTGCACCGCAACGAAGAGTAGACCCCACTCGCCGCAACTAGAGGAAGCCTGCGCGCAGCAACAAAGACCCAACGCAGCCAAAAATAAATAAATAAATAAATAAATAGATTAAAAAAAGAAGCTTGATTATAGCCATGTGACCGGTGCCCACCAATCGAGTGCATCTGGGCCTGTTTTATCAATCAGAAGTTGGAAGTGATTGGGGGGTACTCAGGAGTCCATTCTGGGGTGGGTGGGACCACAGCATCCTCTACTTTGCTGGAGGCTTCAGTGGGCGGACCAGTTATGGGGGCAGTGACCAGGGCCCGGTGGTGGCCATAGTGCAGCCTGAATAACTCTCTCCATGATTATGTCACGTTGGTCACATGCAACGAAAAGGTCATAACACTGTGCTGTCACGCAATTTTGTTTAAATATATTTGAATATATCAACACTCCCTTCACTTTGATCATCCTAAGAATTTGCATAATTATATTATTGTATTAGGTCAAAGAGAAAGTCAATTTATTTTCACTTTTCTTTTTTCACTTTGCAAGATAGGTCCTAGGCAAATTTCTCTAAAGTTGATGCTTTTTCTGAGGTTTTGGCCCTGGTTCTCAGTGAATTCACTTTATGTGGCTTTTTCCTAGAACAAAGTGTCTACCTTTATCTTCTGAGCTCCTGCCCGAGGTCTCCAGGAGTGCCCTTCTCCCCACTCCCAGGTGCAGCTCTTGTTCTGTGAGGGGGAACCAGGGTCTCCAGTGCTGGGCAGCCCAGGGACCCCTCCTAAGCTGGGGCCCATCCCTCATCACCACCACGTGTGGCCTCAGCCTCCTAGCCTGGCCCAGCCCCTGCCTCTCCTTCTCTCTTGCCCTTTGGTCTTTCTCTGTCTAAACCAGGACCTAGGTGACCCTGCGGTAGTGCTCTGGCCTGGAATGGAAGCTCGGTGGATGCTTAAGATCACGGGGCCCCAGACTATAGAATTGTTCCCGCCAGGACAAAGACATCACTGGCTCTCAGTCGACTAAGCCCCTGCAATTCTAGAATTCTAATGTATGGAGGCCTGGTAGACCAAGTCACATGCTCGCTCAGTAAATATTTATTGAGCATCTATTATGTGCCAAGCACTGGGGGGACAGCAGTGAACAAAATGGAGAAACAAGATGGACAAACTCTCTGCCTTCATGGCACTTATGTTTGCACTGGGGAGACAGTCAAGAAACAAATGAGATGGAGTATGTCAGATAGTGAAATAAACGGCAAAGGGGGGGCAAGGAGTAGAGGGGCTGCAGTGTCATATGTGCCGTCACAGAAGGGACAGGTGGCTGGAGGGGAGTGAGGTGCTGGCCCTACAGATGTCTGGGGCAGAGTGTTCCAGATGCTGGGAACAGCAGATGCAAATGCCCTGAGGTAGGAAAAATCTTGCATTGTTGGGGAAAGATAAGGGGAGCAGTCTGGCAGAGTGAGCCCGTGGGAGGGTTGCGGGGAGACAAGATCCAAGAGGCCAACAGGGTCTAGATCACCCAGGGCCCTGTGGGCGGCAGGAGGAGGAGTTTGAATATGACTGTAAGTGAGGTGGGAGCCTCTGGAGGGTTCTGAGCACAGGAGAGACAGGGTCTGACTCAGGTTTGAACACAGCGTTTCTGACTATGGGCCTTACCGACATTTGGGCCGGATGATTCTCTGTTGTGGGAGCTTCCTGTGCATTGTAGGAGTTTGAGCAGCACCTCTGGCCCCTTTCCACTGGATGCCAGTAGCACCCCTCTCTCCCACCCAGTCCTGACAGCAAAAAGTATCTCCAGGGACTTTCCTGGTGGTCCAGTGGTTAAGAATCCACCTTCCAATGCAGGGGATGCAGGGAACTAAGATCCCACATGCTGCGGGGCAACTAAGCCGCGCGCCGCAACTACAGAGCCCATGCGACTACTAGAGAGAAGCCTGCACGCTGCAAGTAAAACCCGACACAGCCAAAAATAAATAAATAAAATAAATTAATAAATATAAAAAAAAATATCTCCAGACATTGTCAAATGAACCCTGGGGCACAACAATTCAGTCACCCCTGAATTGGGAACTACTGGTCTAACAGGATCCTTCTGGCTGGGGATGGGGAGAGCGGACTGTAGCGATTCCAGGAGGGGAGAGGGAGTGGGGCTGGGAGAAGTGGTTGGATTCTGGATCTATTTTGAAGGTGAAATCAGCAGGATTTATTGGCCCAAGCAGGGGTGGGTAAAGGTGCTGTCTTTTACTGAGTGGGGTTTGGTGTGCGGGGCTACATCAGGAGGTTTCTTTTTCTGGATGCCAATTCAGTAGGTCTGGGACGGGGCCCAATGGCCTTAGGTGATGCTGAGTGTTTCAAACTGTGCTTCAAAGAATTTAAGTGTCCAGAGGATGTACCTTGATGGCAGGCATGGGGGTGTCTTTTCTAGGGGTGAGAGCAGGGACAAGTGGGTAAGGGGTCCCTCACTTCAACCAGATCAGGAGATTCCACCTAAGATGTTTCAAGAAAGGGCTCTGAGACGGAAGGAAGCCTCAGGACTTCCGCTGCAGTATAAGGGTTGCAAACTCAGGTGCCTGGAAAACAGCAGGGCCAGGAAAACAGCACACACGGTGAAGTGCCTGGTGAGAGGGGCAGGCCCATCTAAAGCATGGGCATTACTCAGCTTCAGCCCAATGTTACCACGTGGAAGGCCAGGGCTTCCAGGTTTTCATGAGAAACTGTAAATCTGGATTGATTTTTAAATGTTGGGGCCAATCTATAAATATACAGGCCAGATTTGGCCTGAGGGCCATGAGTTTGACACCTCTGGTCCACTGTAGCCCTCTCATTTTGCAGATGGGGAGTCAGAAGTATAGCGGATCCAGAGACGGGTGGATTCTCCTGGGTTAGGGCGGGACAGGACGCGGGGAGGGAGGAGGAGCTTGGACTCAGCTCTGAAGAAGGGTCAGATTCCGACAAAAAAAAAGAGGAGAGGGCATTCCAGGAGGTGGGGGAGTATGAGCAAGGGTGTGGAGGTGGGGATGTGAAGACGGTTTTTGAGGTCGAGGGAGATAAGAAGAGATGGAACCAGGGAAGAAGAGGAGGAGACGTGATGGGGGGGTGGGGTGGTGCTGGGAGATAAACGAAGAGGCAAGACTGAAAGCTGGAAAAATCACAAAAGGATTTGAATAATATTAATAATTTCACTTCCGAAATTGTTTGGCAACGAGCAGCTCATTTATTTTACCACCGGTTTTGGGTTCTTGGCAATCCCCGTGTACATCAGGGAGCGTTTGCCCAACAAGGAACATTCTCGTTTGCAGATTATGTTCAAATGCCATGAAAAGTTTTGTAAATACTAAATTAGAAATTTAATAATTAATTGTGAAGTTTGAGTGGATTAGTGAAAGGAGTTATTAATTTCTATTTAGCAGGTTTCTTTAAGTGTTTTAGAGGCAAGACAATTTTTTTTTCCAAATCTCCCTTACAAATTTTCCACCTCACAGCAGCCAAAATTTGAGGTGACATGTGCAAAAATAGCTGATGTGTAATGATAGAAAGGGGTAAGTGAGGTTTAGAGAGAGTCTGGGAGAGTTCGCTTTCAAGGGGAGGATCAGGGCAGGCTCCCTGGAGGAGGTGGTTTTGAATCCGAGAGGCAGAGGATGGGTGAAAATAAACCAGGCAGATGCGTTAGGGTAATGAGGACCTGCCAGGTGGAGGGCTCCGTACGTGCAGAAGTGTGAAGGTGGGAATAATGAGGTGAGAGTTTGGACTAAGGGGTTTGGGGCTTGGCTAGTAATGGTGGAGAGCACTGTGAGAACCAAAAGCAAACGTCAGGGCACAGCTAGGCCTGAGAAAACAGCGTGTGAAGAAGAATGGGGAGCTGACCTCTGTGCAAATTGCTTGTGGGTGCAGAAGGGCAGCTTGTGGGTGTCTTGTCCTTCTGTCCACAGCCTAATACGCTTTCCCCTCATCCCAGCAGAGTCATCTTAGGTGAAATATAAGAACAAGTCACCTGTGTTGAGTGCCTGCGGAATGCCCAGCCCTGCATGGAGGGCTTCTGGGGTGTCAGCTCATTCATTCCTCCTGTCAGTTGTATGAAGGAGGTGTTATTATGATCCCCATTTTACAGAGGACATGGAGGCCAAGAGAGGTTAAGCAACATGCCTAAGGTCACACAACCAGGAAGTAGCAGAGTAGGATCAGAAACCAGACCTGTCCAAGCCCGAAGTCCATGCCCTACCACTGCTCTGTAGTAACACTCACATGCTCCCACCAGGTCTGGTTCCCTGTGATCCGAGTACCATAATCATCCCATTTATCAGAGGGGTAAACTGAGGCTCTGAGAGATGGAGTCACTTGCGTGAGGTCATACAGCTAGAAGGGGCAAAGCCAAGGTTTGAATCCTTGGGTCCAGTTGACTCTGGAGCCCACTTTCCTTCCGCCAAACGACACAGCTGCTTGTCTTTCCAGGCCTCTATTTCCTCATCTGATGAAGGGGGGTGAGGACAATGTCCACCTCATGGGGTCCACATGAGGATCAGAGGTGGTGCATATCCATCACCCAGCTCAGTGCCTGGCAGTTAGTAGGTGCTTTAAAAATGATGGCTGTGATTATTTGTTGTAAAGGTGGCTGCATATTAAATGAGTGAATTAATGTAAGGCACTTAGAGCAGTGCCCAAGTAGCACTTATGTGTCTAAGGGCACATAGTAGGTGCTCAAGAAATGCTAGAAGGTGTTATTATTTTTAGAGGACCTACCACAGGGGACAGCCTTCCAAACCTGCTTCCTTCCCAAATTGCCTTCTACTAGTTTCTCTCTTCACCCAACAGACTGGCTTTAGAGTCTGGGAAAGGGTTTGTGGGTGAAGAGGATGCAGAGCCTTCTGCTCATTAGTCAGAGAGATGCTGAGAGCACTAGACACTGAGCCCAGAATTCTGGGTTTGAACCCTGGACTTGCTGTGTGACCTCTGGCAAGTGCCTTGCCCTCTCTGAGCCTCAGGTTTGCCTTTCATCGGCAGAGCCTGGGCCAAGTTGCCCTGGGAGGTGCCAGCCCTGCATAGGGATGGCGGCGGCTCCTGTGCCCCCTTTGGCCACCAGTCCCCACCTCCTGCCTCCCGAGCTGCAGGCCCGCCCGGCTCGGCGGTGACGACCAACCAGCCAATCTGTTTACTGAACTGGCTGACCCCTTCCGGGAACTCGGCCCAAGCTTCCCAGAACTCGGGTATTAATGACCCGGAGCCACATGACAGAGCATGACACAGCACTTTTGGGCGCAAGGCAGGGCCCAGAGGGGTGCGTGGGGGGCCGCAGCCCAGCCCTCCAGCCCGGCTGGCCAGTGAATCACTCCAGCCTCCTGCAGCCTCCTGATCCCAGCCACTCTGCTGCCCCGCCCCCGCCATCCCCAGGCCCTCCTCCCCCCTGCCAGGGCCACCTTAGGACCCCTAGACCTTTGCCCCAGTGAGTGACCTAGAAGAGGTCTTGGGTGATCAGGACTGCCCTCTGGGGTTACAGATGGGGAAAGTGAGGCCCAGAGGCCTGGAGTAAATAACAGTGAACACTTATTGGGCACTTACTGTGTGCGAGGCATTGGGCAAATAGCTCATCCTAGTCTCACACACAACCCTATGGAGTAGCATATGCCAGATGGGGAAACTGAGGCTCAGAGAGAGGACCAAGGGCATGCAGCAGTGCAGGGCAGCAAGGAATCCAAGCAGCTCTATTGGACCTCATGTGATTTCCTTTCATTCCCTCAACAACCTGACCAAGGAGGGGTGGTGGGATCTGTTCCACAGCAGGGGAAACCGAGGCATAGAGAGGCTGAGTACCCTGCCTAAGGTCTCAGTGCTCTGCCTCTAGGACCCGTGCTCTGAACCAGATGTGCCGGGCACATTGCTAGCGCTCACGTAACATCTATGCCCTGACCACCCTGGGTGGGAGCATACGCAGGCTTTGGCACCGCGCAGAGCTGCGTTGGAATCCCGACTGTGCCTTTTTCTGGCGGCTTGGCCTGGGGCACGTGGCCGCACCCCGATGTACCTCAGTTTCCTCACTGGTAGAAGGCAATTGCGGTGGTCCTGGCCCGGCAGAGCAGCCGTGAGGGCTGTGGTGTGGTGCTCAAACAGCACCTGGCTGCACAGAAAGTGCTGTGTGGGCACTGACTTTCAAGTCTGTATCTTCTCCAAAACCAGGTTGGGGTCAGCCTCTGGACCTCACATCCGCCTCCTTCACCCTTTGCTGCCCAAGGGCAAAGTGAGGGCGGTGGTTTTTATGAGGCTGGGAACCAGACAGGCTCTGGGGCTCCGAGAGGCGCCTGCCTGCCACAGGAGTGGGGCCTCCTGGTTCCCAGCCCCTGAACTTTGGGTTGGGGGCTGGGGGTTAGGCAGGGGCGGGGCAGCACTTTGATCATCTTCTTTTCATTCCACAACTGTTGCTTGAGCACCTACTGTCTACCAGACTCCAGGAGACCCAGCAGTGAACCAGGTCTCTGTATGCATTCTGGTGGAGGAGACAGATCAGTGAGCAAACACAGGAATAGATGATTTCAGCCGGGGAGAAGCTCCGTGGTAGAAATAAACAGAGGTGTTTGGGAGCTGCGTGGGTCAGAGAGGGCTTCTCTGAAGAGGTGACCTGGAGAGACATCTGAAGGAGGAGAAGGAACAGACCCTGGGGGAAGAGATTTCCAGCAGGGGTAACAGCAAGGGCAAAGGCCCTGGGGTGGGTTGGGGCTTGGAATGTTCCAGGAAAGGCAAGGAGGCCAGGTGGCTGGAGGGGAGTGAAGGAAGGGAAAGGAGGTGATGTTAGAGAGCTTGGCGGGGGTCAGATCACGCAGCGAGTTGTGGGTGAGTGCCACTGGTGGGATTTGTGTGGGGAAGGGACTGACATGACCCAATTTGATGGACATCAAGCCTTCACTTACCACTTTCACTTCAAATTTTCTACCCATCTGACAGATGAACTAACAAGAGCCTAGGTCAAGTTCACTCAGAAGGTCAGTGGCAAGGTGTGGATGAAACCGAGGTGGTTGGACAGCCAGTTCAGGGCACCTGCCCCTAAGAAGAGTGAAGTCAGAGCATCTGAGGAGTAAGTGGCCCATGGGTCAGCAGAGTGGGAGCCCTTGCAAAGCCCTAAGAGCTGTGAGCTTCCTGGCAGAGGAGGTGCCCTCTAAGCTGAGGTTGGGGCAGAGTTTCTGGAATAGTGCTCCTGGTAGAGGGAACAGCGTGTAGGGAAGCCCAGAGGTAAGGGAGAGTAGGCTGTGTTTGGGAAATTCATCATTGCTCAGGAGTTAGGAGAGGTGACGGGGTGTTGTTGTCAGGATCCTGATCCTGGAAGGCCTTGGAGCCAAGGGGAGAAGCTGCAATTTCAATCTGAAGGCCTTCTATGTGCCAGGCCCAGGCTGGACCCTAGGGACACCAAGGCAGACACACATTCTCCCTCCTGGGCCCCATGGTCCAGGGGTGGGGGCAGCCTAGAGGGGGGTCAGGGCCACAAGGGGGCAGGAGGGCAGAGGGGCATGAGCTCCCATCCTGACTTTTACAAAAGACACCTGAGGTTCAAATCTCAGTTCTGGAGTGTCTTCACTGTGTGGCCTGTGGCAAGTCACTTTACCTCTCTGAGCCTTGGTTTTCTCATCTATAAATAGCACCTGGAAAGATACCGTCGGAACTTAGTGAGATTATTCTTTCAGTCACTCATTCACTGTTTTTTGAGCACCTACTACGTGCCAGGCACTAGACTGGGCACTGGGGACACCACAGCATTGACAAAACCTCCTGCTCTGATGGAAGAGGTGGTGTGGAGTAGCAAGCAGTTAAGAACATGCACTCTGAGCCAGATGGCCCACCACTTATCAACTGCACGGCTTTGGGCGAGTTGCCTTACCTCTCTGAGCCTTATCTGTAAACGGAATAATTATAGCACCCACCTCATAGGGCTGTTTTAAGAACGTATGAGTTAATCCATGTGTTTAGCACAGGTACATAGTAGGCGCTCCATAAATGTTCTCCATGTTTTGTACTCAAGTGGGGGAGAGAGACAATAAGCAGTCAGATGACGGGTGAATGGATGAGATGGTGTCTACAGTGGGAAGTGACAATACCAGCTCTTAGCACCAAGTGGGCATACAGTAGGTACTCAATAAATGTTTTTCCTCCTTTGTCTCCTTCTGAGCTGAGCATGGGGTATGATAGGAACCTGAGGTTTGGGAGTCTGTGTGGGAGATGGGAGGCTGTCTTTGCTGATCCAGAAATCCAGGGCTGAGCTTTGGGGCTGGGAAGAACAGAGGCACTCCCCACCACCCCTCACCCCACCATGTTCCCCAAATCCCATCCCCAGCATTGTTCACAGCCTGGGTGGCTGGGTCGAGCCAGGGCCTGCCCGGTGGGTCCCTAGTAATGACACTCATTATGCAGGTGTCTGGCAGCTCAGGGGGAGGCGAGGGCCCCAGGGGCTGCGTTCACATGGCACCCAGCCAGCCCACCCCAGGCCCTTCCTCATCCTTTATGAGTCTGGTGGCCACGGCAGGCAGGCAGGTTGGGGGAGAGGAGCTGGCACGGGGCCAGCTGGAGCCTGGAGAAAGGAAGGAAAGTTGAGAAGTTTGGGTGCCAAGGGCTGGTATGGAGGCAGGGGGTGCTGGGGTGCTTGTGGTGGTGGTGGTGTTGGTAGTGGTGGTGGTGGTGGTGTGTGTGTGTGTGTGTGTGTATGCACACACACACGTGCAGGTGTGTACAGGGGCACAGCAAATCTGGCATAGGCATCCTTCCAGCCCATCCATGTGGAGGTGAGAAGGGTCTATGTAGATGAAGCATTGACAGCCCCCAGAGTGGGCTCAAAATCTCCAACATCTATTTCACTTGTTCATGTAACCTACACTGATAGGTGGGTGCCAGGCTGTGCCCGGCCTGGGCCTGGTGACATCAGACCTAGCACTGGGCCAGTTGTAGTCTCTGCCATCTAAGGCTTCAAATCCAGAGAGGCAGACGCCACACCAGGGGGATAAGACATCCCAATGAAGCCTTTGGTGGAGGAAAATAAGACAGGATGATGAGGGTGAGCAACAGGATGGGGTCAGGGAAGGACTGTCAGAGAAGGTGACCTTGGAGCTGAGGCCTGAGGATGAGCCGCCATGGCAAGATCTGGAGGAAGAGAGTTCTGGGCAGGAGGAGCAGCCAGTGCAAAGGCCCTGAGGCAGCACCAGCTTGGCATGTTTGTGGAGCATCAGGAAGGCCCTGGGTACAGAAGTGATTGAGGAGAGGGGGTAGGAGGAGAGGTCAGGTGTGGGCAGGGCCAGTGTCAGGAGTGTGGATCTTATTTTGAGTACAGTGAGAAGCTTGGCATACAGTAAGCGCACAGAAGGGGGCACCCTCAGGGTGAATGGGTTTGAAGAGAGTGGGGGCCAAGCCCACTGGGTGTGGGAACCATCAGCTTTCAGAGCTACAGACAGGAACATGGGCTGCTCAATTTGTGTCTGAACCTATTCTCCTGCGTTCAAACCCCCTGGATCCCAGAACCTGTTATTAAGCTGGCTGCACCCTGGGGCACCTGCCTTTATCCCCAGACAGGCCTGCTTGGCCTGCCTGCCTCGAGGTCGACCCTGGCTCCACAGATGGGAGTGGATGGGGGGGACTGGTGAACCCCCTGTGCCTGCCCCAGCCCCCTCCAGGCATCTGTGCAGGGCCAAATCTATTTCTAAGAGCTGGAAGGAGACTGTGGAACAATGAGCATCTCCATTTACAGAAACTGAAGCCCAGAGAAGGAAAGGGTACGTCCTAGGACCTTGTGGCAGGGAGCTGGTGGCAGCACCCAGGAAGTCTCTGTTATAACTCATATCTCTTCCCACTTCCTCTCCTGTCTACTGGGCTCCTCTCAGTGTGACTCTGGCCAGAGGAGCAGCTGGTGTCTGGGAAGCACCAGAGGGAAAAGCCGGGGCCAATTTTGGAGACCTCTCTTAGTTGAGCCCTAAGAACTAAGAACTGCACAACAGTTTAGGTAGTGAGCTCCCCATCACTGGAGGCATGCAAGCAGACCCAGATAACAGTTCTTCATCTGCTTATAGGAGTTTGGATGAATGAGAGACCACTTCCCTTTAGGCACTGTGATTCCACAGGAACTTGGCTGAATCTTTTTCTGTTTAAGCCTCAGTTTCCCAACTGTAAATTTTTTTTTTTAATAATCAGAGTGACTTTGATAAGAGGATAGGCTTGATGATGAAACTCGCTTGCTTCCAGCCCTTCCTTGGCTCCCCAGTCCTCAGGAGACAGCTCCAACCCTCACCATGGCCTAGACGTCCTGCGGCCCTGGCCCCTGAGGCCTCTCCCTCCCTCTCTCTGATGAAGCCACTTGGACTTCCTCACTATCATTCAGGTCACTGTCCCTTCCTGCCTCAGGGCTTTTGTAGAAGCTGTGACCAATGGGTGCCAGGCCAAGTGCTTTCCGTAATTTACATCTCCCACCAGCCCTATGAGATAAATACTATTATGGGATCGATTTTACAGATGAGAAAACTGAGTCTGATGAGTCAAATCTCTTGCCGAAAGCCACATAGCCTGTAAGCAGGGGAGTCAGGATTTGAACTCAGGCCATCTGGAAAGAGATGGTATTAAGATACCACTCTCTTTTCTTCTTTCTTGATGGGACTCACTTTCATCTTCAAAACTTTGCTCCACAGTCCCCTTCTTCAAGAAGCCTTCCCTGACTACCCTCCCAGTCCTTCTCCCATGCCCCTCCTGAGTTTCCCCATTGCTGCACTGGTCACACTGCCTCACAAACTAGCTTTTTAAGCAGCTTCATTGAGGTTTAACAGACATGCAATAAATGGCACATATTCCAGGGCGCACTTAGATGAGTTTTGACAGACGTATGCACTCATGAAGCCACCAACACAACCAAGATGGTAAACATATCCACCAGCCCCAAAGGTTTCCTTATGTCCTTTTGTCATCCATCCTCCTCGCTACCCCCCAACCCCCCCGCCACCCCCATGGCCAGGTAACTGCCCATCAGCTTTCTGTTGCTGTAGATTAGTCTGTGTTCTCTAGAATTTTCTGTAAGTGGAATCATTTACTGTATTCTTCTTTGTTAGGCTTCTTTCCCTCAGCATAATGATTTGAGATTCAACCATGTTATCGTGACCATTATTTTTTTAGGTATCTGCCCCCCTCCCCATCAGACTGTGAATTCCACGGGGCAAGGACTTTGTCTTGTTTATGTCCCCAGCACCCAGCACAGGGCTGGGCACACAGGAAGTGCCTAATAAATGTTGAACGGCTGGAAGGAAGATGAGGACGTGCCCAAGTAGGGGAAGAGCATGCACAGTTGCATGGCAGAGAAGAGTCCAAAGACTGACTGAGAAAACAGCCCCTGGAATGATCTGGAGGCCTTGTGGCCCCATCAGATAAGCACATCTGCTCATCCCTGTGACTGTCTCTATGGGACAAAGATCTGAATTGCACAAGGGTTGGGCTTGGGCCGAGGAGGCACTTAGTAGCCCCTTTATCTGATGTGGGTATCAGGCTCTGTGTTCTAGAGCTGCACAGCCCACAACTCCCGGCAGGTCACACGGCCTGGGCTCCAGGCAGTGGGCGGGCAGGTGGGCGTTTGGAAGGGGAAGTAGCTGCTCAGCCCTCCCCAAACCAGTCGGACTCCTTTGCAGAGGTTTCTGGAGGCGCTTAGGGAGCTGAGTAAGGGAGAGTGGGAGGCCAGGGTAAAAGGAGAAGGAGGGAGGAGGAATCATTTAATTAGCAATATTATAGGGAATTTCCAGTTCATGCCCCATCAGGCTGGGCAGGGACGCCATGGGATTACTCAGGCAGTTTCCAGGTATGTTCCAGCCTCAGCCGTGAAGGATCAGCAAGGCCCAAAGGTCTCATTGCTGGCTGGAAACTCAACTTGCTGGTGTGAGAAAGTGGCGGGGTGGTCAGAGCTACATCCTGAGACAGAGTCTGCAACGAAAGCTGAGTGTAAGCATGTGCTTCCTGCATCAGTTCTACGGAGATGATTTTACTGGCCATTTCTCAGACTGAAAAACTGAGTCTGGGAGCTATGGAGTTGGCTGAGGTCATAAAGGGGTCACTGGGAATGGGGAGAGCGTAAGAACCAGGGGTCATTTTGGAGTGACTCTTTCAATAACAACATTCTTTTCACAAATGCTTATTGAACACCTACTGTGTGCCAGGCACTGTGCTCAGCTTTAGGGATGAAAAAAATAAAAGTCCTAGGCATATATTGTGCATTTCATCTTATCTCTTGATGGAAAAAATTTGAGGACAGAGACTGTTTTTTGAAACCTTGTTTTCTTGTTTGTGGAAACAAGGAGTTTGGACCAGACTAGCATTTCCCAAATGATGTTCTAAGGGACACAGATTCTCTGGGATATTAATAGGAGTAAAGTAGGGAAAAGGTTTCTATGGTCCAATGAATTTGAGAATTACTGTGGTTAACAATGTTAACATTTGTTGCAGGACTTCTCAGAGCCTTTAAAGTCTTAACAAGCTCAGTGAGCATCTAGGTGGGTGGGTGTTCTGTAAGTCACCCTCTGAGATATCTAAGGGAGCTTGTCCACTGATTTCCTGTCTTTATGAATCCTGGTTTAGATGCCACCTCTTCCAAGGAACTTTCTCTAAATCCCCAGATGGACCCAAGTTCCCTCCTGTGAAAGCACCTGCCTGGAGCTCACTTTAACCTCCTAATATTCTCCACCTTGAGTTTTAACTATCTGTTCCTGTCACTAGACTGTGAGCTTCTTAAGGGAGGGACCAGTTCTGATTCATCTCTTGGTTTTGGTACAGGGAGCAGAATGAGTGGATGGAGAATTTAATGGGTGGAAGGATGAGTGATGTTTTGATGGATGGGTGGATGGTCGACAGGATGATTTATGGCTGGGTACATGGGTGGATGGATGAGGGAACTGTTTGTGGATGGATGAAATGGATGAAGAGATAGATAAATGAAAGAATAGATGAATCAATGAGTGAAATGATGAAGAACTGACTTAATGGAAGGATGGATAGATGGATGGATGAATAAAGAAATTAGTGGATAAATGCATAGATGGATGATGGATGGATGGTTGAATAAATAAATGGATAATGGATGATAAATTATGAGATGTGTGGTATAGATGATTTCATGGTTGAATACTGTGAATTACTGATGGATGAATGAATAGATAAACATATAATTAAATGAGTAAATAAATAATAAATGAAATGATGGACAAATTAATAGATGGCTAGATGAATAAACGCATAAAAGGATAAATGAATAGATGGATTGATAGATAGTGATTTAATGAATGAATGGATGGGCAGATTGATGAATGATTGCATGGATGGATGGATAAATGAGAAAGTAGGTGGATGGATGGGTCAGTGGGTGGATGGATGGATGAATGGTTGGATGGGTAGGCGGATGAGTGGATGGATGAATGGATGGGTGGGAGTAAAAATGTATGAATGGGTGGATGGGGAGTGGATGGATAGGTAGGTGAATGGATGGATGCACAAGTGAATGAGTGCAATGTCATAAGGTCTGAACTGAGGTCAGGATGGCAGCAAGATCCCTGCATCCCTCCCTGGGATAACGGTCTGTCAAATTTTTGGAGCTTGAGAATTTAATGAAAGCTATGACTCATATCTCCAGAAAACTCCTCACAGATACAAAATGTAACCAGTTTTAAGACAGTGGTGGCCGTTAAGCCTAGCAGCCATCTACAACCCTAGGTGAAGAGTTCCAGCACAGCACAGTTAGTTTCTTTCTATTTCTCAAGGCCTGTCCATGGAGAGGAACCCAGGCCCAGAGGGATGAAGGTGGCTGAGATGGGGACAGGGATTATTCCAATGAAAGGGTCACTTGTGGATTCATTTGTTCATTGCACAGCATTACCGTGACTTTTCTGAAGGCTTGGGAGAAGATCGCTGTGAGAAGACAAAACTGCCTCTCATAGTGGCAACTGCTTATTATTATTTTATTTATTTATTTATGACTGCGTTGGGTCTTCATTGCTGCGCGTGGGCTGGGCTTTCTCTTCGTTGCGGTGCGCGTGCTTCTCATTATGGTGGTTTCTCTTGTGGAGCATGGGCTTTAGGCGTGCGGGCTTCAGTAGTTGTGGCGCACAGGCTCAGTAGTTGTGGCTCGTGGGCTCTAAAGCTCAGGCTCAGTAGTTGTTGCGCATGGGCTTAGTTGCTCCGTGGCACGTGGGATCTTCCTGGACCAGGGATCGAACCTGCCCGTGTCCCCTGCATTGGCAGGTAGATTCTTAACCACTGCACCACCAGGGAAGTCCCATGGCAAGTGTTTAAAGTGTAAAGTCAAACAGATTTCATTTTTAAATCTCATCTCTAATACTTACTGGCTGGGTGACCTTAGGAAAATTACTTCATCTCTCTGGGCCTCCTCTTCATGTATAAAATAGGGATAGTAATAATCTCTACCCTACTGGGTGCAAATATGTAAACAAGTGTGTAAAGCACATAGCCTAGTGCCCAGGGCATAGTAAGTTCTCAATAAATGCTGGTAAACCAGAGGTATCTAAGGCAATGCTGTGTCCCTTAAAGTTCTCACAGTCTGGTAGGAAATACAGATAAGTAAACACAGGCTGATTGGGGCTGTGGTGGGGAATCCTGAGACATCACCTTTGGTACTCAGCATCCATTTACGATACTCAGTACCCACTGGTACTCAGCGTCCATTTACGCTAATATCTTCTTCTGGCTAGAGGATGCAGAGACTGGAAAGCTACAAGCCACATTTCCCAGTCTCCTCTGCAGATAGGGTTCTGTATGCTCCTTAAGTTCTGCCAATCACATGCTCTCCCATGAGATTCAGAAAGTAGAGGCCATCCGTTTTTTGCCTTCACTCTCTTTCTGCTGATGAACGTGGTCATGACCACATTTTTTTTGTAGCAACATACCATGCCTGGTTATCAGTTTCAGGGGTCCAGAAGTGGTGGTAGTGGCCTCCTAATCTCTGGATCACTGCTGTAGTGTGTGTTCTGAAAGCCAACAGTCCCTGTGGTGGCCCACTGGTTCCCCACCATCCTGACTGGCTGAGGTGGCAGCTCCCTCGACGGGCAAGTTCTGCTCTGTCATTCTGGAGCCCATCCTGCCTTTCTAGCGATTTTGTGAGTGCCCTATTCCCTGTATTCCATCCTTTCTGTATAAAATAACTGGAGGGGTTTCTGGTTCCTGTGGCTGTAATCTGACTCATACAGAGGGGGTGGTAGGACCCCAGTGGATACCTAAACCAGGGTTAGGAGGTCAGGGAAGTTTTATGAAGCCCATGACACCTAAGTTGAGTCCTGCAGGGTGTTTGCAGAGTAGTCAGACAAGAGATGGGGGTAGGGAGGGAAGAACACTCCAGACAGAAGGAACAGCCTTGCAAAGGCTCAGAGATGAGAGAAAACATAGCACATTAGAAAAGTGAGAGGAGTTCAGGTTACCTGGAATGTGTAGGAACAGGGGCAAGGTCACTGGACCGAGCAGGGGTTTTAAGGCTGGCCAAGGTGTTTGAACTGCCTTCTGAAGGTAATGGGGAGCTACATCTGAAAGCTGCAGGAAATAGTAAATGTCACCCAGCTGCTGTGGGAAATTGGATTTGGGAAAGAGGAAGTTCCCATGCAGGGCAAACAGTGAGGAAGAGAATGTAGTCACCCAAGGAAGATGTGAGGGACAGACAGATTTGAAGAACATTGAGGACAAGACTCCCTGGCCTTGGTGACCAATTGGGTTGAGGGTGTGGAGGGGGAGGTATAATGGACAATGCTTGGGCTTCTGGCTTTGGCCATTGGGCAGATGGTGGGGCCTTCTATGAGGAGGAAAACGGAGGCAGAGGAGCAGTTTAGGGGGAAATTGCCGAGTTCACTTTGGGTGCATTGATTTGAAGGATGCCTGGGGGCCCATGCAGGGGCAGACATCTGGGAAGCATGCAGACATGTGGTCAGAGAAACGAGATGTCGGGGCTGAGACAGATTGGATGTGGACAGGGCCCATGACTTGGGAAAATGAGATTCCCAGTAAGTGAGTAAAATATTCATTCAACAAACATTGTGGGGGAACCTGAGACAAACCCTGTCTGTTCATTTCTGAATATCCAGCACCTGGTCTAGGACCTGGTTGCTTGTTAAATAAACCAGGAGGAAGCACTGGGGCTGAGCCTTGGAGGATGGGCTGGGTTCTAGCAGGAAGAGATGGGGTGAGGCCCCCCGTTATCCAGCGTGTGAGGCCTGAGCTTGAGTCCAGCTCCTCTGCATTCTCATGGTAGGGCCCTGGGCCAGTCATTTTCCCTCCCTGAGCCTCAATTTCCTCATCTGAAAATTGGTCATGAAAGGTTGTGGTGAAGATTCAAAGTGATGGCTGTGGAAGCATGTGGCTTGGAACATGGGGGGTGAGGCAGGCATGTGAACAGGCTGCTGAGGGCATGGCTTTGGGGGGGGTGACCTGGGGCACAGGGTCACCTACTTCCTGGGGTTGCAGGGCCATGTGGGACAGGAGAGAGAAATTGGGATCTTCCTGGAAAACACATCCACAGCTGTGTCCCATGTGGGAAAGGAGACCTCAGTCCCTCCCCAGGCCCCCTTCCACCCCACAGCCAGCTGGAGCAGGCGGGCGGGTGGGGAGGCTCAACCCCGTGAGATGAAGGAGGGGGACCAGATGACAGGAACCTTTTCCACAGTCCCTCGGAGCTGCTGGCACTGGGTTCTGGCCACCGTCCCGACCCTCAGATCCTGACTCAGGATCAGGCTATGATCTGTTCCTTCTCTGGCTGTTCTCTTTGGCCAAGTAGAGGTTGCAAACTGGAGGCCCAAGGGACTGAATCTGGCCCTTGGGTTGGCCAAATTCGGTCCAAACTGAATTTATAAATGAATGGAGCCAACATTAAAAAATCTGTAGATATTAGATTAAAACCTGTGTTTCTGGCACCCACTGGAAAATCAGAGGATCTGAAGATCTGATTGCACTGGGTCCCCATTCTCAAGGGCCCACACTCAGCTTGAGACAGGGCATATGCCCCAGTCCCCACCACTCCCTCTTGTCTCTCTGAAACTGGGGCCAAGGAATAATAACTATTTATCATCTTACTCTGGCCCTCTTCACTCATTTAAAATCCCTGCCTGGCCCCTGGTGGCACTGAGTTTTCAGCCCTGAAAAACTGTCTCTTTTCCCTCCGTGACCACCAAGGCCTTGGCCCTGTTTCAAGCCCTGAGCCCCTTAATCTCTGCCTAACGTGAACTCTCCAGGGTCACTGTTCTCCTCTTCCCGTGCTCCACAAGGCCCGGCATCCCGCCCTGGGGGATGGGTGGTGGGCTGAGACTTGGCTCGGCCCGGCTGGACCCGTGGGAGGCAGACCCACATCTGCTCTGAGATGTGTCAGCTGGGCCTGGTCACACTCTCCGTAGCTCATCCCTGAGGCATGTGGGACCAGGCGCTGTGCTCGCGGCCGGGCCAGGGTGGCAGGCGGGGCCAGGCCCGGGATGTGGTGGATGTCGAGGCTGCACGCAGCAGGCCTGATATTTCAGCTGCAAACACATTGGCTGAAAAGAGGAAAGGAGGAGGGGAGAGAGACAGAGCTGTTTTAGTGGAAAATGCTCAAAACACAGAGGCAGAAAGACCTGAATTCACACCCTTAGTTGCTCTGTGACCTTGACCAAGTCACTTCATCTCTCTGAGCCTCCAGCTTAAGGTGCAGCCAAGGAGAGCAGCCCCCAGAAGTGGTAATGTGGTTGATGTGGGACCTAAATGCCAGAGGGGCAGCCTAGAATGGAGATGAAAAAAAATCACAGACTTTGGGGCCAGATCAACTGTCCACTTGTGAGCTGAGTGACCCTGGGCAAGTCACTTCTGTATCTGGACCCCAGAGCAAAGGTCATAAGCTCTGTTCCAGCTAAACCCTCAGAAAATTATTCTGAGAGAAAAGAGGATTCATTCATTCAACAAATATTTACTGAGCATTTCCTGTGTGTCAGGCGCTGGGGACACAGCAGGACATGAGACAGTCAGAGGTCTCTGCCCCCATGGAGTTCACACTTTTGTGGGGTGAGCAGACAATAAACAAGATAAATAAGTTGTATATTATATTTGAAAGGACCAGTGCTACAGAGAGAAATAAAGCGGGAAAAGGAGATGGGGTGTGCTGGGGGTTTAAATAGGTGGGTCACAGACAGCCTCGCTAAGCAGGTAACATATGAGCAACAATCTCTAAGAGGTGATGGAGGGAACCATCAGGAGGAAGAGGTTTCCAGACAATGGGAACAGCCACTCAGTGCAAAGGCCCTGAGGTGGGGTGCAGCAGGGAAGAGGCCAGTGTGTCTGGAGCAGAGGGAGAGAAGGGGGGCGAGGGCAGGGAGCGGGTGGGGACAGGACATGCAGGACCCTGTGCATCGTTGTTTCTCCACACGAAGTGGGAGCCATGGAGGGTTCTGAGCAGAGGAGGGGCAAGGTCTGACTTGGGTTTTCACAGGATTCCTCTGGCTGCGTGTGGAAAATGGACTGTAGAAGCCAGGACAAAAGCAGGAAAAACAGGGGAGGCGGGTACTGCAATAGTCGGTCCTCTGTTTAGTGATCATGTTCCTCCCCTGCTCTAAAGCCTTTGGGGCTCCCCACTGCCCCTGGAGAAAGCCCAAACTCCATAGTATGGCATTCAAGGCTCCCATTACCTGACCTAGCCTCATCGCTCCTACCTCAGCCCCTCACTCTCTCCACCTCAGCCTTACTAGACATTCTTCCCCCACTGTTCTATGAGCTGTGCCTCCTTTTCCTGTGCTGTTCCCTCTGCCAGGAATGCCCTTCTTGTCCTCGCTTTGTGATGCAGCTCGTGTGTGGCTCAGTCCCACTTGAGCTAGGAGTTAGAAAAGCAAGAGGGAGAGAGGAAGTTCTCTTCCCAGGGAGTGGCCGAGGAGGGCCAGATCTTATCTCACTCCTCCTCAAATACACCCCAGGCCTCTGCCAGCTAAGGGCAGGTTCAGGAGGTAATAGTAGGGCTGTGGCCCACTCATGCCTGCTGTGTAGCTTGAGCAAGTCACATGCCCTCTCTGGGCCTTGTTTTCTCTGCTCTGTAAAATGGGGAGAATAATGAACCTCCTCCACGTGGTTCAGACAGTGGTGTCGGTGGATTAGGGGGCTGTTAACAACTGTGGGAGTAATGGCACCCTGGGAGAAAATGTGAACGCACATCGTTTTCCAGCTGTGCCAGGTCCACACAGGGTGGCCCTGAGCAGATGCCAGGGAAATCTTGGGGGACGGATCCCTTGGCAGCCCCAGGCATTTCCAACTTGGTCGTCCTTGAGTTACCTAAGCACCCACTGTGCATCCAGCCCCAGTTCTGTGCCTGGGTAGGGACAGAAGGCCTGGATTCAAATCCCAACTCTGCGGCTTAGCAGCTATGTTTTCTAGGTGAGTTAGCCCCTCAGTTTCCTCATCTGTGAAATGGGGAGAATAATAGTATTTATCTCCTAGAGTGATAAGAGAAGCCAGTGAAATGATGTAAATATTACACTCAGCACATGGAGTAAGCACCTTATCAATGCCAGTTGTTGTTTTTGTTGTTATTATTATTATTACTGCTGTTTACCAGCTGTGGGGACTCCCTGTGCCTCAGTTTTCTTCTCTGTGAGATGGGTAGTAGCATTGCTGCCCTCATGGAGTTTCCATAAGGATTAAGTGAGTCTAATATGTGTAAATGGTGTCTAGAGCAGAATCTGTACTCGGTGACTTTTTTTAAGATTTCAAGTGTAGAATTCATTTAATACAATACCATAAGTCACCAATGATCTGTGAATAGTTCCTGTGAAACCCTTTTATCATCTCTCTAGCCAAACAAATGCCCATTTGGTTTAACTGAATTTAACAAAACAAATGAGATAAGGAAGAAAATTCCTAGCCTCTGGACATTCACCGCACCCCAATGGGTGATGAGAGATACATGTGCTTCTAATAAAAAGCAGAGGAAGAGCAGCATGATTATATTAACACTTCAAGTAATTATGACTGGGCAGCTGGGTGACCTTGGGCGAGTCCCTACTCTTCTCGGACCCTCGGTCTCTTCTCTACAATGGGTATGAGAACTTCTTACCTGCCTTGCCTAGCTCATTGTGGGATTATGGTTTGACTCAAACCCATCACAGCTGTCACTTATGAAGTGCCTCCTGCAAAGTAATGTTTGTCATCTCCCTCTCCCTGCCCATGCCCTCCCTCCCAGGAGGGAAGGTTGGGTGCTGCCTGCTTCTCAGGAGAGGACAGTGAAGCTGGAGAGGTGGCTGGAGAAGCAGCTGAGGGAGGGAAGGAAGTGGGGGGCTGGGGCAGGCTGGGCTGACGCAGCTGTGATGTCAGAGACAGGCCGCAGGCGGTGGCCAGCCCAGTGTTAATGGTGTGCTTTCTGCTGGCCTGGCCCGGTGCCTCCTGGGGGGGGGGGCCCACTGCCCCCCTTAACCCCTTCCCGGCCTCCCTTTCCCAGACAGCCATCCCCTGGGCCTGGCCTTGCCCACAAGATTCCCATATTTCACAACTGGGGCTGGCGATGAATCATGTACAGTAAGTCCGGAGAGAGAAACTCCTGGCTGCCCGGTGTACCCAGGACAGGACAGCCGCCAAGCCTGCCTTCCCTCCCGGTGGGCCAAGTGGCTGCCGGGGAGCCAGGGATCACCCCTCTGGGCCGCTGACCAGCTGGGGGGCATCAGGCAGGACACACAACCTCTCTAGGCTGCACTGGGAATCAAGGGGTGGGGTTGTCTCTAGGAGACCTGGAGGCTCCGGAGGGCAGGAGGTCGGGTGTGGTGGTGGCTGGTGACAACCTTGAACGCGTCCCTTCACTTCTCTAAACTACCGTTTCCTTATCTGGAGAATGGGGATAATCATAGGACTGACCTCATGGGGCCAGTGCAAGGATTAAGTGAGATGATCTGTGCCCGGTGCTGAGCACAGCGCCTGACAAACACTGTTATTGTTGTTGTGATGTCAGAGCTCCTGAGGACACTCTTTAAGACCCTGGAGAAATTATTCAATTCAGTCCTTCGGGAGACATCCCCCCCACCCCCCGACCCCCGCGAACATCCACCCACCCCTCTCCTCATGACACACATTATTCTTATTTTCAAAAACTTCTTTATTACATCAACAAATATTTGTTGAGCACCACTGCGTTCTGCTGAGTCCTGGAAATACAGCCGTGAATAAAACAGAGGAAACCCTCTGTTCTCATGGAGTCTATACTGTAGTGAGGGAATCAGAAATTTGAGATCATTTCAGAGACTGATCAGGGCTCTGAAGGAAATAAAGCAGGAGCTGTGACGGAGAAACCTGGGAGGGCTCCTCTGAGGAGGTGACCTTGGAAGAGAGACTGGAACAAAGAGAAGAAGCCAGCGTGCGAAGGTGTGGAGGGGACAGTGCTTCAGGCGGAGGGGGCTGCAGGTGCAAAGACTCGCTGGTGGGAATCAAGGCATGTCTGGGGACCACCTAGGCCAATGTGACTGGAGTGGAGGGAGTGAGGGGGAGAGGGGCACAAGGTGAGCTTGGTGGGGTGGGCACAGGCCCGCTGGACCAGCTCTCTGAACCCTGGCTCTTCCTGAAAGTGGTGCTGCCTGGGGCCCGACCCATACCTGCAGGGGCAGGCACTTGACAAGGGCCTGGCTTCTTCCTCCCTGGGGGCCCCAGGCCCAGGAGCAGCTCCCTCACATGAAGAACCTCATCTCCGGGGTCACCATGTAGGGTCAAGTGCCCATACTGAGGCTTCAGCTGGGACGCCGATTGCCTCATGGGAAAGCGGAGGGCCTGGGTCAGGTCGGCCTCTTCCTAGCTCAGGGCTTTGGCATTTACATCTCAGAGCCTCAGTGTGCCCTCCCGTGAGATGGGCATGATGCTGCCTCGTGGAGGGACGTATACAGTGGAATCCTACTCAGCCAGAAAAAAAGATGAAATCTTGCCATTTGCGACAACATGGATGGACCTTGAGGGTATTATGCTCAGTGCAATAAATCAGGCAGAGAAAGACAAATACCATATGATTTCACTCATATGTGGAATATAGAAAACTTATAAACAAGCAAAAACAAAATAAATGAACAAACCAAACCAACACGAATCGATAGATACAGAGAACAGAGTAGTGTTTCCCAGAGCGGAAGGGGAGGTGAAGGGGGTGCGAAATGGATAAAGAGGATAAACTATAGGGTGACAGATGGAAAATAAATTCTTAGTGGTGAGCACACTGTAGGGTATACAGATGTAGAAATATAATGTTGTACATATGAAACTTATGTCAGTATTACCTCAATTTAAGAAAATAATAAAAAAATAAATAAATAAAAGGAGGAAGAGGGGGCTTGGCTTCAGTATCTGTCCCTGCTTCCCCTCCCCCATCCTGGGGGGGAGGGACGGGCTTCCAGGGGCAGAGGGTAGTTGGAGCTTGGTTCTGGGGCCCAAGAGGTGCGGGCAACATGAGGCCTAAGCAATATTCCGAAGAGTGTTTTAAAAATCATTTATTTACTTCTAGAAAAATCCTTTACCATTTCCCATCAGGTCATGGAGGTCAGGATAGCTGATGGCATGGGAGGCTGGGGCCTGACATGCAGCTGGGGAGATGAAATGGTCAAATTACAGTGTCTGTGTACCTGTGAGGAACAACCACAGCCCCCGTGGGATAGGCCAGGTTCTTATCCCCATTGTGCAGATGAAGAAACCGAGGCCCTGACAGGGGAGGAGCGTTGCCCTGGTCTCCCTGCCAGGGAAGGGGCAGAGTTGTGATTTCCGCCCTGGCTTGTGTGGGTCGTGGTTGCTCACAGCCCTAGCTTCGCCTGGTGCTGGGGAACTTGGGGCCAGGATGACCATCAATGCCAGATGCTCATGGCATGTTAGGCTCCTGCACATCTGGAAAGGAAACTGGCCTGAGGTTGAATCAGACCAGGTGCAACCCCTCTTCCTCCTCCCTCAGGCTGGGAGTAATTACCTGCTTGGGTTAATAGCGCCCACTTCCCACTTCCCGCCACCGTTCATCAAGGCTCCCAGAGTTGCCAGGGAGAAATTAACCCTCACAGCAGCCCTCTGAAGTCGGTACTGGAGGCAGATGTATTATTATTTTTTTAAGGATCAATCTTTTTTTTTTTAAATGTATTTATTTATTTATTTATTTGGCTGCGTTGGGTCTTCGTTGCTGAGCACGGGCTTTCTCTAGTTGCGGCGAGCGGGGGCTACTCTTCACTGCGGTGCTCAGGCTTCTCATTGCGGTGGCTTCTCTTGTTGCATAGCATGGGTTCTAGGCGCGCGGGCTTCAGTAGTTGTGGCGCATGGGCTCAGTAGTTGTGGCTCGCGAGCTCTAGAGCACAGGCTCAGTAGTTGTGGCGCACGGGCTTAGTTGCTCCACGGCATGTGGGATCTTTCTGGACCCGGGCTCGAACCCATGTCCCCTGCATTGGCAGTCAGATTCTTAACCACTGCGCCACCAGGGAAGTCCCAGATGTGTAATTAAACCCATTTTTTTAACAGGTGAGTAAACTGAGGCAGGGCCCATTGCAGCCTGGCAGCCTGTTGTACCCCCATGACTCAGCAACTAAATCAGTCTCCACTTTCTTCCCATAGGAAGCAGAGGGCTTGCCTCCAGACGCCCCTTCCCCTGGGGGCCGAGCTGCAGGCGATAGACCTGGCAGGTCTTGGGCACTCCTTGTTCCTACCCTCTCACCTCTCAGAAGCAAGGAGCATGGGCTTGGGACCAGATGGAAGAGGCTGGGATCTGACTCTGCTTTGTGACCCTGGGCAAGTCACTGCCCTTCTCTGGGCCTCAGTTTCCTCCTCAGTAAAGTGGGGATGGTCATACCCACCTCCTGGGTTTGTACTGAGCAGAAAGCACAGATCACACCTCTGATCAAGCTCCATTCCCTCCCCTGGCTCTGGCCACACTGGCCTCCTCAGTGTTCTTTGAACACCCAAGCCACTTCCTACCTCAGGGCCTTTGCATGTGCAGTGCCATCTGCCTGGAATGCCCTTCCTTCAGATCTCTCCCTAGCAGGCTCCTTCTCAGCTTTCTTAGCTCAAATGTTACCTCCTAAACCTAGAGTCTCCCCACCGCCCTGCCCTGCCCCAACCCCTCACTCTGTTTTATTTTCTTAAGGTATTTATGAAGGTAACTCATCATTTACCTTGTTTGTTTCCTTGTCAGCTCCACCAGGGCAGGGATTTTTATCTGTTTCATTCACAGTGTATTCCCAGAGCTCAGCTCAGTGTCAGGTACACAGTACGTGCTTAAGAAATGATTTTTGTTTTCTCCACCTCTTTGCTTGCTAGCTCCAGGGTCAGCTACTAACTGGCTGTATGTCCCTTGCTTTCCCTCGCGCCCCCTTGTCAACTAAGGATGGACTGAGCACTATTCTCTTGAAGGACTCAGGTAGCTTTGAAATTGCCAGGACCTCAGCCTCATATCTCCCCAGGTAATGGGAGTTGAGAGCAAGAAGGGAGGTGAGGGGAGACGAGCCCCCACCTGGTGCAGACACCCTCTTTCCTGCTGCTCCATCCCCTGCCCTATTGCCTCAGGTTTATGGACTCACTCCAGGCAGATCCCCACGACCAGCCACCCCCGCCCTTGGCATGTCTGTCAGCGCCCTTGGGGGAAAGAATTTGGAAAGGGGAGGAAGAGAAAGAAAAGAAAGCAGGGTGCAAGGGGATGGTTCCCACACCTGTGTAAATAATTTGTCATCTTAAAACTTGTCAAATATGCTCACCTTCAATGCCCAGTTCTTGGGCTTGTTTTCCTTGGCAAGGCCCCCACGGGAGTGGAATTTCGGCTGAAGGGAGCCCAATTGTCATCTTCTAAGCATGTTCCCAGGCCGGGGGGCCAGGGAGGGCTCTGGCTGACACTCCACTTCCGTCCCCAGAAGTACCGGAACATTCCTGGGATTTAGGGAGCAGCTGCCAGGCCTGGAAGCTGTCCTAGAATTCTGGAATGTTGGAATTCAAACAGTCTCCTGCCCATTTTTCAGAGGAGGAACATGAGGCCCAGAGAGGGGAAGGGGTTGGCCTGAGGTCACACAGCATGCTGGGATGAGCTAGAGTTTGCCAAGAGAAGGTGGGATCAGTATCCATCTCCTGTTTTCTCCTGTATTGGGGTAATAGCACCCCAGTTTCCTACTGGAGAACCTCCTCTTCCCCCATCTCCGTCCATGAGGTTTGGGTGGGGTGTCTAGGACACTGCCTCCAGGGGTGGACATATGACCAAGTCTGGCTCCAGTGATTGGTCTAGGGATGCATGTGTAACTAAGCCTGCCCAATGAAACTCGATCCTGGGACTTTGGTGGCTGGGAATTATTTGTGAAAAGAGTTACAGTTTTTCCATTGGATTGAGAGTGAGCAAGTGAAAGCCTGGAGCATCAGGGGACATCATAAGAGAAAAACCTGCCTGAGAGAGATCAACATAGAGCTGGACAGTGTTTGAACCTGTGGATCCAGCCATACCTGAAATTAGACACTCTTGGGTGTTTTAGTTTCATGAGCCACCACATTTTCCATTTTTGGCTGAAAGCGGTTTGGGCTGGTTTTCCATCACTTGCACACAAAAGGTGCTGACTGACCCAGGGGAAGGGAGAAGGGAAGAGATTCCAGGCAGAGGACACAGCATGCATAGTGACCCCGAAACAGCAATGCCAAGGGATATTCGGGTAACAGGGAAAAGAAGGAGAGTCATCCCTGAGGTGAGTTTAGGAGTTTGTCAGGTGGTCAAGGTGGGAGAAGGGAGTATCTCTAGCAAAGGGAACAACAAATGTGAAAGCTTGGAGGGGGGACTAGCTAGTGAAGACTAACCATGTGCCAGGCTTGTGTCGGGTGCCAAGGAACACAGAGATGAAAAAGGCAAAATCGAATCCAGCTACTCCTTAACTGCTCCAGCTAAATATGGGCTCTTCTGCTTTCAGAGTTGAGCCATCACACCTCCCTCCTTATGCCCGCTGTGCCCTGCCAGCATGCTGTCTCAGATACTCGAAAGCTCTCTAATTGGTATTGGGCACCATTGGGGCCACCCAGCTTCATTTTATAGGGTGCATAGGGCATCAGTTCACATTCGGTCACATCATGAGAGTTACTCCCTTTGCAGATCTTTTTACAGTCCTTCCTTTACATCATGGAGAGTCTGTTTGATGCTAACCTGTTTCTAACACCAAATACTTGCTAATCTCCCTTTGTGAAAAAGAGAGAGCAGGTCTCAGGTTCCATACCTTTGGCACACAGTTTTATCTAGCTAGACTTTTAAAAAACTTTGTATTGAGCTATGGCATACACAAAGAAGTGCTCAGCTTGAATTTTCACAGCCGTGTAATTAGCACCGAAATGATCAGACAGGACATCACTACCCCCAGAGCTCTTTTCTCTCCTCTGTTACTTCCCTTCCTATGGGCATTACTATCCTGACTTCTATCACCGTAGATCAATATCCCTTGTTTTTGAACTTTGATCTTTTTCTATAAATTTGCCTTTTCCAGAATGTCATATAAGTGGAATCCTGCAGTGCATTGCCTTTTGAGTCCGGCTATTTTACACTCAGCATCATGCGTTTGAGATGCATTCATTTGATTGTGTGTTATCAGTACATTGTTCCTTGTTATTGCTGACTAGTATTCCATTGTATGGATGTACCACTGGTTGTTTACCTACTTACCAGCTGAGGGATATGTGGGCTGCTTCCAGATTTAGTGATTATAAGTAAAGCCATTATAAACATTTGTAAACAGGTTTTTATGTGAGCATAAATTTTTATTTATCTTGGGGAAATTTCTAGGAGTAGAATTGCTGGGTCATACGGTAACCATATGTTTGACTTAATCAGAAACTGCTGAACTGTTTTCCAAAGTGTCTGCACATTTTACATTCCCACCAGCAATGCATCAAAGTTTCAGTTGCTTCCCATCCTTGTCAGCACTTGGTATTGTCAGTTTTTAAAAAAATTTTAGTCATTCTAATAGGTGTACACACTAGTATGTCACTGTGGTGTTAATTTGCCTTTCCCTAATGACTAATGATGTTGAGCATCTTTTTAATGTGCTTATTTGCCATCTCTGTAGTTTCTTTGGTGTAGTGTCTGTTCAAACTTTTTGTCCATTTAAAAAATCAGATTGTTTTCTTATTAATGGGTTTGGAGAGTTGTTTATATATTCTGGATACGAGTCAGTCCTTTGTAGATATGTGATTTGCAAATACTTCCTCCCAGCCTGTGGCGTGTCTTTTTGTTCTCTTAACAGGCAGACTTTAATAACATTGTTTTATTTTCATTGTGATGGTTCTTCTGGTTTTCTTTGATTTGTGGCAAGTATTCTTTGTTGTTTTTCAAATCTAGTGATCATATCAAATGTTTCCTTTTAAAATAAATTTATTTAGATAAAAAGGTAAGTCAGCTTGAAGAAAAATATTAAGCAATAGTAGAAATAGTGGAAAGCAGACTGCACAAAAATCATGAAGTCAGGTACTTGAATAACCAAAGTGTGGACAGCTCCAATTCATTCCATCAACAAATATGGATTGAGCACCTACTATGTGCCAAGCTCTGTGTTAGGTGCTGGGACACAGAGATGAACAGAGGAAGAGTTTCTGCCCTTTTGGTGATGGTTTCTCTCCAGTGAGCTCCTCTTTATCCTTCAAAAGCCAGCTTGAATGACCCTTTCTTTGTCCAGCGTTCCCTGGAGCACTCACCACACCATATTACAATTTTCTGTTTCTGTGAGCATCTTCCTGGGTAGGGGATGTGTCTGGCAGCCTCTGAACAGGTTGCATCAAGCCTGGTGCTTAGGTTCTCAATAAATAGCATCTCATGAAGTAGACGCTATTAGGAGATGCCAAAGATGGGATTGCTGATTTGATTGGTTGAAATCAGCCAGCTCCACCCAGGTGCAGTTGCCTGAAGCCCCTCCCTGCTGCAGTCTGGGCTGGCACTATGCAAACCAAGGCCATTCTCCTTGGCCTCCCCTTCCACTAACAAAGACACCAAGAGAAAAAGCCTCTCAAATCCAATGCCTTCAGCTCCCCTTTTTGCTCCCCATCCAGTGCCCATGGATGTCTTCCCTGGTACTCATTGATCCCACAAATGCTTGCCAGGCACCTCTTTGTTTTTTTTTTTTTTAATTTTTTTTTTTTTTTATAGCTACTTTTTTTTTTTTAATTTTTTTTTATTTTTGGCTGTGCTGGGTCTTCGGTTCGTGCGAGGGCTTTCTCTAGTTGTGGCAAGTGGGGGCCACTCTTCATCGCGGTGCGGGGACCGCTCTTCATCGCGGTGCGCGGGCCTTTCACTATCGCGGCCCCTCCCGTTGCGGGGCACAGGCTCCAGACGCGCAGGCTCAGTAGTTGTGGCTCACGGGCCCAGCTGCTCCGCGGCATGTGGGATCTTCCCAGACCAGGGCTCGAACCCGTGTCCCCTGCATTAGCAGGCAGATTCTCAACCACTGCGCCACCAGGGAAGCCCCAGGCACCTCTTTGCTCTGACTTGGCCCCATTGGCCACTTCACCCTGGCCCCGCCCCCCTCCCTCCTGCTCCTTCACTCCAGCACAGCAGCCTGCTTCTGTTCCTCCAACAAACCGAGCTCATTCCCACCCGCCGGGCCTTTGCACTTGCTGTTCCCTCTATCTGGGACCCTCTTTTTCTAGCTCTTTGTGTGATTGGCTCCTTCTCCACATTCAGTTCTGAGCTTAAACTACTCCCTCCCCAGAGGCCCTCCCAGGCCATACTATCAAAAGCCTCCCGGTTTATACTTTTTATCCTACAATTCTGTTTATTTTCTTTGTAGCACCAAGGACCCTCATTTCAGAGTTTGTGTGTTCACTTGTTTCTTGTCTGTGTCCCCCGCTGGAGCGTCAGTACTGTGAGGGATTTTGATCTGTCCTTCTCTGTCTTCCCTGTGCCTGGCACAGTGCCCAGTGCATAGTAGATGCTCAATAAACATTTGCTGAATGAATGAATGATGTCTCCTTTCTCAAGATGCATTCAAAGCAAAGTTAAGCCCCTCAGTCCATATATCAGGCTAATGGCTCTCTGGGCTCCTTCAAGGTGGGACCACATGTCTTCTTCCTGGCCCACATCTGGCCCCTGTGGCTGGCCCAGTGCTCATTGCTGCCTACCAGGTCCCCCAGGCTTGTGTCCTGCCAGCTGCCCAGCCTGGGGGGCTGTTCCACCATCCTTGGAAGTCATTCCCCAGGACCTCACCCACTATGGGCCGTGGAAGGGGCTGGAGATACTATGTGGGCTCCAGGGACCCTGCATGGAATCCCATCAGCTCACCATGAGAGTCATTTCAGCTCCCTTTCTGTCCTCCTGGTTCTGCCATGGCAAAGGCAAGGCTCCCCTTGAGGCCTGTGTGTCCTTATCATCTTCCTACTACCTGTTCATTTGTTTTAAGAAACACAGAGCAGACCCCAATGCCAAGCCATCAGCAACAGTTATATCTGACTTTGTTTCACTTCTTTGTATAATTTGCTGAATATATTCAATTTACAGTAAGTGCCTTAGGTTGGGTTCCCCTAGAAGCAGATCCCTAAGAAAATAATTCAAAGGCAAGTGGTTTATTTGGGATGTGATCCCAGAAAATACTGGTAGGGGTGTGGGGAAGTGGGACTAGGAAGGGAGGGCCTCCAATGCAGAGAGTATTATCAAGCAAGTAACCACTGTGGGCACCTGCAGCTCAGTGTGCTGTGGAGTTCTGAGAAACGGTATAGAAGGTGCAGATAACCTCGGGGCTATCCAATGGGGGTAGGGTGGGGGGGGGCGTGGCCAGGGAGCTGAGGAACCGAGACATCTGCTCCTGCCGGTCCTTAGTAGGAGGCAGCTCCCTGGAGTGTTAATTCCTAGCACTTCAGCCTCCTGCAGGAGGGCAGCGCCCGCAGGTAAAGGGGCAGGTGCTGGCAGCTGGAATTTGGTCTGTGTTCATGGAAAGTAAGCAGGAAGGGAGATGGGCGAGGCACCGAGAGCAAATGCCTCATACTTGATACTGGTTTCTCATTTAAAGCAGAGATAAAATGTTTCCTTTAAAATGAAGTTTAAATAAAAATTTAAAAAGTGAGTTGACTTTACACTGCTATATTTAACATAGATAACCAACAAGGACCTACTGTATAGCACAGGGAACACTGCTCAATATTCTGTAATAACTTAAATGGGAAAAGAATTTGAAAAAGAATAGATACATGTATATGTATAACTGAATCACTTTGCTGTACACCTGAAACTAACGCAAAATTGTTGATCAACTATGCTCCAATATAAAACAAAAATTTAAAAAAAAAAGTGAGTTGTCTTAAAGAAAAAGAGTAAATCGTGTACAGGGGATACGTGAATGTGGCAAACTCTGCTACTTTTAAGGGCATTCAAAGCCTTTAACAAGCAGACGTGTCTCCTTGGTGACCCACCAGGATGGGGATGCAGAGACCACCCCCTCCTCCCATCATACCGACCCCAACACTGCCCTGGATTCCTGGGAATCTTGGAAATGGGCCATGACGGTTGAAGCCCTTTTGACTTGGGGTCTGTCACTTAACATCTCTAGGCCTGTCTGTTAAAAGGGTAGGTTCTAGGGACTTTCCTGGCAGTCCAGTGGTTAAGACTTCGCCTTCTAATGCAGGGGGTACAGGTTTGATCCCTGGTCGGGGAGCTAAGATCCCACATGCCTCGTGGCCAAAAAAAACAAAAAAAACAAAAAAAAAAAACCCAAAACATAAAACAGAAGCAATATTGTAACAAATTCAATAAAGACTTGAAAAAAAGGTGGGGGGATAAGTTCTAAAGTCAGGTGAAAGAGTAAATGTGCGAAAACAGCCAAGACAATTCTGCAAAAGAAGAACTAACAGGGAAGATTTGTTTGTCCAGACATTAGAATCTATGGCAGAGGTATAAAAAATAAAGCTGTATGGTATTGGCATAGAAGTGGGCAGATACATTAATTAAGGGAATAGAATAGAGTCCAGAAATTAGCCCAGGTGTCACCTGTCCTGCCTAATGGATGTGAAAGGGTTTGGGAAAAGGGGAGACATCAGTGAGCGTGGAATTCTCTGGATTGGGCCTGGGCTGGGGCAGTGGCTTCCCAGCAGGCTCCCATCTTTGGCCTTTCCCTCTGGTCCACCTGCCAAGGCACTGGGAAGATTCACCCTCATGGACCACATGCTCCCCATGTCTACCCTGGGAATCTCAAAAGCCTCCAGGACATTGCTGCCTTTGCAGTTCTCTTTGATTCTTCTGATTAACCCACGGAGAAAGCCACACGTGGGTGTTGGCAGGCCTTTAACATCTGTCCAAAGCTTGCTCATCCCTCATTATGTGTTATGAAGCTGAGCAGACCTCAGCCCAGAGCTCTCAGCTGGCCACAGAATCCAGCTAGACTTTAATAATATTTTTTTGTGATCATTGCTTTTAAGGTTACTTTCCATCTGTAGAAACGATTACTTGTTTTCTCTTTCTGGTAACAGTATACATTTTCCTTTAAAAATTATTTTACTGGGCTTCCCTGGTGGCGCAGTGGTTGAGAATCTGCCTGCCAATGCAGGGGACACGGGTTCGAGCCCTGGTCTGGGAAGATCCCACATGCCACGGAGCAACTGGGCCCGTGAGCCACAATTACTGAGCCTGCGCGTCTGGAGCCTGTGCTCCGCAGCAAGAGAGGCCGCGATAGTGAGAGGCCCGCGCACAGCGATGAAGAGTGGTCCCCACTTGCCGCAACTAGAGAAAGCCCTCGCACAGAAACGAAGAACACAGTCATAAATAAATAAATAAAAAAAAGAACGTGAATTTCTTAAAAAAAAAAAAAAAAAAAATACTTTAAAAAAAAAAAAAAAATTATTTTACTGACACATGCTACAATGAGAATGAACCTCCAAAACATTATGCTAAGTGAAAGAATTCAGACATGAAGGTCACCTTCTGTACGATTCCCTATGAAATATCTGGAATAGATAACTCCATAGAGACAGAAAGCAGATTGGTGGTTGCCGGGGACTTGGGTGGAGGAATAGGGAGTGGGGAGCAACTGCTTAATGGGTACGGGGGTCTCCTTTTGGGGTAATGAAATGTTTTGCAACTAGTTAGAGGTGGTGGTTTGCACAACACTGCGAATACCATTGTGAATACCAAATGTCACTGAATTATTCACTTTAAAATGGTTAATTTGATGTTACGTGAATTTCACCTCAGTAAATGATTTTTAAAAAACCAACCAAGCAAACAAAAAAATTAATTAACTTAATAAAAAGTATGAATGGCTTTAAAGATGACTTTTAAGCGAGGTTCAGGAGACACTGGCTAAAAGAACCGGTCTCACCTCCAGGCCTTGGCTCATGCCTTGCCCAGGTCTGGAATGCCCCCTCTGCTCACTGACGGAATCCTGCCCATCGCTGGGAACCTAGGCCTAGTATCAGCTCTGTAGGAAGCCCTCCCTGATTACACAGGCCCATCGGGGACCCAGAGCGGTCGGGTGGGCCCAGTCCTGCAGCTTTTCAGACCTTGGTGCGAATCTTATTCGTGGGGAGGAGTCTCTTAACTTTGGACATGTTATTTAACCTCCCCAAGAGGGCCTCTGTTTCCTCATCTGTAAAAATGGGGGTTCATGATCATTCTAATGTCACAAGGTTGAGTTACTACATAGAAAGCCAGCAGACAGGGCCAGATGCAGAGTGGGTAGCCTTGATTTGCACCTGGCTTTGAGCACCGATCACATCATATTGATTTATTTGCCTCTTGTTTCCTGGACTGTAAGCAAGGGCTCAGTCTTTGTTATCTCTGTATCCACAGTTCCCACACAGGGCTCACGTAGTAAGTCCCCAAGAAGGGTGTGTTGACTGACACCCAGAGGAATTCCTAGAATGCCGCTTCTTCTCTCCACCTTCAGTGTCCCCACCCTGTCCAGCCCCCTTCATCACTCACCTGGACCATTGCAGGTCACCTGGCTTCTGTCCTCTACTCCCCACCCGCAATCCATTCTCTACACCCAGCCAGAGGACCTCATTAGAACCTAAGTCAGATCCTGTCCCTCCCCAGCTCAGAACTTTCTCAGGGCTCCCACCTCACTCAGAGTAAAAACTGAAGTCCTCCCCGTGGCCCACAAGGCCCTGCATGATCTACCTCCCCCCCTCACTTCCGCCATCACTTCTCTGTCCTCATCTCCCTCTACTGTCCCCCTCCAGCCATGACAGTCTCCTCCCTGTTGCTCTAAAACTCCAGGCCTCCACCTTTGGACCTTTGCACCCGCTATTCCCTTTACCGAGGACACTCTTCCCCAGATATCACCCACTGCTCACTTCCTCCCCTCCTTCAGACCTTGGTTCAAATATTCCCTGTTCAGGGAGGTTTTCCCTGACTTCCCGGACCTCACTGGACTCCAAAACTCTTTTTCTCCCCTAGGAAAGGCCCTTGGCTGGGATCCTGGGCCCCGCCCCACATCTCGGGAGAGGAGAGGCTCCCAGGCCTCTCTCTGGACTTGGGGCCTGGGGTTAGCCTTGGAAGCAGGCGGCACCCAACTGTTCCTGGTGCAGAGGCCTTTGCCCGCCCGCCCTCTGGCGGGGGGGCACCCTGCCCGGCTTGCACAGGCTTCCAGGGTGCAGGTGGGAAAGTCCCACGTCCTTCTCCGCTTACCTGACTCGGGCTGACTCAGACCCTCACGCCTGGCCAGAGGGAGCCGCGGCCCCGCCCAGCCCCTTGATGGGAAACAGCGCTGCTAGGGCCTGGCTGGGCCAAGCACTGACTCACCTCGCCGCCCCCCCCCACCAGCCTCCGCCACTGGGAGTCACGCCTCCCTCCTGCCAAAGGCGCTCCAGCTTTGCTCCCGGGGAGCTTTCCCCTCTGCGCCTTTGCCCAAGCTGTGCCTTGGCTGGCAGTGCCCTTCTGTCTAGAGCCTTCTGTTCCTTCAAGCCCAGCCTGAGGGCCATCTTCTGGGGGGAAACGTCAGAGATTCCTCTGGCCAGAAGGGCAAAGGGGCAAAGGGGAGAGGTGATAATAATAATAATAGTAATAATAATAACTATTATACAGTAATAATAGTAACTAGCCATGCTTACCATGTGTCAGGCACTGTCCTAAGCACTTCATTGTATTCATTCATTCAACCCTCACAATAATCTTATGAGGTAGGGACTTTCATTTTCCCAAGGCACAGAGTGGTTACCAGCTGGTAAATGGGAGAAGAGGGATTTGAATCTAGGCAGTCTGGATGTCACGCCACCTTTCTCATCTCCCAGACCTGGAGAACCAAGTGGAGACCGCTGAGGGAGCTGGGCAGGGAGGAGATCCAAGTTCTGGGTTCTGTCTCAGCACCCCTCACCCACAGTGGGAACCAGCCCCTCTCTTCAGGGTACAGGCTGGTCTCTGGTCCCTCCATCAAGGTGAATCCTCAGAACACAGGGTCTGGGCAATCCACCAACAGTGGCGGAAAGGGAATTTACATGTACAGAACAGGGACCATGGCCTGGACGCTTAACCCGTTAACCTCCCAGCAACCCTGTGAACTGGGGACAGTTACCAGCATCCATTTTATAGAGGAGGAGAATAAGGCCCAGAGAGTAACGGGATTTGCTCAAGGTCACAGAGCTAGGATATGGCAGAAGCCGGATTTAAACCCAGGGTTGTTCTGACACCACAAGGCCAGAGTCCCTTCTACTGAGTGGTGACCTAGCATCTCAGTGAAGGGCAGGGTCCAGATGTCAGAAAGAGCCTGGAACTTGAGTTCACATTACCCTCTCCCTCCAGCATTCCACTAACCTCCACCCACCCATTCATTCATCTATCCATCCACCCATCCATCCTTCCATTCAGTTATCCATCCACCCACGCTTCCTTCTATCTATCCATCCACCTAGTCATCTACCCACTCATCTACCATCCAAACATCTATCCATCTATCCTTCCATTCTTCTGTCTGTCCCTTCCATTCACCCTCCATCCATCCATCCACACTTCCATCCACCTATCCTTCTATCCATTTTTTCTATCCCTTTCACCTTCTGTCTATCTGTCCGTCTATTCATCTATCTATACGTCATCTTAAACATTATCTATCTATCCGTCACCCATACATTCTTCTATACATTCATCCATTCATCCATCCACCCATCTATACATCCGTTCATCCATACATCCCACAGATGTTTATTTAACTGATGGCGGCTGTGTCCAAGCCTTCAGATCACTGTGCCTTGAGCCAGGAGAAGCATACCTAATTAGGTTTCTGTTTATTTGCTGTTCCAGGAAAGCTAATTGTGGGGTTTGTAAACAGCCCTTTGATGGCTGGAGAGTTACTTAAGAGGACAGTTAAATAAACAACCGCTGGGTGGAAACAGTCAGTGCTGGTACACGGGGGGTCCAGGGTCATGACCTGCCTTGCACAGCAGGAGGAGGGCTGAGGTCCAGACAGTGTGGAGGCTTTGGGGTCAGAAAGGAAGTCAGAATAATGGGAACAGTGGCAATAACATCTACCATGTGTGGAATGCCTACTGTATGCCAGATGCTGTGCTAAGCACAGCCCTTACAGCAACTTCATGTGATGGAAACAATTATGATCCCATTTATGGATGTGGAGACTGAGGTTTGGGGAGGGGAAGCCATGTGCTCAAGGCCATAGATCTGGGAAGTAGCACCGTCAGGACATCAATCTGTCTGCATATAACAGTGATGATAATAATAGCAAATAATTATATAGCACTCACTATATTCTAAGGCACTGTTCTAAGAATCTCACTAAATACACCACCCCATGAGGTCAGTACTATCATCACTCCCATTTTACAGATGAGGAAATTGAGGTTGAGAGGGCTAAAGTAATATGCAAAGATTACTCAGGTAGAAAGCAGCAGAATTAAAAAAAAAAAAAAATCTGGACCCAAAGTCCTACTCTGAACCATGTTATGCAGTGGATTGTACCTTCTATGCATTTAACTTAGAAAGATCCAGCCATACACAATTGGCCAAACACTTTTTAAAATCATTTTTTCATTTTTCTGTTTTCTATATCTAAAAATACTTTGAAATTATAACTTGTAATGTCTTTTTAATTACTTATCTCAGGGGTCAGTAAACTTTTCCTATAAAGATATCAGATAATAAATGTTTTAGGCTTTGTGGGCCATGTGGTCTCTGTTGCAACTATTCAGCTCTGCTGTGGTAGCTGGAAAGCAGCCGCAGACAATATGAAACTAATGGGTGTGGCTGTGTGCCAATAAAACTTTATTTACAAAAACAGGTGGAGGGCCAGATTTGGCCCAAGGGCTATAGTGCTGACTGTGCATTTTAAATATATCTGTATTCACCAAACCATGTTCTCTTGCCTTTTCATGAACAACAAAGGATTTTCAAGGATACTTTCAACCATTGCTCAGTTTCACCTCCAGACCTTTTGCTCACACATGCCCTATACATCGTTTACCCCTTTGCCCGCTAGTGGCAGCTTCTGAAGGAATTTGCAAATTCCTTGCATTAATCTAATTCCTTTATTCACATAGTCAATAAATGAATGACACTCATGAGAGGTGCTCAGTGACACTCATGACTTCCCACCAGCAACCCTGAGAGTGCTAAGAGCCCTGGGAATTACTCTTCTCTATACCAAGTTCTGTAAACTTCTGGCTTGAAAAAAAAGTTGTAAAGTAAAAGTTAAGTAGTTCTATGGCTGCGGCTCTAATACTATTTCCTATTGGTGACAAGAACAAGGAAATGAAAGGAGGACTGGTAGAGATATTACAAAATGTCCTCAGGGCTAGTGGGAACAAAATGGGGTAAGGTCAGGAAGATCCCCTTTCCTCTTTATCCCCACCCCCTTCGCCTCAGTGTTGATTTCCCAGACTCAGAAAAGTTGTGAGCCTGGGGAAACAGCATGTGTTCACTTCTGAATTAAAAGACAGATGACAACCTGGGTAAAAATATTTGCAACATAAATGTAGACAAATGATTTATTTCCATAATATCTAAAGAATCCTTGCAGAGCAATAAGAAAAAAAACCCCAGCCCACTAGAATAACAGGGTAGTAGATGGGAACAGGCAATTTGCGGAAAGAGAACCACATACGGCAAGATGTCCAACCTTGCTGGTAATCAGGCAAATACAAACTAAAGAAAAAAAAAAAATTAGATAACATTTTCGACTCCTCCGTTTGTCAAAAATAAAAGATTGATGATATAATGTATACAGGAGACTGTGAGGAAATGGCCACACTCATATTCTGCTGGTCTAAGTATGAATTGGAACAGCCTCTCAGGAAGACAGTTTTACAGTATCCAGTAAAACTGTAAAGTCATATTTTCTAGAACTCAGCAATTCCATTGTTTGGCATCTCCCTTAGAGAAATATCGGGCACAAGGAGTATGTGCCAAGATGGTTACTGGAAACAACCTAAATATCCATCAATTGAGGAAGGGTTAAACACCTTGCAGTGGTCTAAGGACCCCCCATCTTTTGAGGCAGAGCCTGCCCACCTCCACCATTAATGCTGAACCTGCTAGATGCTCGTGCTACGCAGCCCCCCTTGTAGCTGGGGGTGGTCACATGACCTGGGCTCCACCAATCAGACACACCTACCTAAACTTGGAATAAGGGATAGTCCAGAGGCAGCAGAGATGTCTTACCCAACCCAGTCCTGTGGTATGATTTGGGGCACTGTCCCTGCTGACTTTGAAATCTGGTTCTCCAACCCTCTCAGACTTCCCCAACCCCTCATTTTAATTTGAACCTTTTACTCAAGTGTAGAATACTACAGAAAAATGCACAGGTCATAAGTGATAATTTGATGAATCTTCATAAGTGAGCACACCTGTGTAACCAGCCCCACATCAAGAAACAGAACATTCCACTCCCCCAGAAGCTCCCCTTGTGCCCTCTGCCAGTCACGACTTTCCCAAGGGTAACCAAGGGTAGTGTGTCTGTTACTAGTCCTTTACTTAAATGGAATCAAATGGTACGTGTTTGTGTTTGGCTCCATCTCTTAATGTTAATGTCTTCAAGATCCATCTGTGTTGTGCATGTGGTTGCAGATCATTCATTCTTATTGCTGGGCAATATGCCATTGTCTGGATGTGGCTCAGTTCATTCATTCACTCTACTACTGATGGGCATGTGGGTATTTTCTAGGTAGAGGCTATTTATGAATAAGGCTGCTGTGAACATTCTTGTGCACATCTTCTGTTGAACATCTGTCTGCACTGCTGTTGAGTATAGACCTATTGCTGGGTCATGTGGTTAGTGCATGTCTCATTTTATTAGAAATCACCAGCTTTCCAAAGTGTCTGCACCATTTTGTGTTCCTACCAGCCACATATGAGTTTCTTCTAGATGTTCCACCTCCTCATCAACTCTTGGTATGTTCCATTTTTTTCATTTTAACCATCCTAGTGGGTGTATAGTGGTCTCCCGCTGTGGTTTTAATTTGCATTTCCCTGATGATCAATGATGTTAAGCCCCTTTGTGTGTTTACTGGTCATTTGGCATCTCCCTTTGTGAAATGCCTGCTCAACTCTTTGCCCTTTTTGTCAATGGATTGATTGTCCTTTTGTCCCTAAAGTACTTTTAATAGACTCTGTTTCTGTTTAAATTACTGTATCAGGCAGGGTTCTGCAGGGAAACAAAATCAATAGATTATCTATCTATCTATCGTCTAGTTTTAGGAATTGGCTCATGCAATTGTGGAGGCTGGCACGTCTGAAATTTGTAGGGCAGGCTGGCAGGCCGCAAACTCAGGTAGGATTTCTATGTTACAATTTGGAGGCAGAATTCCTTCTTCTCCAGGAAACCTCAGTTTTCACTCTCAAGGCCTTTAACTGACTGGCCCACCCACATTATCGAGGATACTTTCCTTTACTTAAGGTCAACTGAGTGTAGATGTTAATCACATCTACAGAATACCTTCACAGCAACACTGAGACTAATGTTTGACCAAACAACTGGGCACAATAACCTAGCTAAGTTGACACGTAAAATTTAACCTTTCAATTACTCAGAGTTGTTTACGTTGTTTGCAACTTGGAGCCCAATCTAATCCACCATTTACATAAACACACACACACACATGCACGCATGCATGCACACACACAATATCAACAGCAGTGTTATGCATTTCTACGTGTGTACGTGCACAAGAATAAGTCTGGGAGGATATGGCCAAACCTGTTACATGACCACCTCAGGGAGTGTCCAGGATGGAGGTCAAAGGGAATTTTAACCATAAGCTGTAACAGTAAAGAAAATTTTAAAGAGTATAATAATGTTAATTATGTAATTAAAGTTAATTTTTAAGTGGGAAAACTTTTTTCAAAAAATAAAGGAATCATTAAGTTCCCATTATTCATTCATCAATTATTGACTCAGCACCTGCTATGTGCTCGTTGCTGGAGATACAGTGGATAAGATGGGCAGCCTCTATCCTTGTGGAGCTGACATCATAGTGGAGGAATCAGGCAGTAAAGAAGCAAACAAAGAACTTAGCAGGTAATTTCAGAGAGTGTTAAGGAGTATTCTGAAGAAAAGTGAACCAGTGTAGAGACAAAGAACAAATGGGGACGTGGGGCTGTGTTGGATGGATGGTCAGAGAAGGCCTCTCTGAGGTGACATTTGAGCTGAGTCCTGAAGGAGGAGAAGGAGCTGGCTTTAGAAGGAGCATACCAGGTGGCCAAGCCAGCAAGTGCAAAGGTTCTGAGGTAGGAATGGATCAGATGAAGTGGGATGAGAACCGGAGCAGTGCTTTTGGAAAGTGAGGCCTAGAGAGGGAACAGGATAGCTTAAGGGCACCGCACTGGACACAGTGGAGCCAGGTGGGAGCCTCTGCTGCCTGTCCCAAGATGAGTTTTGTGCTGGTGCTGAGCTGCCTGTCTAGGGTGGAGGCCTCTGAGCTGCTTGAAGGGCTTTATCCACACTCCTCTCCAGCAAGCCCTCTGTGATTAGAACGGAGCACTGGAGACACAGCCCCCAGGCTTGTGTCAGCCTCGCCCTGCCAGCCAAGGCCAGCAGCACCGCAGAGAGTCATCTGAGGGCTTTATACTCTTTGCCTCTGAGCTGGAGGGTCAGCAAAATCTACCATCGCTGTCTTACCTAATTATAATATAACAGGGGCGAGGGAAGGTGCCCCATATAGATGCTTTCCCTGAACCATCCCAGCAACTCCTGGTAAAAGCCCTGGCGGGGGGGGGGGGGGGTATTATTATTCCCATTTTATGGCTGGGAACACTGAGGCTCAGAGATTAAATACCCTGACTCCAGGGCCTGCGTTCTTCACCCTTACAGTCTAGATTCTGCTCCTCTAGCTCTCAAGGCAAGAGCAAGGCCATCTTTTTTTTAAATGACAAAGCCCCAGATGGGAAAGGACAATCCCATCTAGGCTTTCATTATATAAATGGAAATTCCAAGGTTTGGAGAGAAAAAGGAACCATCCCCTGACTATACAGAGCCAGAGCTGGAGCTGGGTCTCCCTGCTCCCAGGGCCCTTTCAGCTTTACCCCCTTCTTCCCTTCCACCTTCCTTCCCTCTTTTAGTGATGGCTTGACTGGCCTCTAGGCTGTTGCTCCAATATGCCAATCTCAATCCTGCCTCAGGGCCTTTGCACTTGCTGTTCCCCTACCAGATCTGGTCTATCACTTCTTTTTTGCCTTCCTTGACCACTGCATTGACAGTAGTTCTGCACTCACTCTTCCTATTTTGATTTATTTTTCTGCCAAGTATTTTTTACCCTCTGTCATTATATTAAATACTTATATTATTGTTTATTGTCCATCTCCCTGCCTAGAAGATCAGCCCCTTGAGGACAGGGACTTTATTCACAGCTGTTTCCCCAGTACCTAACCCAGGGCCTGGGCTCCCATAATGCTCAGTATGTGCTTGTGGAATGGATGGGCAGGTAGATCGATGGATGATGGATGTATGGATTGGTGGGTGGATGGGTGGGTGATGGATGGATGGATGGATGAATGGATGGATAGATAGATAGGTGGGTGGTGGATGGAAGAATGGATGGGTGGATGGGTGGACAATTCTCCCAACATCACTTCTCAACCCTGGGCTCTGGGTCTCACACTTAGCTCTTCTGACTTGCCTCCTTTGGCTCCAGGCCTGAGCAGGCAGCTCTGGGGGCTTCCGCAGGATCAGGCAGGAGTTGCTGTTTCTCATTCTCCTCTGAGGCTGGGCAAACAAAGGCCTTTGTTCTCCCTCCCCTGCCTGGCCCCTCTACAGCCCAGGGTGGGAATTTGTTGGCAAGTTAGTAACATAACTTTGCCGCCACTTAATTTTGAGGCTTAACCTGTCAAGCTGGGCCCATGGGCTCCTGTGGTCTATACTGGAGCTGGGCATAATGGGGATGTGATGGGGGTCACGGTGGCCAAAGCACAGAGATGATTCCCACATGGATGAACCTCAGAGTCTTCTGGAGAGGTTGATTTTTAGAGGTGGGTGGGGGAGTTACAAGATGAAGTTAGCTCTGGGCTCTCTATAGACAGCTTGGGACAGTGTTTCTTCTTGTCCCCTAGAGTTGTCCCCACAGGGCGGAGGGGCAAGAGAAGGGAACCTCACTTAGTGCTACAGTGGTCTCATGAGGGTGGTGCTATCATAATCCCCATTGCACAGAGGAGGAAACTGAGGCCCAGAGAGACTAGTTAGCACACTCAGTTGAAAGCCAGACTGGATGGGCAGTCATTACCCAGCTGGACTGTCTCTGCCAATCAAAGACAGTGGCCTTTGACCAGTCTCCTCCTGCCTTTGGCCAGGTGAGAATTGGATGTTATTCAAATGAACTCCAAGGCCAGTGGATCATGGAAGCAGTGATTGGGGAATCTGGCACCCTCAAGCCTGACAACCTCACCAGAACATCCTTGAGGAATCTGAATAATCAGCTCATTTCCCTGCCTTCTCTGGAGCCCAGGTCCCACAGCCTGAGCAGAGAACGTGGGAAGAGGTCCGGGACCTTGGTGTGGCAGTTGAGGCCCACATGGCTGCTCTCTACCTTCAGCCTCTTCTCCAAATTCCACCCTGTGCATCGAGCTGTTGGGAACTGTCTGCACGTACCATGTGGTTTCCTGCCTCTGCCTTTGCCCATGCTGTCTCCTCCATTGAGGATGTTGTCTTGGTCTGAGTTTTTCCAGAAACAGACCCTGAGACAGGATTCAAGTGCAAGGAGTATATTTGGGAAGAGATACCAGGAGGTGCTCATAGCAGGGTGGATGAGTGAGACAGGGAAGGAAGCAAATAAAACACGTGGTTATCAAGCCAGTCACCATTGTGGGTAACTGGATCTCAAACTCACCCAGGGAGCCAGTGTAGAACATGGACCCCAGAGTTATTCCAACCCAGGAGAGAGGAAATCAGCCATGTATTTTCCAACTCCCCATCAGTGGTCAGCTGAGGGCTAATTCCAGGGGCATCAACTTTCTGGAACATCTGGCTATGCACATGCCCACAGCCAGACCAAAGCTCTCAAGTAGAGAGAGTAAACGTAGGTATTTGCAATGAGCAGGAGCGAGCATCTAGGGGATGTGAGTGGGCACCAACAGCATTTGCGACAAATGTTTATTGGTTCCTGATCTTTTCCCAGCAGACTCCTATTCATCCTTTAAAACCCATCCTTCATTCCCCCAGGGAAGACTTCCCTGACCCTCTTAAATCAGCCAATCACTTCACACCATTCCTTGCGTGCACTTTTAACATTTGCATTTATCACAGTGGATTGTGATTACCCTTTTATACCTCTGCCTGCCTCACCAGGGAGTGAACAACTTGAGGCAGGGGCTTCATCTTGGGATGTAGAACATGCTGCTTGGTGTCACGAAGTCCTGAGTTCCACTCTCCTGGCTGCTCTGAAGCTAACGCTTGTCACCATATCTGCATCCCCAGGACCTAGCTGTTATTGGGCCCTCAGTAAATGTACTGGCAAAGGGATTGAAATCACATTTTTAGCTCACTGACATTTCTTCTTTCCCCTGAAGTTTCCTGGTATCTTGATTATGGAGAGGTTGGTTAAGCCAGTGGGTCTCAGTCCTTATTATTCCTCCTCAGAATTACCTGGAGAGCATTTAGAAAACTTCAGGGGCTGAGGCCCCACCCCAGAGATTCAGATTCAGTCATTGGAGCTACTGGGTTAAACTTTAACGATAATAGGAAGCCTCAGAGAAATTCCCCCCACTTCGGGGGTATTCATGGAGAGAGTTCATCACAATGTCAGACGGGAAGGTGGAGGGGGCGGGGTGCAACCTGAAGTCTGTGCTGGAAGAGGGGACACGAGAAATGGGGAGGATGCCGAAATTAGACATTAGAAGCAATGAACTAGATATATATGCAGCCATATGGTTAGAGCTGGAAAACAAACATAGCACGGAGTAAAAAAAGGGAAAAAAGCAGACCGATGGTTTATCACTGTATGATGTGCATTTACTCAGATCCACAATGAGACTGTGCTGTCCCACAGGTGCGGGTTCTTAAACCTGCCCACTAGAATCACCTGGTAACCTGGTGTCCACCCTACCCCCCAAACCACCTCAGCAGGATCTCTGGGGTGGGTTCTAGGAACCAATATTTTTAAAATGTGAAGCCCTGGTGGAGAACCATGGAACACAGGAGTGTGATTATCTCAGGTGTATGTCCCAAAAGGGTCATTTACCCAGTAATGATGGAATGAGGGCATGCATGAGTTGAGGGCCTATTGTGTGAGAGGCACTGTGCTAGGAACTTTGAATGCATTGTCTCGCTTTAGTCTCAAATAGCCGTAGATGGTAGGTAGTTTTATAATCCCCATTTCGTAGATGGGGAAACTGAGGCACAGAGTGGTGAAGTCAACGGCTAAGGACTCACAGCTGTTCAGCGGCAGACCAGGCTTGTACTGGGGTCTGCAAGCCTGACACCAGAGCCCTTGCCCGCTCCCCTCCTGCCTCCTCCAAAGTTGCTCTTTCTGATGCCTTTTGACCCACTTGTTCAGCAACTGCAAGGAATTGATCCACTCGGTTCCGCAAGAAATTATTGTTGTTGATGTTGTTTTTCCCCCATAAGTCCCTCGTGGTCTTTTTTTTTTTTTTTCTTCTTTAACCTCAGCACACAGGCAAATCCCACATCGTAAAGGCTGAGTGGCTTCTGGAGGCGAGAGCTTCATTCCATGGGTCAGAGCTGCATGGGCCATGTTTATTAGGCTTATTTTGAATTGTTTCCCCCTCCCCCTCCCCGTGAAAGGCGGGAAGTCTTAAAATTACTTCTCCCCAAAACCAGCCCTCAGAGGCACCACCCTGCCCTAGAAGCTCTCTGATGGGCTTCATAAGGAGTTATTAATTATGATTTGTTTTTATAATTGTCCACTTGGAGTCTCAGATGACACATGCTCAGACTTGTCCGTCCTTTAAAAGAAGGAATCAAAGGTTCATGGAAATCAGTTATACATAACTAGTGGAATTACTTGGGCTCAGCCCTGGGTTTGCTCTGTGACCTTGGGCAAATCCCTTCCCTCTCTGGGCCTCTGTTTTTCTAGTTGTGGAAGGAATGTGGACTAACTTCTAACACAGGATTAGGATATATATTTCCCAAACTCTGAATATGCCAGGGGTGTGTGAAATGGTTGTAGATTGTACATGGATGGGAATTTTATAAGTTGTATTTTTTATTTGAACTTTTAAAATTTAACAGCGTTATAGTATTTCATTTATAAATGCACATGTTTTTGTTCGCTGGGATGGCCACAGGGAGGAGGAGCTCTGATTCACATAGTCACTTAGGTATCCCGACTGCTGGGGCTTCTGACATGTTCAAAGTCACCCTGGGGATCAACTTCCAGCCAGGGAGAGGAAATGGTGGAGAAGGTACCCATCAGCCTGGAGTAACATACATATATATTTTCCTCCACGTTCCATTGGCCAGAGCTAGTCACATGGTTCTACCCAGATGCAAAGGCAGTTGGGAAATATAGTTCCCTGGCTGGGCAGCTACTTATCTATAACTATACACTTTACAGGAGGAACGTAAATCTTTGGTGGACCCTTGGTCATCTCTGCCTCAGTAGTCTCTTTTTAAACGAGTAAATTGAGGAACAGAGCTTTGCCACCCATTTATCAAGGAATTAAAGTATGATATACAATTTTCTACAAAGTGGGAGGGATCATTCTACCCAATATTAAAGTTTCCTATACAACTACAGTAATCAAGAGAGTGTAGTATTGGCAGAGGGATAGACTACAATCAATAGAATAAAAGAGAGGACTCAGAAATAGACCCATACAAATATGTCCAACTGATTTTTTAAAAAATTATTTATTTATTTTTTGGCTGTGTTGGGTCTTCGCTGCTGCACACGGGCTTTCTCTAGTTGCGGCGAGCAGGGGCTACTCTTCGTTGCAGAGTGCGTGCTTCTCATCGCGGTGGCACGGGCTCTAGGCGCGCGGGCTTCAGTAGTTGTGGCGCACAGGCTCAGTTGCTCCGCGGCATGTGGGATCTTCCTGGACCAGGGATCGAACCCGTGTCCCCTGCATTGGCAGGTGGATTCTTAACCACTGTGCCACCAGCGAAGTCCTGTCCAGCTGATTTTTGACAAAAGTGCAAAAGCAATTCAATGGAAGGGTAACATTTTTTGGCCGTGCCACGCAGCTTGCAAGATCTTAGTTCCCCTGATCAGGGGTTGAACCCGGGCACTTGGCAGTGAACACGTGGAGACCCAACCATTGGACTGCTAGAGAATTCCCAGGATAACCTTTCTAATAAATAGTGCTGGAGCAACTGGACATCCATAGGCAAAAAAGAAAAAAAAGGAAAGATCCTTGACCTTGATCCAAACCTCACACCTTATAACAAAAATTAAACGGATCATGGACTTAAACGTAAAACATGAAACTATAAAAGTTATTATTTTTTTAAAGTAGGAGAAAATCAATCTTCAGGATCTAGGGCTAGGCAAAGAACTGTTAGACCTGAATACCAAAATCACGATTCAAAAAAGGAAAAAATTGATAAATTGTACCTCATCGAAATTAAAATTTTTTGCTCTGTGAAAGGCCCTGTTAAGAGGATGAAAAGACAAACTACAGGTTGGGAGAAAATATTTGAAAACCATATATCTGACAAAGGACTAGTATCCAGAATGTATCAAGAACTCTCAAAATGCAGCAATGAAAAAGAAATCCAATTAGAGAATGACAACAGACAAGAACAGACATTTTATAGAAGAGGATACACAGACGCAAATAAACACATGAAAAGATGTTTAACGTCATTAGCCATTAGGGAAATGCAAATTAAGACCACAATGAGGTATTACTACCCACCATCCAAATGACTAAAATGAAAAATGATGAGAACACTAAATGCTGGCAAAGATTGGAGAAACTGGATCACTCATGCATTCCTGGTGGGAATGTAAAATGGTACAGTATTCTGGAAAACAGTTAGGCAATTTCTTAAAAACTACCATATGACCCAGCAGTTGTGCTCCTGGACAGGGAAATGAAAACTTAGATTCACACAAAAACACGTATACACGTGTTCATAGCAGTTTGATTCATAATAGGCAAAACATGGAAGCAACCCAGATGCCCTTCAATAACGAATAGTTAAAGAAACTGGTGCATCCATACCTTGGAATTCTACTCAGCATAAAAAGGAACAAAATATTGATACATGCAACAGTTTTGATGAACCTTTAGGGAGTTATGCTGAGTAAAAAAAGTCAGTCCCAAAGGGTTACATACCACATGATTCCATTTGTATAATATTCTTGAACTCACACAGTTATAGAAATGGGGAATAGATTAGTGGTTGCCCGGGGAAAGGACAGAGTTGGGGTGGGAGATGGGTGGGGCTATGAAAGAACAACCTGATGGATCCTTGTGGTGATGGAAATGTTCTGCGTCTTGGCTGTATCACTGCCAGCATGTTGTTTGTGGTATAGTTTTAAAGATGTTATCACTGGGGGAAACTGAGGAGAGGGTACATGGGAATCTCTCTTTATTTCTTACAACTGCCCCTGAATCTACACTAATCTCAATATAAGAAATTTGACAAAGAATACCAATACAATTTTTTTTCTACCCAGACACTTCTGAATATAATTGTACCTTTGGTAACATGGAGGCACTACCAGAATCTCGAACAGCGGATGTAGTGTGGTGGTTAAGTGTGTGGTTTGCAATAGCACAGGCTGGGTTCAAATCTCAGTCAACCAGACCTCTCACCTACTTGAGCCTCGGTTTCCACCCCTGCAAGTGGCTGAGTAACGAGAGGCCCTACCTCGGGGGTTGGTGCAGGGACTCCAAGAGATGATTTGTGAATCACATAGAGCACAGCGCTCCGGTGCAGGTGCTGCTCTGTAAATTATTTGTCACTTATCAGGGCTGCGGCAGGTGGGGGAATGGACCTCAGGGCATCCTCTGCTAGCTCTCTAGGTTGGGATGGTGACCCGCCATCCTGAGGTTTGTTTTGACTCCTTTCTCACAGGGGTGTGTACTGAACAGCTGCACTAAGGTTGGTCTGGTTAGTTCTCGTCTGCCCTCTGGACTCTGGTGCACACTTTCAAGGACCTTTCTCAATGAAGGAAGGGCACAGCTGGTTCTTGTGGGCTGGGCTACTCCAGGGGAACAACAGCCCAGGGGCTAGCCTCTCTGAGGCAGCAGAGAGAGGGAATGGAAGTAATGCTTACTGCATAACTACTGTGTGCATCATGACTTGCATGCTCCAGCTCATCAAATTCTCCCAACAATCTTGCACAATAGGTATTATTATTTCTACTTTATACAGGAGAAAGCTGAGGCTCAGAGAGGTGAATGGACTTGTCCAAGGTCATGCAACTAGTAGATGGTAGAGCTGAGCCCTAGTCTCATTTAAATTCAGTGTCATTTTGACTATTAATAATAACCTTACCGTTTATTCAGCATCCACTATGGCCAACTACTATGCTTAGCTCTTTACCTTGGGGTATCATCATCCCCTCCCCATTTTATAGAAGAGGAAACAAAGATTAAGAGGGATGACTTGCCAAGATGGACAACAATTCTTGAAAAAACAGTCAACTGACAGCTCTTCCTTGTGCCCCCGACCCCACCCTCAGCTCTAGCTCAGCACGGCCGAGACCACTCAAGTTGGAGATGTAAATGCTGAGTAAGCTAAGAGTTGGTACCTTGAGATATGATGCCAAGGCTGTCTGTGGGCATTTGAATGTCAGCTTTGGCTGGCCAGGGTCAGCTGTGATGGCCAGAGGTTCTTCTGGGGGCTTGGTGGGGTCGTGGGGAGCCTTGCAGAGACCCCCTCCTCCTGCCTCGGGCCTGGCAGACAACGTGGCAGTTGGAAGAGGCTCGAGGTGGCAGTGGCGGTGACAACTTCCTTTTGAGTAACAACATTTACTGAAAAGCAGTTCTGCTTTTAGCACCAGAATTTCACCACCCTTGCAAGCAGGCGCCTAAGAATACCTCCATTCAACCCCAGTTCAGAGATGCACACAGATTCCCTTCTGCATTACCTCCAGCAGAGTTTTACATTTGTTGTTGAAAGGAAACCAAATACCACAATTACTGGAGGAGGCGGGAGGGGTGTGGAGAGAGGGGTGATGCAAGGGGGGCCAGGTGGCATCAACCACAGCCCCCAAAGGCGTCCATAGGCCCAGCCCCTTGCCCTTCAGTTACTGGAAAGACATCGACAAGCTCAGAGTGAAACTGAAGCGCTGACAATTTCTCTTCTTTTTACAAGAAAAAGAAAGCGATTGTCCTTGAAGCAAGCATGACTTTGGAGGCCAGGGACTTGCCCTGGCCACTCTGCACATGTGGCCCCAGAAGCTCCAGGTCCTTGCTGGTCACCCCTTCATGAGTGCTGGGGTCCTTTGCATGGCCCCTTTTGTCCATCACTGAAAAGCCAGTCTGCACCGGGGAGGGGATGGTCTTACATGTTAGGAGCTCACCCAGGGCCGGGTAGTTGGAGGATGGCTGGGGCGAGGAAGAGGGCTTGAGTGAGGAGGAGATGTGGTGTCAGGCAGAGGCAGGAGGCTGTATAGAGCAGCTCTAAGAAGTGCCTTCTCTCCCCGCCTGGTCTGGCCTCCTGACTCGCACCAGAGCCAGGGGCAGTCGGAAATGGAAAGACTCTGGGAGTCACACGGATGTGGGTTCAAATTCCACCTGGACCATTCGCTGGCCGTGTGATCTTGGGCCAGTGATTTCACCTCTCTGAGCCTCAGTTTCCTCATCTCCGACATGGGGATAATAACAGGAAGTCAGGTCATGACCCTCCTCTGCTCAGAATCCTCACATGGCTCCCACCTCACTTGGCGGAAAAACCAAAGTCCTCCTGTGACCCACCAGGCCCTACAGAATCTTCCCTCTGCTCCCCCTCTCAACCTCATCTCCGCCTATCCTCTCTCGTTCCCTCCCCTCCAACCACACTGGGCAACTTGTCTACCAACATGCTAAATACACCCCTGCCTCAGGGCCTTTGCACTTACTGTTTCCTCTGCCTGCAGCATCCTTCCTCCAGATACCCCCCTTCACCCTATTCGGGTCTCTGTTGAAATGCCCCAGGAGGCAGCTCTGACCTCTTCTTTTAAGTTGCTGCCCATTACTCTTTATTCCTTTAACCTGCATTAATTTTTCCCCACTACTTGACATGATTTTGGGAGTTTATTACTCCCCATCCTCCAGACTATAAGCTCCAAGGGGGCAGAGTTCAGTTCTATGTTATTCTCTATTAAATCCTATTCTCTATTGAATCTCTATTCCCTATTAAATCCTCAGAGCCTGGCTCATAGCAGTTGGTCACCAAATGTTTGTTGACTGCACACGTGCAGGGTTATGTGGCGAGGGTGCAGAGTGGTACGTGTAGATTGTTCAGACCAGCAGAGTCCTTGTTCACTAAACGTTACTTCCTTTTCTTCCTTCCCAGCACCAACCATGTGCCACATGCTTGACTTCCTGTAACAAAAGGATGCCTTTTATAGATGCAGAACCAAGGCTGGGGAGCCCAAGCTCACTCAGCAGGGTGAGGCTCTGAAGTCTGGTCCATGGGACTTTCAGCCTCTTGGATGGTGGTGACAGTGTCTGATATGACCCAGGCCTGGCTGCTTTATGGTCTGGCTGAGGGAAATGGCTGGCAGGGCTCTTTAGACCCTTGAAAGGGCTGTGAGCAGAGGGGAAGCTGGCTGTGGCTTCAAGGGACATGGGACCCTGGGACTGGGGTTCATGCCCTTGCCCTGCAGTCCCATAGTTCCCATCAAGGGGGCCCAGGGTTTGCAGAGAGGGGCTTTTCCAATTTTCTGTTTCTGGAAAGTTCTGTCCCAGGAAGGGCAGATGATGGAGGAGCTGCTGGATGCGGCTGGAGCCTCAGAGACTAGGAGACCCCGGGAGTCCTCTCTCCCCGGCACCCAGCCAGTTCCCAAAGCAGAGGGACTTTCCGGAGAAGTCTGCCTCTGGCTCCCTCCAAGCCTGCCCAAGAGACTACAAGCCAAGGCCTCCATGAGACCCAGCCCCGCCTTCATTTCCCTGTTTTTATTTCTTAGGGAGGCCAAGGAATCTGGGGGTGAACAGCCTCAACACTAGGCCTGGCGTGTGGAAATTTAAGAGCCACAGAGTGGCCTGTCACAGTCCCCGGCATGTGACCGTCCACCTGCACCTCCACCCCAGGCTCTGGGTTGAGCTGGGCCTACAGCCTGTCTAGGGTGGGCGGAGCAATTGCCTGTGGATCCTGTCTAGTGCTGGGGATTTCGCCTCTGCCTATCAGAGCTGCCTCAGCTGTATGAGGATCCCCTCCCACACTGCTACAGCAAAGGGAATGCAAGTGAGACACGAGGAAGAACTGTCTTCTAACACGTTATGGTACCCAAAGGGGACCCTAAAGGTGACCACTAAACCCCTCAGCGCAGACCTTGCTGCCACCCACAGGCCACATCCAGCCCAGGAATATGTTTGGTTTGGCCCTTGATGTAATTTTTTAAAATGTGACTCAGTTACCAACATTAGAAATACCAGGAGATTTCACATAAAATCCATTTCTCTGGCTTCTCTTGAAAAATGAGACTCTCTGGCTGTGCTGGGCCCACTTTCCTGCAGGGCATAGGAAGGCCAGAGTGGGTCATGGGGCCCCTTTTAGGGCAGCACATAGTAGTAGGTGTTCTCTTCTTCACTCCAGTCCCTGCTCAGCCCACTTTTCTCAAACACATTGCCTACCAGGGCTTTGAAGTATGAGTAGGAATTCATCAGACAAAGGGGTGGAAAAGCATTCTGGGAAAGAGAAGAGCACATGTCCATGCGATTTATCTGTTCAAGATTCACTCAGTAAGTATGTATTGAATGTTTACTGTGTACACTGGGGCAAACAGCAGGAAACCAAACAGATAAAAATCCCTGCCCTCCTTGAACTCATTATCTCAGACAGCAGTTCTCAGCTGGGTACTATTTTGTCCCCCACGGACACTTGGCAGCGTTTGAGGCATTTGTGGCGTCATAACAAACGTGGGTGGAGGGAGGGGATGCTACTGGCATCCAGTGGGTAGAGGCCAGGGGTGCTGCTAAACCAGGCCTGGCGTGCACAGGAGAGCGCTTCACGGCAAAGAATGATCTGGCCCCAAATGTCCGGCGTGCCAAGATTGAGAAACCCTGGTTTAGTGGGAGATAGTAAACCAGATGAGCCAATAAATGCATCATCTGAAGTCAGGCGGTGCTGAGAGTTTTCTGGTGAAACTAATCAGAGCGTGGCAGTGGAGATCAGGAGGTGGGTACGGCTGCCTGGGAGAGGTTCCATTTGACCAGAGACCTAAGGATGAGAAGGAGCAGGTCCTGAAAAAATTGGGGTGCACCTGGCGGGGTGGCCCCAAATCGTAGTTGCTTGTGGAGCAGCACCTTCCCTCTTTCCGCGCTGCTTGTCTCCACAGCCTTGCTTATGGAGCTGGGATCAGTGGTCCTATTCCCATTTTCCCGACGAGGGACCCTGGCTGGATGTCACAAGCCCCTAAGAGGCTGACCTAGGCCACCTGACCACTCTGAGCTGGTGTCCTTGGGGTGCCTGGAGGGCACAATGGTCAGTGAATTGCCTTCTTTCACTCAGTCAGTCAACAAACATCTCTCAGGGGCCCACCATGGCCGAGTGGGACAGAGCAACTTCAGGCTGAGGTGCTCAGCACCAGTCATGGCACATAGTAGGTACACAGAAAATATTGGTCAAATGAATGAAAGGACGGGATCAATGAGTAAACAAGCCCCCGTCCATGTAAGATAATGGATCGCAGCCAGCATTGATTGGGTGCCTACTGTTTGCCGACCCACCCGGAGCTGGAGTGGACACCAGCTTGAAGGGAGGGACAATGATAATTCCCACTTCCGTGGTGAAAAGCCTGAGGTTCGGAGGGGGACATCAATTGCCCAAGGCCTGGCACTGGAGACCAGGCCTCCCGGATCTCAGGCTGCAACCACTGCCTTGGTATTTTGTATGTTCTGACTCAGTTTACTATCCTCCCAACCCTGTGAGGTAGCAGGTGGCATTATCCCATTTTATGGATGAGGTAACTGAAGCTCAGAGAGGTGAAGTGACTCGCCCAGGGTCACACAGCATGTGTGTTTGATCTACATTCCACATTTTGACCACCAAGCCCTGCCCCTTGTAACCCTGACTTCCTCTTCAGGAGAGTTAATCAGCCCCAAAGGGGAGGTAGGCCAGGGGGTTAGGCCCCTCGAGGTCTGCAGGACCAGGCAGGAGGCTCTAGAGGAGGTGGGGTCCCGGGTGGGCGGACGGGAGCAGGTGGGCCTGGGGAGCGAGCAGCCAGCCTTCCGCTCCCACACGCAGGCACAGCCGCCAGGAGAGACTGTTGAGAGTCTGCCCTGTGGTGCGCACCAGCCTAACAATGGCTCCTTTTGACTGCGCGGGTGGTAGAAGAGGGGGCGCATTGTTCTCCAGGACACCTTCCCGCCATGGCTGGCTGCGGGCGGTCCCCATCCCAGGACGCTTGGCTCAGGGCCGTTCCGGGCGCCTGAGGGAAGTGTGTGCACGTGCCTGTGTGTGTGATGCTGGAGCGTGTGTGTGTGTGTGTGTGCGTGTGTGTGTGCATGTGTGTGTACAGAGAGGCACGGGTGTCTGACTGACACCGTCGCTGAGTGTGCCCACGCACGCCTTGCACACCGTGGCGGTGTGTTCGAGCAGGCTTATGGCTTTCTGCATCTGCTGTGTCTGTCCAAGCGTGCCTTCCTGGGCGTATCTGCAGCTGTTTGTGAATCTGCCTCCAGAACGTGTCTCCGGCTCCGTGTACCTGGCTTGTGCTCCAGTGTGTCGAGTGAGGCTGCCCTCATCTGTATGTGTCAGTGTCTCCGTCTCCCTCTGTGTCTGTCTGTGGAGCATCTTGACACCAAGGGGACAGCAGAGCGCTGGCTTTAGGGTGAGGGCCAAGTTCCACTTGTTGCCCATATGTGAGGAAAGGGGTTCCATCCAGGCAGAGGGGATGCAGGCGAACAGCCGGATGCAGGACCGAGCCAGGGGATGGGCAGAAGCAGTTGGAGGTCAGGGAGGCTGCAGCAGAGGGAGCAACGGAGAGGGAGCAACGGGAGAAGACAGCAGGGCCACCTGTGGGGGCGGGGCGTGGAGTTGGAACATTGTTCTGAGTGAGATGGAGCCAGGGCGTGTTTGCACTGGGGAGCGACAAGGTCTTTTATGGAGATGCCTCTGGTAGAGAAGAGACTGCAGGGCAATCATGAAAGCTGCTGGGGGGCACCCCAGGGTGCCCCCACTCCAGGCAGGAATTGCAGCTTCCCATTTTGCAGAAGTGGAAACTGAGGCCCAGGGAGAAGAGATGCCTTCCAAAGCTGGAAGTTTGGGAACTGGCCCAATGCCAGAGCTAACTCTCATCCTTCCCACCTTGGCTGCCATTCCCTCCTCAAGTCCCTTCCTTTCCCAGGCTATGGGGGTGCCTGTGCTAAAGACAGAGGACTTGGCATCCTCATCTTCTCAGGAACCAGGACTCTGGAGCCACAGAGCTTGGGTTCAAATCCTATCTCTGACACTTAACAGCTGTGTGACCTTGGGCATGTCACATAGCCTCTCTGTGCCCCATTTCCTCATCTGCAAAATGGGGATAATGACAATACTGACCTTTAAATTGTGATGCCACTGATTACCCTCCCCATAACAGGATTCCCCCTCTCCTTAACTTTTCTCCAAGACACATACCACCTTCTAACACACGACATGTTATATTAATCTGTCGTGGCACTAGGGTGTCATTTCCAGGAAAGCAGGAAGTTTTGGGTGTTTTGGTCATTATTAATATCTAGAATGGTGTCGGTGCTCAGTAAATTTTTGTCGAGTGAATGAAACTGAATAATGGGTATAAAATACTGGACTAGGAACATGAGTTGTCGACTGTTATCATTAACTTGGGAATGGGCTTGGAGATGAGCGTTTGGAAGCACAGAAGCCCGGGCAGCCCACCCAGGCATTGGGGTCCCATTCCCTTTTCTGCCCTTTGTCCTGCACATCTGGATCTGCTGAGCCCTCACTGGGCCCAACATCTCCTGTCTTTAGTCTCCCTGGTTCAAGGACAGGTTGGCTCCGGCAGGCACTGTGCGCTGGTGGTTTCCCGCCCCCGTGAGGAATCAGTGACTCAGTTCCCCACCTGGCATATGCATCAGCTTTAGTGGTCTCCGAGGCCTCAGGACATTGCCAAATATTGGGGTCCCACCCACCCCATTTCCCAGGATCCCTGTCCCCCTGTCGGTAACATCAAGCAGACCCTTTGGTTCGGGGTGGGGTGGGGAAAGTCCAGTTGGCAGCTCTGCTAAAAATGTCCCACCGATGGCGCTCATGGCCCAAGGAGCCGCTGGGCAAATATTGCTCAAGTCCACGTGCTTGTCGAGGAGATGGCTTCATGATCTTTCAGTCTTTTTAAGAAAGAATGACAGGAGACCTCAGAGACCAATTGGGTGGCGAGGTGACTTCGCAAGGTCATTGTGTCCAGCCCCTTGCCACCTGGTCATCAGCTCTGGCTCCCCTGCACCCTATGTCCCTGCATCTCGAGGAGGGCCAGGAGCTGGAGAGGGGGACTGGGCCGGTCAAAGAACAAGGCTCCTCTGTCCTCTCCCTTCCTTCCTCGTTTCTCCTGACTCCCAGCCCTGGCCTGGGGCATGCGGCGGGTGCCGGGGCTGATCAGCAGAAGTGGGGTGTGGAGCTGGCCGGGGTGTTCACGGTCCCTTCCTCGGGGACCAGCTGGGGCGCTGCTCAGCCTAACCGGATACCTTGGTGTCTGCCCGCGGGCCCCAGCCCTCTCCTCACACCACCGTCAGGGTTCAGGCCTCCGTCTCTCTGTCCTCCATTCACCCCCTACCACACACACACATTTATTAAGCACCCTCGTATGTGCCCCATCCCTGGGGGACGATGAAAGGGCCTAGAGTAGGGAATATCTTGGCCTGTTTGCAGAATAGGGAGGAGAGCAGGGTGGCTGGTGCAGAGTGAGCAAGGGGAGAGTGGGGGAGGGGAGGGCAAAGGGGTCATGGGGTCAGATGGTGCAGGGACTCCAGGCCAGGGAATTTTGGATTTCCTTCTAATGTGATGAAGTCCCACGGGAGGGCTCTGAGCGGGACAGTGCAGGAAGTGCCTTTTGAGTTCATGTTACAAAAGGGGCTTTGTCTTTTTAAAGGATCCCTCTGGCTGCTATAAGGAGAATACAGTGGGGTGGGGAGGGGAGAGTGAGGGTGAGGATGGGGGCCAGGAGGAGCAACCTGACCCAGGGTGATGGGCACAGAGGTGGTGAGAAGTGGCATTCAGGGTGTATTTTGAAAACTGGAGCCAACAGCGTTGCCTGCTGGGGGCTGTGGGGCTCACAGAGGACAGAGAGGAGTCCAGGACAGCTCCAGGGTTTCTGGTCCAAGTAACTGGGAGGCTGGTGGGACCACTTTCTGTAATAGGGATGTGGGAGCAGATGCTGCGGTCAGTTTAGGGTGCGCTGAGTTGAGGTGTTCTGTGGGCAGATGAATAAGGAAAGCCACGGCCTGCCACCTCCCCAAGGCCTTTGTCCTGGTTCCAATGCCCAGTACCTGCCCCAGGACAATTGCGACAGCCATCCAATTTTCCTCCCAGCCTTTCCTTGCTCCAGCCCTTCCTCTTCCACACCTGTTCATCTTCAGAAAGCACAACTCTAGATCCTGTCTCTGCTCTGCTCTAGAACCATCAATGGCTCCCCGCTGCCCTCTGGATAAAGTCCAAAAGCCTCAGCTGGGTTATCCCAGGCCTGCACCATCTACCCTGACTTCTGCAGCCTCGTCTCTCACATGGCCAACCAGCGGATGACCCCTGGTTCCTCAAACACACCCCGTCCCTTCCCACATCCTCAGCCTTACCTAAGCTGTTCCTGCCAGCTGAGTGCCCTTTCTCACCACAGGGATGAGTGTAAACGCCTTGCCTCTAACGTCTGTAGCCTTTTGTTTGTTTCTTTCTCCCAGAACATATCACACAGTGCTTTGAATTACACTTATTTATATCTTTCCCTCCTCCCAGTGGGCAGAAAAGTGCCAGATTTATTTCTGGGCTTGATGCCAGGCTCAAAGCAGGTCCTTGTCAGATTCGGTGGGTGAACTGTTGAGGATACTGCATTCCCAGTGGTATGGGCCCACTCAGTGCCCGTTCCCCCTTCTTCTGGAGAATACACTCTGATTTTCCCCCTGGTGTGCACCACCCCATCAGGTGAGCTGGCCGCATCCCCAGGGGTAGACTCATGGCCCAGGCCTGACCAATCAAAACTTCCCAGACCCCTGGCTACGTTGATTGGTTCAGGGATGGGCACATGATCCAGTCAAAGCCAAGAGAACTCAGTTCTGTGGAGCAGAAGAGAGATGTTGTTGCCTTGAGGTGGCTGAGCTAGTAAGAGAGATCTCAGCCTGGAGCAGCCGTGGCCACTGTGCCACCATGACAGTAAAGACTGCCTGAAAATACAGCCAACACAGGGCAAGGCAGAGCAGAGAGTTGGGGACAGCCTGAGTTCTAAAAACATCATGAGTGCTCCTGGATCCAGCTGTATCTGAAGCTAACATAGCCCTGAACTTCTCAGTTATATAAGTCAATATGTTTTTCTTTCTCATTCTCTCTCTTTTTTTTTTAATTTATCAGACTTTATTTGTTATGAGTTAGAAAAAAACACTGAGATCAAAACACATCTGCACATATTTGAGAATCCAAGCTCTTCTCTGTGTTTCTTTTGTAAATCACTGCCACTGCTCTCTACCTCTCCAATGCAATGTCACCCTCTTCTGTTCCAAAAGCATTCTCACTCTCCCCTTTATGCTTCTTCCTTTTCCCCCAGAGTATCTGTTCAAGCATCAGGTACCGCCTCCTCAAAGAAATCTTCCCTAACCACCTAGCTTAACCCTGACCCTCACTTTTTTCCCTCAGCCACTTCTCTTGAGTTGTTCTCTGACTCCTTCTTTATCCATCTTTATTTTTCTTCCAAGTATTTATCACTAACTGAAATTATTTTACATCTTGATATGTCTATCCCTTGCCCACCCAGCCACAGAAATGTAAGTACCATGAGGGACGTTTTCTGAATTGTTCATTGATATTCTCTCACCATCTAACATAGTTTCTGGGGCACAGATAATGCTCCATAAATATTTGTTGAGTCAGTAAATGAATAAAATATGTAAGGAGATGGTTAGGGGAAGAAGGAGCCACATGCAGAACTGTCTCTAATTCTTCCCTGTTTCCGCAGCTCAGCTATCTCCCTGGACAAAGAAGCCAATCTCAAGCCTGCCATCACCACACCAGTCCCTAAAGGGACATATCAAGGTATGTGTTTGTAATGTTGTAATGTCCTATTATCTCATTCTCTCTTTTAAAATGAATTTTGCGTTGGATTTCCATTGCTTGCAGCTCTAAAAATTCCTGAGAAATACGTGAGCTTTCTTCTGAATAAATCTCTTGCCATCTCTTGCCTATCCCTTCAAGACCCCAAGTGAAATTCCCTCATTGAAGTACTGCTTTGAATATTTATCCATGGAGCTGATATAGCGTTTGTCTCTTTTCTCTCTTCTGGATAATGATCCCAGGCTCTAGCTGCCTCAAGCAACTTTTGGAACCAGGCAGCGGGCAAACAGAATAACCTAAAGAAGTAAAATGGGCTTCAGCTTCTGAGGGCTAAGGCTGGACCTCTGGCCTTACAGCTTCTCAGCATGGTCCTTGGCACACAGCAATGCTTCTCAGCCATTCTCTACTTAGTAGTGTAAGGCAAGGGTTTTCAGCCTGGGCATGATGGGCATTCTGGACCGGACTTCTCTCTGAAGTGCCGTAATCAGGAGTCCTCCCTCCAGAATTGGTTAGGAGAGGGTTTCTTAGCCTTCCTACTCCTGGCATTTGGGGCCAGCTCTTTCTTTGCTGCTGGGGCCATCCTATGCGTTGCAGGATAGTTTAGGAGCGTCCCTTACTTCTCTACCCACTAGATGCAAGTGGTACTCCCTACCCCGAGTTGTGACAACCACAAATGTCTTCAGACATTGCCAAATGTCCTGTGCAGGGCAAATCACCCCTGATTGAGAACCCCTGGTGGAAGCAAAGAGCTTTGCATAGGACTTCACACGTAGCAAGTGCTGAATAAATACCAGCAATGACAATGTGGTGATAACAGTGCCCATGATCATTTATGAAATTCAAGTGTCTCAGTGAGGGTCAGATCTGGCTAAGTTAAGCAGGAAGGGAATTTATTGGAGGAACATGGTGAGCTTACGGAATTTATGAGGAAGGGGCAGTACGAGGTCAAAAAAGCACAGAAACGGAGGCAGTTCCGAGAGTTCAGATAGCGCAAGGTAGACATGCTGGTACCTGTAACGAGCTAGTCCTCATTTCAGCCACTCCTCCCACTTCCTCCTTCCTAACAGACCCATTTTGCTCATCTTGCCCAGGTACCCCCCCATCTCATGGACTCAGGGAAGGGCATGGGACTCAATTCTGGTCAATGATACATGCTGGGAAATCCACTGGGAGATTCTGGGAAAGGTTGCCTAGCTCTTCAAAAGAGACAGAGGCTCATTTCACTTAGCATAATACAGGATTCCCTTCCTTTTTAAGGTTTAATAATATTCCATGGTATGTATATACCGCATTTTCTTCATCCATTCATCTGTCAATGGACATTTAGGTTGTTTTCACATCTTGGCTATTGTGAATGATGCCGCAGAGAATGAGGGAGTGCAGACACCTCTGAGATCCTCACTTCAATTCTTTTGGATAAATACCCAGAAGTGGGATTGCTGGATTGTTATGCTAAGTGAAATAAGCTAGTCACAGAAGGACAAGTTCTGTATGATTCCACTTATATCAAGTATTTTAAAGTAGTGAAACTCATAGAAGCAGAGAGTAGAATGGTGGTTGACCGCGGTCTGGAGGGAGGGGGAAACGAGGAGTTGCTATTCAATGGGTATAGAGATTCAGTTGTGTAAGATGAATTAAGTTCTCGGGATCTGCTCTACAACAGGGTGTCTTAACAGTATCGTGTGGTACACTTAAAAATTTGTTAAAAGGATAGACCTCGTGTTAAATGCTCTCACTACAATTAAAAAAAAGGCATTTATAAAACAACATTATGTGGAGTTCCCAATGATACCAACATTTAAAAAATTATATATGAAAGTTCTTAGAGGGAAAAAAGGAGCAGGCTCTTTTCCCTCTAGCGTTGCTGGGGAGAGGTCATGAAGGCTGCAGCCCTCTTGAGGCAATGAGGAGAGCCAGTTGGAGGGCAAAACCCAAGTCCCAGGACCTGGGTCCTTGTTGGTATTATTAAACTGCTAAATTAACCAATCCCTGATTCCCCATCACTTCCAAACTTCCTATCTACGAGATAATAATTTCCTTGTTTTCAAAGCCTCTTTAGATTGAATTTTTATTCCTCATGGCCAAGAGCACTGGATCAATGTGCCAAATCCCATAGATAAGTTGTTGCTTCTAACTTACTCTTGACATTTTCCGCCTGCCTCCTAAATAACACAGAGGGACTCGCTCTTATTGCCAGAGATATCAGATGCCCGGGTCCTCGTCTGGCTGCCAGACATATTCTGTGGCCTGGAGATGTACTCAGGGCTCAGGCGGGAGGACTTCCAAGAGACCACCTGCCAGTTCCTCCATGGAGTTCACACTTTGCCTCTCTGGGCCTCGGTTTCCCCATCTGTGAACTGGGGTAGTAATGGGGCCACCTATTACACAGGGTGTTATAAGGATGGATGAAATGAGTTATTTCTGGTAAAGTAACAGGCACATGGTAAGTGCTCAGAAAATGGGGGCTATCACTATTCTTGCCATTGTTATTATTACTTGGAGTGAGGGATGAAGGAACTTGGGCTGACCCGATGTGGATGGCAGGTGCAGAACGAGACTGGCAGCCTCAAGAGGTGAGACTGGGGTAGAAAGAAAGGATTCAACCAAAGTAGGTAAAGAAACTTCAAGGAGAAGTGTGAGCCCCTGAGAATTTCTCAAGGTGTAGGGCAGCTACCACCATCCCCATCTTGAGAGAAAAGTGTTTTTCTTCTTAGAAGTGAAAGGAGAGGGGTCTCAAGAAGGTGAGAGGTTGAGGAACGCCCTGGCGTCAAGGCAGCCTTCACTCCTCCCTCCGAAGACCCCGCAGCATCACCTCTGCTTGGGGCCTCCAGAGCCAGAAGTTGTGGGGATCCTCCCACGCTCTCCAGCACCTCCAGCATTCAGGCCTGGGGCCTCCTGCCTCGCCGCCAGACCCCCCAACACATCCACACTGTGCCCTGAGCACCTTCCTGGCCCCAGGACCCGTACCTGGCCCCTCCCAGGGAATCAGAGAACATCCCTGTCACCGGATGGATTAAGCAACTCAGGAAAGCATGCATCTTCCAGCTCGTGCTAACCACCATTTATTCACTTCCCCTCATACTCATCAACCCGTTGGTTCCTTGTTATTTCTCAGGGGACACTGTGTCCCTTCCTGTGAACCCTTCACGTTGCAGCCCGGAATCTGAGTCATCCCAAGATAGCACCTCCATTCACCCTGGTCCTGGGAGCCCCTGGCCCATTTCACGGATGGAAACAGAAATGATGATGGTGATGATGATGATGATAATGATTATAGCTACCGATTCTAACAGTGTCCCGAGCAGTTACATGGACTAACTTTGGGGTAGATACCGTGCTTATCCCCATTTCCTAAATGAGGAAAACGAGGCCCAGAGAGGTTGAGTAACATGCTAACAGGTGAAGGAGCAACGGTGTGAATCCAAGCACTCTGGTATGGAACTTCAACCATGTTTCGTTAGACGTTTAACAAAGCACCTTTGTAGAAGAAAAAGTTAGGAAGAAAAAAATTGGAATTTCTATTTAAAAATGTATCATCGGTTTATTCATTCATCAATCAGATATCTCCATGGTAGATACCGTGTATCGGCTGATGCTCTTCACAGGGGGCATGGTAGTGGACAAACAGGTCAGGTTCCCGCCCTCTGGAGCCCAGGGGTCCAGCGAATACAGTCAGTCAGTCAGTTGAGGATTTGAACACGTGAACTCAAGGCTGCCTGCACAGATCAGGACTGTATGAAACTCTGCGGTGGGAAGACTGGCCTTTCTAGGCTTTTCTGCTCGAATATAATGCTTTCAAGAAAGAGATCTTGACCTGCAGTCTCCCCCTGCAGAGTTAGGATGTTAGGATGTGAGGAGAAAGACCAAAGGACCTTGGAACACCTTGTGATATCACAGGAGACCCCGGTCAGACCCCAGACCCCAGCCCTGGGCCTCACCAGCACGTGACTCAGGGTAGGTCACGTCCCTCTCCTCTGCAAGCCTCAGCTTCCTCATCTGGAAATAGGGACAGTGGATCCTTCCAGGACCGTCATGCTGATACAACGCATCAGTGCGGGATACTACGAGTTAAAACTCACTTGCAGTTCACCTCCTAGTTGGCTTGAGGGAAGATGATTCCAGAAAGGCTGCATGATGAAGGTTCATCGTGTTTGCAAATCTCAGCTGGACTCAGACGAGCATTACAGACCTAAATGGCAGAGGAGCCACAGTCCTTCCAACAAGGGAGGTGGCTGGGTGAGGACTGTGGTGACCTGGAGGGACAACCGTGAGTCAGCTTCTATGGTGAACACGTCCCAGTCATGCCAGAAAGCCATTGTCCTCAAGACAAGTCAGAAGTCCAGATCTTTATATCAACTCTCTCCATTTTAAATGTTTCTGACTAATTAAGAGAAAGCATTGGCCTAGCGCCCGCACACCTTCTAGGATGGCTATGATTATAAAGACGGATGGTAGCAAGTGTTGGCAAGGATGTAGAGCAGTTGGAACCCTCCTGCTCTGCGGGAGGGATTGTAAAAACGGTGCAGCCACCTTGGGAAACAGTCTGGCGCTTCCCCGAAAGGTTAAACACAGAGTTACCATGTGACCCAGGAATTCCACTCCTGGGTATATCCCCAAGAGAATTGGAAACCTGTGTCCACACAAAAACTTGCATGTGAATGTCCATGACAACATTGTTCATAGTAGCCAAAAAGTGGAAACGACCCAAATGTCCATCAACTGAGAAATAGATCAAAGAATGTGGTTTGGCCATACACTGGAATACTACTTAGCATGAAGAAGGAGTGAAGTACTGATTCATACTACAATGTGGATGAACCTTGAAAACCTTACGCTAAGTGAAAGAAGTCGGACACAAAAGGCCATATACTGTGTGATTCCATTTATATTAAATGTCCAGAATAGGCAAATCTATAAAACAGAAAGTGGATCCGTAGTTGCCAGAGGTTGGGGGCAGGGGAAATGGGAAGTGACTGCTAATGGGTCCGGGGTATTTGGGGGGGAAGAATGGATCGCGGCGATGGTTGTGCCACTCTGTGAATGTACTCAGAACCATTGAATTGTACACTTTAACTGGGTGAATTGTATGGTGTGTGAATTACATCTTAATAAAGCTGTTAAAATTTAAAAGCGTTTGCCTAACAGAGCTCCTCGGGCTGGTCAGAGTCAACCGCAGGCCACACTCTTCCGCTGCCTGGTTGAGGAGGTCATCCTCAGCTACCCGGATATTCAGTACCTGGAACACCGGGTTCCCGCAGAGCGCGTGGGACTGCCCCAGAGGACAGAATTTCCCCCTGGGGCTCTGCGGCCGTAGAGAACCGCCCTGGAGTAGGGGTTGCTCTGGACACTTCCCTTTTTGCTCCTTTTAAAAATAAACAATTAAATGCAAGCAGAGAAAAGTTCTGTTTGTTAACCTCTAGCCCCAAACGAGAAGGAAATAGAGTTGGCTGAGCCCGGGGCTCAGACTAGCTCCAGATTCCGGCAGACCAAGCCCAGCGTCTTGCACTGTGTCTATCTGTGAAGTTTCTGGAATCCGGTGCATGCGCGTGGCGGGGCGGGGGCTGCCTTCCTGCTCCCTTCCTCCTCCCTGCCTCACCCCTGTGGGTAAAGTGGAAAGAGAAGCCTTGTGAGCACAAGAAAGATGGCAGTGATCCTAGAAGAGGAGGTTGGGCTGGGAGGCCTGCTGAGCTATTGCACTCCGACCCCATGGATCTGGAGGGATGAAACCCCTCCACAGTCAGGCCGTGGAGTTAGGAAGGACCCCGAGAGCCCCCAGGAGGAAGTTTGAGCCTTTTCTGGGGGCCAGACAGAGGTCCTCAAGGTCAAGGAAGGGGTGGTGGAGAGAAGACAGCGGTGGGGAGACACCAGATGTGAAAATCTTGTGTGGCCCAAGAAGAGGTTCGACCAGGCGAAGGGTGACCTGAATGCTGGCTGGGTTTGTGACTGGCTAGTATTCCTTCACTCATGGACCACAGGCTGAGTACTTAGTATGCTCAGTGAGGTGTGTGGAGGCACAGGTCTAGTGGGAGAGACAGGCAATGAGAGATTAGCCATATACCCAGCTCAGAATGCCACACAGGGAGAATCTTCAGGACCTCAAAGCAGGGTGAGAAGCTGGAGAGAATCAGGGTGGTGTTTTAGATGGGGTAGTCAGGGAAGGCTTCTCTGAGGAGGTGGCATGTCGGCTGAAACTTGAAAGAAGTCGTATTTGAGGTAGAGGAACTGCAAGTGCAAAGGCCCTGCGGCAAGAGTAAACCTGGTGTGATCGAGGCCACTGTGGCTGGGGCTGAAGGAGGGAGATTGATGAGGTCAAGGACGTCACAAAGGGGCCAGACCAGGCAGGGCCTTGTGGGCTCTGGTGAGGACTTTGGTTTTACTCTGAGGTGGGAGCCTGATCCGGTCTAGGTTCTAACAGCACGCTTCTGGCCCAAGGCCAGAGAATGGACTGTGGGGTGGGAGAAGGGGCAGAAGCAGGGAAGCCAGGGAGGGGGCGACTGCTGTGGTCCAGAGGGGAGGTGACAGTGGCCCAGGATAGTACAGATAGAGCTGGGAAGAGGTGGTCACTGTTTTCTTTCACTGCACAACCTACCTGCTGCCCAGAGACACAGGACAGGCGAACCAAGGAGATTCCAAGCACACATGCACACACACACACTCTCACACTCTCCATGCATATAGATTCTACACACGTATATATATACACTACATGCATATAGATTTCACACCTGTATTATATACACATATTTATATATTCTACATACACATAGATTTTACACATATCTACACATATACATATATTCTACATTCATATAGATTTTATACATATATTATATACACACATATATTCTACATACATATAGACCCTTTCCATATATTATATACATATAGATTTTATACTTATATTATATACACACATACATATATTCCGCATACATAGAGATTTTACACGTATATTATTACACATATATTCCACATGCATATAGACCCTTTCATACATTATATACACATATACATGTATTCTACAAACATATAGAGTCTACACATATACACATATTCCACATTCACATAGTTCTACATATATACTGTACACATGTGTAGAGTCTACACATATTACACACCCACATTCTACACAGATACAGATTCCAAACCTATATAACACCTACATATATGCATTTTCCATACATATAGACTCAATACATGTATTATAAACCAAGTCGACCTTGAGTTCTAACACCCGGGGCAGTGAGCCTCATGTCCTGGAAGGGACATGGAGCTGGGAGTGTGGGCTCTGCGGCTCAGGAGCTGTGTGAGTCAGGCCTTGCTTCTCGGACCCTCATTTTCCTCATCTTTAAAATGGGGATGACAATGCCTGCCTTACAGGGATGTCAGGAAGGCTGGATGAGATCACCATGCATGCAAAGCAGCTGGCCTGGTGCGGGAGCTAGAACTATTTATTAACAGTCATTACACTAATAATGAGGTCTGTTTTGGGGCCAAGCAAACCCTACAGAGCTCCTTCCTGGAACAAGGATGTGTGTATCACCCACACACCCAGTCTCCTGCTTGGGGCACGTGGGAAAGGGGGCAGACCTGCGGCCTCTGTATGGGCAGGAGGGACCAAGATCTACAGTGGAAACCTGTGAGTCAGAGACAGGCGTAAAACAGTTAACAGGCATGCCGTTGCAGCTACAGTAATGATAGAGAGATAGAAGCTTAGATAATGTCCGGAAGGCAGGTGGATTAGTCAGGGACAGAAACCCGACTCCAACTGGTCTAAGCAAAAGAGAATTTATTGGGTCATGTAAAAAAACTTCAGGGGCGACCTTGCTTCAGAAGTAGCTGCATCCAGGTGCTTGAATGCTATCATCAGTTTCCATGTCTCTCTGGAAGATGAACTGATGTTTGTGAAGCACTAAACAGCACTTAATATACCCAATGCTCTATAATATTGGTTATTATTTTATTACTACTACTACTATCACTGCTACTACTACTACTACTACTACTGTTACCTTATCAGGCCAGTAACCCAGAAAAAGTGAGTGCTCTTTCTCAACTATTCCTGTAAAAGTCCCAGGACCAGTTCTCATTTAGGTGAGGTTGTGTGGCCATCTCTGAACCAAACCCTGTGGCCATGGCCAGGCTCTGTGACCAGGCTTATGTGACCATCCTTCAGGCCATGGATGAGGTCAACTCCACTCAAACCCCATGGACTGAGAATGGTGGAGAGGGGCTTCTCAGCAGGAAGTGGGGGCTGGCCAGGCACAGCCATGCCCCAAGGGGGCCGTGATGGAGTCATCTCCAGTGCCTGCCTCCCCCTGGGGAGAGGCCCCAGACTCTAGTCATTGGTTTTCCACCACCTGGGAGTCTTGAGACCTAGGTTTTCCCCCAGAACTACCTCCTTTACCTGAAGGTGGCCTTTAGAGTTGGATAGACAGGGATGTGATACCCAGTTCCATTGCTTAATTAGTTTCACCTCCCTGTGCCTCAGTTTTCCCATCTGTGAAATGGGGCCATTATCACACCACCTTAATTCAACGAATATCTTATGGAACACTATATCTGTCATTTATTGGTACGTCAACACTTTTTATGTATTAACTCATCTGACCCTCTCAGTGATAACCCTGAAAGTTAAGTATAACCATCTAATGTTTATAGATGAGGAAACTAAGGCACAGAGAAGCACAGTCATTCATCGAAGCCCACCCAGCCAGAGAGTGGCAGAGCTGAGATTTGAACCCATGCAGCCTGCCCTTAGAGCCCCAGAACTGTGGATTATGAGCTAAGGCTCAGTGGCTGTTATGTAGTAGGTGCTTTATTTGTGGAGACTGTCCCTGACAAGGTGTGTCCCCTTTCGCCTGCCTCAGTTTTTCTCATCTGTATAATGGCTCCCCAGCTGTGGAACAAAGAGAGTGAGATAAAAGAGAACAAAGTGACCCAGGGGCCTTTGTTTATTTAACTTATAGAGCACCTACTGTGTGCTGGACCCTGAGCTAGGCACTGTGGACACAGCATTGAATTCGACAAACTCCCTGTCTCCTGGGAGCTGATGACATTCCAGTGTGGGGATGGGCAACAGATGAGTCAACACAGAGGTAAACAGGATGATTTTGGATGGTGAGTGCTATGGAAAAAATAGAACAAGGTGACGGGACAGTGACCGGGTGGTCCGAGAGGGGTCTAGGAAGAAGAAGCATCTGACCTGTGTCCTGAAGGAGGAGAAGGGGCCTTCCCAGGAAGATCAAGGTGTGGGAAGCACCTTTCAGGCAGGGAGAACCGAGGTGCAAAGGCCCTGGGGTGGGCACTGACGGGACAGAACTGGTCAAGTCCTGTTCTTGCTGCCGGCTGGGAAGCCAAGGCACAAAGAGAGGAAGGGCCAGACCCAAGGCAGGCAGCTGGCAGAGGTGGGGCTGGGGAATGTATGGAGGTGGTGCCCAGGGGCCAGGACCTCTGCAGGCTTCATGGCCCACACCCCAGCCAGAATCTTCCAGGCTGCTGGAGGGGCAGCCTCCCCATCCCCCTGCTGTCCCAGTTCCTTTGTTTAATTACAGACAGCGTTTCTTCCTGTCGCTTGATCGTGTAACAGATGCCCATGGATTTGCCGCCATCTGGACCCAGTTCCTGGCTTGAGATGATGGGGCCCAGTGACGGTCTTTAAAGACTGAAGGGACACCTTGGCTGGGAGGGCGCCAAACCTGGCATATTCTCAGTGCTGTGAGGCCAAGCTTCTGCATCTTCTTCTGCAGTGGGGAGGACAACTGAGGGTCATTGTTACAGGCTATGAGACAATAGTGGCAAGTGCCTGGCACCAAGTAGCCCTCAGCTCTCAAAGGGGCCAAGATGCTGTCCCCAGAAGGTTGTCACTCTTGTGTCTCAAGAGCAGAACAGAGAGGGTGCAATTTCACCTCCCAGCAACCTGTGCAGGAAGTTAGAAAGTTCCCATTTGATGGATGGGAAGACTGAGGCTCCAAGAGGCTCGGGAACTTGCTCAAGGCCCCACAGCATCTGAATGAGGGAGCGGGGTCAGTGTTCAGCTCCTTAACCCCCGAAACCCTCTCCTTTCCACTCCAGCGCCCCACAAACCACAATTTTTCACAAACTGTCGATTGTGACAGGAACATCCCTGTGGCTAATCCTCCTGGGAGCTTCACCCTGGGTTCTTATTTGTGGGCCTGCGTTGGCTCTGATGTCCGCAGGTGATTTGAAACCAAAACCAGCCCTTCTGGCTGGAGAGGGGAACTAAAGTGAATTATTCTCTGTGCCCAAATACTACTACTACTACTCTAGCGATAAGAATGTTAACAGGCAATTATTGAACGCTGTAACTCTGTGCCATGGACTGTTCACATATTATCTTGTTTTAAAAGTCACAGCAACCTTCTGAGGAAGCCTCTGTTATGCCCACTTGGCTGATGAGGGCCCTGAGGCTCTGGCACCGAAGGACCCACCCAAATTTGAACCCGGGCTCATCAGACAGAAGAAACTCATGCTTCTGAGAAATGGCTTTGGAACTTGGGACTTTTCCCAGCAACACCCTCTTCTCAGCCCTCAGGAGCCATGATGTGAAAAGAAACACCCAGGGGGGACTCGTTTCCGGGTGCGTTACCGAACTAGAAGCTTCTGAGCAGCTCCCCGCCACTCTGCCTCTCATCCCTCATCAACCCTGGCACCACACCTCCTAAATAACTTACTGCATCTCCCTGCCTCCACCTGGGCCCAGCCCTCCCCACTGCTCACCTGGACCACTGCAGCAGTCTCCCCCCCGGCCTCCCTGCTTCTGCCCTCGCCCCTATGATCCGTTCTCCACGCGCAGTCAGAGGCATCGTGTTAGAATCTAAGGCAGTGCAGCCTGTCCTTCCCACATGCCACCCTGGGACCCCTAGAGTCCAGTCCACGCTGGCCAGGGGTGGCTTTCTGAACCCTGAATCTGAGCAAGGTCCTCCCCTGCCTAAACGCTCTCTTGGGTTGGCCCCTGTTCCCCACAGTCTCTGAATGCACATCCCCGGACGAGGCCGCTGCTGCCCCAACCTTTTTCCATTCTCCCTCTTACTGAGCTTTTCTTGCATCGTCGCTCCAGCCAGACTCAACTTCTAGTTCCCCCGAGGGTTGGCCTCAACCTCGGGTGGGAACATTCTTGGTTGGGGTGGGGGGGTGTGCGCTGTAGGGTGTTTAGCAGCACTCCTGGCCTCTGTCGCATACCCCTCTCCAGTTGGGACAACCAAAAAATATCTCCAGCCGCTGCCAAATTCCCCAGGGAGAGCAAAGTCACCCTGGGTGGGAACCACTGAGCTCTCGGCGTTTGTTCATGCCCTTCTTTCTTTTAGGAACACTCACTCCCAGCCCTCTGCCCTCATCCTTTCATTCCTCTCTGTACTTCAGGTCCCTTTTTTTTTTTTTTAATTTTTATTTATTTATTTATTTATTTATGGCTGTGTTGGGTCTTCGTTTCTGTGCGAGGGCTTTCTCTAGTTGCGGCAAGCGGGAGCCACTCTTCATCGCGGTGCGCGGGCCTCTCACTGTCGTGGCCTCTCTTGTTGCGGAGCACAGGCTCCAGACGCGCAGGCTCAGTAGTTGTGGCTCATGGGCCCAGTTGCTCCGCAGCATGTGGGGTCTTCCCAGACCAGGGCTCGAACCCGTGTCCCCTGCATTGGCAGGCAGATTCTCAACCACTGTGCCACCAGGGAAGCCCCCTTCAGGTCCCTTCTGATGCCACCCATGAGCAGCCTTCCCAGCCCCAGGTGGGATCAGGAGTCTTCTAGGTGCTCCCACAATCCACCGTCAGTGACCTGATGATACCATCTTGTAATTGTCAGGTAGCTTGTCCAACCCAGCCCCCAACCGCACCAGGACATCTGCTCCACGAGGACAGGCACAGTGTCTGTCTGTTCATGCAGTAGGGGTTCAGTCCACATGTCACACTGCCTCACCCCTTCTCTGCCTCTCTGTCCTCACTCATCCTGACAGTTGTTTAATCACTCAGCAAACAAGTCCACATAATGTGAAGGTGGCAGAGATACTGAAAAGAATCAGACATGATTCTGGACGAAGCGTGGGGTATTAAGAAATGGCAAATTGTTTCATCTGCGTGGGGCCTCAGGTTGGAGGGGCAGTGGTGGTGGACAGTGGTGATAAGACAGGAGCCTGTGGCCACGGCAGGAGTTTGTATTTTTCCTGAGAGAGTTGAGAGCCATGGCAGGTTGTAGGCAGAGGAAGGACAGGATATGACTCGGGTTCTGTCAGGGTCCCTCTGGCTGCACATGGAGAGGAGACCGTCAACAGGCAAGAGTGGAAGCAGGGAGAGCAGAGAGGAAGTGACTGCCGCAATTTAGGTGGGAGAGGATGGTGGCCTGGCCGGGGGGTCGTCGTGGAGGTGAGGAGACATGGTCTGATTTGAGAGATGTTCAGGGCATAAAACTGACAGTTTTGATGGTTTGGATATGGGGGGGGGGGTGAGGGAGGGAGTGTCAAGGACAATGACCAAGTAGCTGAGGTCAGGGACCCATCTGGCACCTCGTCCCTGCATCCCCCCCAGAGCCCTCCACGGGGGGTGGCTGGTGCAGGGACCCACCTCTGTCCCCCAGGCCTCTGCTTCCCCTCCGGGCTCTCTCAGGTGTGGCCGTGGCTCTCCCACACCCCGCTGTGTGACTCCTGGCCAATTTCTTGGCCTCTCCGGGCCTCTTCCCGGAGCATCTATGCATCCTCCTCTCCAGGAAGAGCATGAGGGTGCAAGAAGCCACCAGCTCAGGCAGAGAACCTTGAAGAACCTGTCTTGCCAGCCTCACCCGCCCCTCCCGGGTACTCAGCAGGCAGAGGGGCACCTGGGGCAAGGCCTGCGCGAGAGGACCCGGCCCCGCCCCTCATGCCCTGCACTGACGACCAGCCCTCTGCCCCGCTGAGGGCCCTTGGGGTCCAAACCTCCAATCTCAGGGGCTGTAAGCCCAGGCCCAGCCTCAGACTCTGAGCCCCACTCTCTGGCAGGGGCTGCCCAGGCCTTGGGAATGAACAGTCTCCCTTAGCAGCATAGCTTGGTGGTCAAGGGCATGGGGACTGGAGCCAGGCCTGAGTGCAAATCCCACTGCCCCTTCCTGCTGTGTAGCCTTGAGCAAGTGACTCCACCTCTCTGATGCCCAAAGAAAGAGGCCTGGCTAGGAAGGCACATCCCACATAAGCAGGGCTTTTATGTGCAGTGGGTATGAGTCCCAGTTCACAAACTGGAGCTGTATGGATTTTGGTTTTTTGTAGCTGAACTTAATTTCCATCTTGCGCCATCATTCTGGCAGGCTGGTGGGAGCCAGCTGATGGTTGATTCCCACCTCTCCCCAGGCCCCTTCCCCATTCTGGGTTCCCAGCCATTAGTGAGGCCGAGGTGTTGGGGACAAGAGTGAGAGCAGGGACATGGGTCTGGAATGGGCTGCTTCTCACCAGTGAGGCCATATGGTGCTGTGCCTGTCTGTTCCCCAACGCCTGTGTCCTGGGGTCCTTTGGCTGTTTCCCGGCCACTCCCAAGGACTGGATGAAAGATGCCTTTCCAGAATCCTGGAGAAGCCATTCCTACCTGAGGTCTGGCTTCTTTGGGCTCAACCCCAGGCAGGGGGCCACCCCTACCACTCCTCTCTCTATCCCCACCCTGGAACCCTGCCCCCGGTTCTGGAAGGGGTGACTTGCTCTCTATAAGATGCTTTTTCACAAATATGAGTTCTTCCTGCTCCCCTTGGTTTTGAAACTCCAAGGCTAGGAAACCTCCTGGGATCCCAGTATTTGGTGTCCCACCCCTTCCCAGAGGCACTGAGCACAGACTGGCCCAGGGCTGCCCTCCATGGGGGAGGGGAACAGGGGAGACAGGGAGAAAACCAGGGATCAGGGTGAGGGGCGGGGGGTGGAGGAGAAGAGGAAAGAATTATCAGCGAAGGCAGCGTTCCCAAACATTTGGTCTCAGGATTTTAAAACAATTTTTAAAAATTATTGAAAAGCCCAAGGAGCTTTTGTTTATGTGGATTATATCAATCAATACTCATATTAGAAATGAAAACTAAGAAGTTTATAAAATATTTATTTTACTCACTTAATAATAATAATTCCAGTACATGTTAATATAATTAACATGTTTTTATAATAAGTAGCTATAGATTTCAAAACAAAAAAATGTACTGAGAAAAGTGGCATTAGTGGCACTGTTTACATTTTTGCAGCTCTCTCAAACGGCTAGTGTAATAGAAGACATCTGGATCTCATATCTGCTTCTGCATTCCATCTGTTGTGATTTTTTGTTTTGGTTGAAGTATCCAAAAAAAAAAAATCAGAGCTTTACAAAGGCACGTCTTTGGAAAGGAGGGAATATTGTAATATTGTGAATATTCTTTAATGCTACACCAAAACTTGGCAGTGGTCGTTCCTTAAAGTATAGTTGCACTGTGGAATCTAAATACCTATGATGAGCTTTTCACACTCTTTACACTCCTATGAGAATGAGAGTGAAAAAGGCAAATAATCTTGTGAACCCTGTGAAAGGGTCTTGGGGACCCCCAAGGATCCTTGGACCACACTTTGAGAACTGCTGAGTAGGATAAAGTACATGAGTTCAATTCCCATTTCCACTGCTTCCTGGCTGTGTGTCCTTGGAAAGGTCACTTTGCTTGTCTATGCCTGTTTCCTCATCTATAAAATGGTAATAACAAGACCTACCTTACTGCATGATAACAACACACGCTTGCTGCCAGGACTCATAAAAAGCACAGTGTAAAGGAAAGGACTTGTTCGTATCAGCCCTTCATCCTCACACATGCCTTCCTGCCACAGGGCCTTTCCACAAGCTATTTCCTCCTCCCCAAACCCCTTCTTCCTTGGCTTTGCCAAGGGAACTAACTTGTTATTACCCTTCAGCTCTCAGCTCAAGTGCTACCTCCTTCAGGAAGGCTTCTCTGACTTCCTTGAAATGTCAGACACCACAACAGAGGATTCCAGAGCATGGTTGACAACAGTTTATATTTTTTAGAATCATTAGCTGATTATCTGTCTCTGACCGGGCCATGGCCCAGGTTGATTGTTGCCCTCCGACATACTAGAGCTTGTATGGAATGAATGTGGTTGAAAGAACATCTGTCATAAGTGTCATCTGTACTGATACCTTAGTTTTTCCAGTCTTGGAATGGAAAAGTTGGGCTCTGACAAGTGGCCCCTCCCCAGTCCCCTACCTTCTCTGCCAACAGCTGGATTGCACCAAGGGCTGGGGGAGGCAAGGGTCCAGGCCCCAAAGCTGCGGGGCTCTCTCTGGGGACCCTGCCGCTACCTGGCCCCCCTTTACATGGGGTGCCCTGGGGTCATGCCTCCCCTCCCCCAACAGTTCTTCCCTTTCTTCAGGTGGTTCCCTGCCCTGAGCCCACAATAATCTCTCAAACTCCAGGCTGGCAAACATGCTGCTCCCCCTGTCCAAACATCCTGTTCCCTCTCCCACTCTCCCTTCAAGACTGGCTCAGTCAGGATTTCTTCTCCCCACCCCACGCCTGGACTGTGTCCCTGTGTCCCTGTCATCACAGCACAGATCACATTGCCTATTTGTTGTTCTTTCTCCATCCCCCTCCCCACCCAACCAGGCTGCACGTTTGTCAGGGAAGGGATTATGTCATCTTTGCTTTTCCAGGATCGGGCATTGGACCTGGCATCCAGTACGTGTCTAACACATATTTGCTGACATGACGTGGAAGTGGAGTTTGGGAGGGATTTCTGTCATCAAAGGGGGTTGTATCAGTTAGTTTGGGGCTGTAGGTAATAGAAACTTAGGAGAGATTAACTGTAAAGGGATTTATTGGTTTCCATAAACAAAAAGCCTAGCAGAAGTGTGAGCTTCAGGCTTGGTTTGATCAGGACTCCAATCTTTTCCTCTGTGTTTCACCTGGTTCTGCCACTTCTGTGCGCTGATATTTTCCTCTAGCTGGTTTTCTTCGTGGTGTTAAAATGGGTACAGCAATTCCGGGCCTCAATCTATTCAGACGCAGAAGGTCTCTTTGAGTGGCTTCTAAGAGTACTTGGAATGCATCTTTTCCAGAAGCCCACAGTGTTGAGTTACCTCTAGAGACTCAATGGACCAAAGTGGTTACATGTCTGTCCTTGAGCCAGTAGCCATGACCAGAGGGTGAGATTTCGAAAATTAGCTTGGGATTGGAGTCAGGAGGACAGTCAGCTCCCCTCAAAAGGAGGGCTATAATAGAGAAGTGTGGTAGCCCCCAAAATTGGAGCAGTCACCAAAAGAAGAGTGAGGTGGCAAGAGAATCAAAACATCCATTCCGGAACTTAATTATATTAAAATCTGGAGGAAAAAAGTTGTTCTTTGAGCAAAGACCAATCCAGGGAAAACACTGCCAAATGTCTAGATATTTCACCAGAACCCTGTATCAAAGGCAAGAAGATAACAGATTTTTCTGCTCTCTGATTGAATTCCATTGACTGAACCCCCGGCCAATTCACAAAGCTGCAAATGACCTTACTAAATATTTTTTAATGTGTTTCTTTTTTTCTGATTATGATAACAATACATGCTTGTTGTTAAAATATTTAAATAACACAGAAAAGTATTTAAAACAGTGCTTCTCAAACGACTGCGGTTTTGTACCCCAGGAGACATGCAACAGTGTCCGGATACATTTTTGGTTGTTATGACTCGGGGGGTCAGGGGTGCTACTGGCATCTGGTGGGTAGAGGCCAGGGATGGTGCTAAACATCCTGCAATGCCCAGGACAGTCCCCGGAAACAAAGAATTATCTGGCCCAAAATGTCAGTAGTGCCAAGGTTGAGAAACTGACTTAAATGAAAGGAAAAATTACTACTGAAAATTTTACCATCTAGAAATAAACACTGCCGCCATTTTGGTAAACATCCTTTAGCATACACTCTTTAATATTCGTGCATGTGCACATACAACTTAGTACAAGTTAGATCATGCATGTGAAAAATTTTTTCTCTACAATATGTCATGGCATCTCTCTATATTGCCATTTTATATTAGTATTTAATACAATTTTCAATATTTAATACAATTTAATTTTAATACAGTATTTTATTGCTTACTTAATGAATCCTTTGTAGTTTGGCATTTCTGGGTTTTTCCCCAATCTTTCACTATGATAAACAATGCTGCAGTGAACACCCTTGTCCCTAGAGAATGCTTGGCTTATTACATCCTTAGGATAAGTGCCCCAAAGTTAGATTTCTGCGATGCTTTAAAATCCCTACCCATTGACCATTGTGGTATGCATTGCTATTCTATGCCAATCTGATAGGTGGAAAATGATAAATCATTGGAGCTTTTATTTGCATTTCCTTGATTACTGGCAGGGTGGATCTTGCTTTACACATATACCTGTCTTTTGTAATTCTTCACTTGTGAATAGTCAATTTTATAATAAGGTGTTTTCCTTTTCCTATTGTTTTGCAGAAACTCTGTATATTAAGGATATTAACCCTTTCTAAGAGTTCCATAATTGACTTCAGAAGCCTCTTTTCTTTCTGTCTACATTCTTTTTTTTTTTTTAAGTTCTCTTGTGCTTTCGAAGGATGTGCTTAATGTTCTGACAAGCGTTTCATGAATTACGTTAGGAAATAACTTTTCTAACAAACCCATTTAACAACCGTTCTTTGTTCCCGCCTCCTGATAATGCTCAGAGCCACAGCGGCAGCCTTTGCCCAACTCCGTGTCATTAACCCTTGATCTTTTCCTGCTGAACAGCAGATTGCTTTCCGGAGCTGGGAACACAGTTTCATTTTCACCTTCCTGCTGATGGAACTGTCGCTGACTCTGTGCCAGATGGCTGTTTACATAAGAAATGATTTGATTATATTGTACAACCAATGGAAGCCTTTCTCAGAATGAAGAAGCCAGAAACATATAATCAAAGACATTAACTGTGTGCAAAGAAACGCAGCCCACTCTAAATTTCCCACCAACCGTAATAACAGTTTTCCAGGGAAAAATAAGAACAGGGCTATGGTTTCCTACTAACAACGTGTTAAGAGAAAGACTTTTAAATGGAGACTGTGGCTTTAGCCCAGTTGCACTCTCGAATCACACCAGGCTTGCTCAAATCCCAGCTCTATAACTTACTATCTTTGTGACCTTGGGAAAGTCACTTACCTGCCCTGAACCTGTTTCTTCACTTATAAAATGGCTATAATAGTAATACCAACCTCAGAGGAAAATTGAGAAGATTAAATAAAACAATACATATGTAGCACTTTCTTAGAGTGTGTTCAGCCACAAGGACTAGAAGGTAAATGAAGATGGCAAAACAATGGAAGGGGAGTTCATAATTTCATCTAATAATGGTTGTTTAATTTGAAGGCATGAAGATGTAAATAGAAACTCACATCCTTTCCATCTTCCTCCTCTGCCATTCTCAGCAATTTATTGATGATTTTCCTCATGGTTTCAAGATGGCTGCTGCAGCCCCAGGCATCACACACAGACATGATAACATCAAGTAAAGAAGAGGAAAGGCATCTTCTTCCATGTGTCCCCTTTTATGAGGGAGACAGATGTTCCCAGAAGCCCCCTGAAGACTTCCCATTGACCAAGATTGCATCACATGCCCAATTTCAAACCAGTCACTGAAAAGGGAGGTGAGAATGACCATCACTGGTTTAGACCCATAATAACTCACTCTGAGGTGAGGAGGGCAACTGTCCCTGAGCACCTGGGTAGATGTACATCCAACAAAACTGGACCCTGCTAGCTGAGAAGACATGAGTGGGAAAGTACCATGTCTACCATGAGCGTAGTTCCTGAGATACAGTATGTGCCCCCGAAGCCAGCATTTGGCGAGCTCTGGCCTGGGAGTCCATGCATGGGATGACCACAGCTACAATTGGCCAGGGAGCCCCTCTGCAGCCAGACCCCTATATCCAACCACCCACTCACCATCTCCACTTGGAAGGCTCATAGGAACCTCACATCCAACATACCATATTTGAACTCAGGGTCTTCACTTCCAGTTCCCTCCCCATCCTCATTCCTTCTCTGTTGTTTCCCACCTTGCTCAAGCCAGAAGCTGGCTGGCCCTGGAGATTGCCTGCTTTTCCTCACCATCTATGCCTGTATTTCTCCATCTTTACCAACACCTTTGTTTGACCCTCCTTGTTCTCCCTGCGGCCGTCTGGGCTCATATGCCTGTGCTGTTCCCTTGGCCTGGAACCTTTCCCACCGCTGTTCCTCCATCACCTTTCCCACCGCTGTTCCTCCATCACCTTTCCCTGGGAAGCTCTTCTGACTCCCCCAAGTCAACCCCCACTTTATATCTCCTCACAGCCATGCATACCTCCCTGCATTGGCCTTATCATGCTTCGTGTTTATTTACATGGTTATTTGACTCATGTCTCACCCCACCAGGTTGCAAATTCCATAAGGATAGGAACCAAATCTGTTTTGTTCACTGATAATCCTCAGTGCCTGGCACGTAGCACAGCCTGTGTTTTTAAAAAAATAAATGAATAAATCCATTTCCCACCCCGTAGCCATAGAGATCTTTCTAAGAAGCAAATCTAATCACCTCACCCTCCTGCCTCAAGCCTCCAGTGGCTCCCCTTTACCCTCAGGGCAAAATTCAAAGGGCTTCACATGGCTTTTCCAGGCCCTTCAAGTAAATCTTGCCACCCATCCAGCCCCATTTTCACCTGTCCCCATCATTCCCTGTGATCCAGGCACCCTCAGCTCCTTTAGGTGTCCTGAAAGCTCCATGTTCTCTCTTGCCTCCAGATTTACCCGTATGCTATGCATCTCCCTGGAAACTTTGTCTAGAAAAATCCATCTTCTCATTGTCAAGCCTCCATCTAAAAGTCGTCTCCTCCAGTAAGCCCTCCACACCTACCCCTGTCAGGCTGGGTTAAACACCTCTGAGGCTTCCCCAACAATATGTGTTTACCCCTCTGTATAAGTCAGGCTACATCTGAGCTGCTATAACAGAGAGCCACAGTGGCTCAATGGGACAAAATTTAAATTCCAGCACAGAGGTGGAAGGTCCAAGTTTGCTGAGCTGGTTTAGTTCTGCAAGTTCATTCTAGAAACCCTGGTTCCTTCTGTCTAGTTGCTCTACTATCTTCATTCCACAGCTTCCAGTGAAGTCCAAAATGGCTGCTTTAGCTCCTTCATCACACCTACATTCCAGTCAGCAGGAAGAGAGAAAGTGTTATTCCTTTTGAGAGCATGGCCCAGAAGTGGTTTCACATCACTTCTACTCACATCCCATTGGCCAAAACTTGGTCATATGATCACACCTGACTGCAAAAGAGGCTAGGAAGTATAATCACTCTTTTGGCAGTGTGTGCCCTGATAGCACCCCCAAATTCTCTCATTATGAGGAAAAAGATGATGGAGGTTGGTGGACACTGGTAGTCCCTGCCACCCTCACCCTCAGCGCCGAGCACAGTGTTATCTGGTTCCTCATCCGTCAGCCCAGCCAGACTGTAAGCTCTTTGAGGACAGGGACCATGTATGGTCGTCACTGTTGCATCCCCAGCAACTAGCAGTGTGCCTGGCACGTGGCAAATGAGAATGAACAGCAGAGGCTAAAGTGCAAGCTGGAGAAACTGAGGCAGGCCCTAGTTCAGTTTCACACACGTTTCCTGGGTGCCTATTACACGTAAGATCCTGGGGCTCACAGCCTGGTTTAGGTGGCTGGGGGCAGTGAGGCTGGCCTGGCCCAGCAGTATCCCAACCAGTACTGGGTCTGCAGCTGCAAGACCCCCACCTGATGTGGGAGCTGAGGAACCCCAGGGACTGGTTCAGAAACAGGGCAGAGTCCCCAGCCCGAGGGAGGAGGCCCCATGAGTGCCCACAGGTGGAACAGGCCCTGAACCCTGATCCCACCTGGCCCTGGGCCCACTGTCCTTCCTGCCCTGCCCCAACTTTATCTGGACTTGGGCCCAGCCCTGAGCACCTGCCTTCCCTACTCTCCTGAGAGAGGGCTGGGGATGGGGCTCCCCTCCCCGTGGGCAGCCCAGGAGCCTCGCTGTGGGATAGGCCTGATAGGAGCACTGCAGATTTGAGTCCTAGAATCAAGGGGTGTCTTAAGAAGGAAGAGAGAAAACGCTCCCCTGACCCTCCACCATAAGTGCTGTGACCTGGGATCAAGAGAAGCAGGCTTAGCTCAGAGAACCCTGGGTTCGAGTCCCAGCTTGATGCTTTCCAGCTGTGTGGTTGCACCTCAGCTTCCCTATCTGTGAAATGCGCATCCGCAGCCCAGGTTGGCTTCTCAGGGTTGGTATAAGACTCAAGTGGGGAAAGGGATGTGAAGGCACTTTGAGGCGTTGGGTCCTGTAGAGAAAAGTTGGTTATTAGTGTTGTTAAGATCAGTGTTATTTATAGGGTACCAGCAGGCAGAGGCCTGGAGAAGTGGGCAAACTATAAGCCAGTGTACCATCTGCAGGGTACGGTGCAGAGTGAGACCTCCATGTTTGGTGAGTGGAGGAATCCTGTCTCTCCCCAGCTAAAACCTGTCCACTGACTTCTCACTGCACATTAGACTACAATAGAACTCCTGTCCTTGTTGGCCAAGGCTCCACGTGGTCCGCCCCCATCTCCTTACCTCCCTGACCTTGAGTCTCACCTCTGTCCCTCCCCTGATCACTCTGTCCTAGCCACTCTTGCTCCTTGCTGTTCCTCCGAGGTATCCAACTGGCTCCAGCTTCATCACCTTCGTACTTGCTGTTCCCTCTGCCTGGATCTCCCTTCTCTGCTGCTCCGGCTTCTCCTTCTGCTTCAGCCTCTCCTTCTGCTCTCCACTTAGATGTCACCTCCTTGTTCTCCCAAAGAGCAACCACCCACCCGGGTGTCTACCACATTGCGCCATCTGGTTGACTTCCCAGCACTGATCAGCGTCATCATAGGCACATTGTTCTTGTTCATTCATTCGTTTGCTCATTTCTTCTCTGTCTCCTCCAGTTGAGCACATGGACCGTTGTCTGTCTTGTTCTCCACTGTATCCAGAGCCTAACACAGGGCCTGGCACATAGGAGGTGCTCAGTAAGTATCTGTTGACTAAATGAGTACATACGAAGTGAGGAAGGGCAGTGGGACTAACTTTTATTGAGCACCTACTACATGCCAGCCACATTCACTATTGCCTTCAAGACTCATAACATCACTGCCAGGTCAGAATTATTATCCCCACTTCACAGTTGGGGAAACTGAGTTTCAGAGTAAAGAAATGAGTCTATTGAGGTCACTCCAATAGAAGGGGGCAGGTGATGGATCTGAAGCCAAGCCTCAGACTGGGGGAAATATTTACAACCTAAACACAAAAATCTTGACGGTATTAGTAGGTTCTTGGGTGTACACATCTATCAGAGCTCATCAACTGTACACTTTAAGTTGGAGGCTCTCAACTGGGGATCATTTTGCCCCCAGGAGACATTTGGAAATGTCCTGACACTTTTGTGGTTGTCATGACTGGGAAAATGTGCAGCTGGCATCTAGGGGTAGAGGCCAAGAGTGCTGCTAAACATCTTGCAATGCACAGGAAGGCCCCAAACAAAGAATTATCTGACCCAAAATGTCAATAGGACCGGAATTGAAAAACCTCACCTTAAATGGATGCAGTTTATGGTACATAAATTATACCTCAATAAAGTTGATTTAAAAAAAAAAAGATTTGGGGACTTCTCTTGCGGTCCAGTGGTTAAGACTGCGCTTCCACTGCAGGGTGCGCAGGTTCAATCTCTGGTCAGGGAACTAAGATCCCGCATGCTGCGCGGTGCGGCTAAAAAAAAAATTTTAATTACAAAATAAGAAAATAAAAAAAAAAAGATTTGTAGCCCAAATGGAAAAGGACTCATACCAATCAGAAAGGAAAAAACAAAACAAAACCAAATCAGTGAGAGACAATGCCAGATAATTTTAAAAGACAAATTAACACATCAGAAAATATAAATAGCCAATGCATAAATGATAAGGGGATTCACCTCAATACTAATCAAGGAAATGCAAATTGTAACATAAATAATAATTATTTCCCCATCACACGGGAAAAAAAATTTAAGTGATAATATCCTGTCTGGTGACCGTGAGCAAGGCAGTTCCTCTCGTACAGGGTGGGAGGGAATGTAAACTGGCAAAGCCCCAGTGTTGATTTGGGAACACTTCCTGACATTTTAAACGGACTTGCCCGTCTACCCGCAGTTCCAGTTCCACTTTGTAGAAAGGCACAGCGGGCGTGAAGAGTGCTTCATGAGGAGGTTCACTGAGGCATTGTTTCAAATAGTGAACATTTTTAGGGGAAGCTAAATATCCATGAACATGGGATGAGGTAAATAAACTGTGGTACATCCATCCCATGGAGTTCTATGCAGCAGGTTGAAATAATGGTAAGGCGAATCTCTAAATGCATAATTTTAGGTGGCAAAAAAAAAGCAAGCCGAGAAATCACATTTATAATCTGTTTCTATTCAGATCACACAAAACAAATCTGAGGCAGGTACCATCATTCAGCATCCATCACCCCTTTCTTCTCACTAATAAGACCCCAATTTTGAATGGGACAGCAATGGGCCAACGCAAAATTATCACATACCCGGCCCACCTTGCAGGCACACGGGTGCAGTAGGGTGGCCACGTGACCCAATTCTGGTCAGTGAGATGTAAATACAAATCTACCAGGTAGGGCTCTGAGAAAGCCACCGTGTTTTTGATCTAAGAGGGGGACTTGGCCCATGTCTTGCCCCTTCTCTGCCCTTCTCCTGGGCTGAGCATAGGATGCCAGGCAATGAAGCAGCCGTCTTGAGCCATGAGTTTGAAAGTCACGTACCAAAGTGGGATTCAAGGAAGCTGGTCATTGGTGACGTCCCTGAACGAGTCCACCTCTGGACTTCTTTTTACACAAGAAAAATGGAACCTCTAGCTGGCAAAGCCACTGGAGTCTGTGACTTGTTACTTGCAGCCAAACCCAATCCTAGAGATACTATTAAGTCACCGTAGGGAGTGTGTCGCTTGAGTCTTTTGCAACAGAACTATCTTTAAGTATTATTAAGTTAGAAGTTTTTAAAATTAAAATATAAATCAAATATTGCCCATCTGGCTAGAGTCTGCGGCCCCTTGATGTTCCTTTTCAAAATGTGTTTGCCGACTGGCTCAAGTTCTTCTGAAGTGGGAAAAAATGCCAAGGGGAAATGGAGGTGCACCAAGAGGCTTTCCCCTGACTGCCCGAGGGGGCGGCTGGGGTGTTGACTTCACGGAGAAAACTCCCTCCATTTTCCTGATAAGAGGACTCAGGCTGTGTCTCTGACCCCAGAAGGGAGGCTCAGGGGTCAGTCTGGGCTGTCCCCCCTTCACAACTGAACACCGTGGCCCTCTAGCTCAGACATGCAAGCCCCCAGGCAGTGGCCTGGCCAGCTCTCCCATTTGTTTGTCCTCCTCTTCCCAGAAGCAGGGTGCTCCCTTTATCTGGGGCCAAAGACCCCCCGGGGAAGGGATGGAATGTCATCTGTCATCACGAGGTTGATGAGTCACCTCCTGCTGGTTGGAGGCCACAGCCAACCTGACCTCTCCCTTTTGCCCACCCCCACCCCCAGCCTTCCCTTGCGGGTGGGGAAGAATGGGCGTATTGCCTTACAAGTCATGACGGTGACAGCCACCATCTCTGGAACCAGGCCCTGGGAGGTTAAGGACACAGCTTGGGACTCAGACCCCTGGGTTCAAATCCTAGCTCCAACATGTCCTAACCTGGTGGCCTGGGGAAGTCAGCGAACCCCTCCTGATCCCCATTCGTGCATTCAGTAAACATTTATTGAGCAAGCACTCTACACCAGATCCAGAGGTGCTGAGGATGCTGCAATGGACACCCCAGAAACAGTCCTGCCCTTGTGGGGCACAGTGGGTAGAGATATTCTAAATTAATAATGATAAGAATGTTAATAAAACTCCACCTGTCAGTTGGTGATGGGTGCCATGGAGAGAAGGGGACCAAGGTGTGCTGATGAAGGGGGCCTTGTTCATTTAAACGGGTGGCCAAGGAAGGCCCTGAATACATTCACATCTGAGCAAAGATCTGAAGGAGGCGAGAAAGGACCCGCATGCTTATCTCTGGGAAGAGAGTCCAAAGCAGAGGGGACAGCAAGTACAAAGGCCCTGGGGCTGCAGAGTGCTTGGTGTGTTCCAAGAGCAGGGAGCAGGCCAGTGTGGCTGGAGGGGAGTGGTCAGAGAGGCAAGGCAGGGGTCGACTGCGCAGGACATACAGGCCGCTGCCAGGACCTTGTCTTCTACTCTGGCTAACACGGGAGCCACGGCAGGGTGTTGAGCATAGGAGAGACGTGATCTGACTTCCATCGGGTAGAGAGAAATGGCGGAACGGGGGAGATAGTTTAGAGAACGCTGCAATAATCCAAGCAAGTGCTTGGTGACTCACGCCGGGATGGGGCTGTGGAAGCAGGGGGAAGTGATCAGATCCAGAGGGCTTCTGAAGGCTGATGGATGCGAAGTGGGGCAGCAGAGGTTGGAGAAAGAGAGGAGTTGGTGAGGACACTAAGGTTTTGGGCCTGAGTCCCTGGAAAGACAGAGGTGGCATTTTCTGAAGTGAAGAAGACTACAGGAGGGGCGGGGTCACGCAGGGAGGTGAAGAAGTTCAATTTCCTACCTGGAGGCTGAGTTCAGTCAGGCATGTGCAGTCGCAGCTGGATATTCCACCCTGAGTTCAGGTGAAACATTCTGGCAGGAGATGTATGTTTGGAGATTTTTAGCATGGAGATGGTATTTAGAGACTTGCTTTCTTCATCTGTAAAATGGGAATTGAACAGCATCTGCTTTGCAAGGTTGCTGTGAGCTTGGGTTAAGCATTGAGAGGCCCCAGGCAGGTAGCAAAGTGAAGGTAAATGTCTGTGCTAGTAATTCCACACCCGTCTCACTGAATCCTCCTGAGGTCACTATCCTTGTCATCATCTTTGATTTTATAGACAAGGAAATGGAAGCTCAGAGAAGTTAGGTGACTGATCCAGCAAACGGCATAGCCGGGATTCAAAGGCTGACTTTAGAGGCCTGCTCTTGACCTTGCCTCCTGTTGCCTGCATTCCCAGCACCAGGCCCTTGGATCCTAAACTGACCAGACTGGGTGGGGGGGTGGGGGGTGGTGGTTCCCAGTTGAGCAGGAAGATGACCATGAGTGGAAATGCCTCCAGGTAAGACGGGACCTGAGCCTGCCCGACTAGAGGCCCCAGGTGCGTAGAAGGAGGGCTGGCGAGATGGTGTAGACTTGTGGTTAAGAGAAGCACGTAGTACTAGGTCACCTGAGTCCAGATTCAGCTCCATTCCTCGCTAGCTGCGTGACCCTGGAGATAGGACGCATCCTCCTTGTGCCTGTTTCCCCACTTGTGAAAGAGGATAACAGAGATTGTTGGGAGGGCTGAATGGGTTGATTCATGCAAAGTATTTAGAGCAGGCCCAGGAATTCAGTAGGTGCCTCATAAATGCAGGCCGCTGTCGTCACTGTTGTGGCCCCAGCTCGGTCTCCATTAAGCGTGCGCTCCCAGCGCCGGGGCCTCCTGCCACGACCGGGTCTCCATCTGTCCCTTGCTCAGCGTCGCTCGCCTGCCTTGGCCACTGTGAGCTCTGTGTCTTTGGGTTTCTCGCCCTGAGCCTGCATTTCCTCCTGCCCCGAAGTGGGGACAGTGATGACGACCTGGGGTGGGATTAACAGATACGGTGCCTGCGAAGGACACTAGGTTATAACTGGGATTGGCTCAAAGTCTGTGCTCAGTGTGTGCAGACGTTCACAACAGCCAGAAACTCAGAGCCCATCCCCCGGAGGCTGGATAAACAAGCTCTGGAACATTCTCACAGTGGAACACTTCTCAGCCATAAAAAGAACCCGCTACTGATGCTTGCAAAAGCACAGTGGATCTTGCAGGTGTTACGTTGAATGTAAGAAGCCAGATGCAAAACAGCACATACTGTGTGATTTCCTCTATATGAAACTCTAGGTGAAACAACACTAACCTATGATGTGAAACAGGATGGCCTGTGATGACAAAGCAGAGATCAGTGGTTACCTGGGGCTGAAGTAGTGGAGGGTTGTTTGGAAAGGAGCATGAGGGAACTTGGTCGTAGAAATGTTTGTATCATGTTTTAGGTGGGTGATTCTTGAGTGCATCCGTCAGATCTCATCAAATGGAACCCATAAACATCTGTGTATTTTATTGTGTGTTCATTAATTCCCACTTATTTTAAAAGGTAGAAAAATTTTGTTGTCATTGTCATAAATGTATCATTGTTTCTCTGTTGTATGGCCACTAAGACCCTCCAAAGCCCCCATTTCCCTGCCCCTGGTGCTGTCAAAGTCCTCTGGCACATGAGGGGATGGCCTGGCACTGCAGAAAGAGCCCTTGGACCCAGGTACAAACCTGCCTCTTCCTTGCTGTCTGCCTCAGGCGGGTCATTTAAACCTCGGTTTCCCTATCTGTTAAATGGGGCTAATACTGGTGCCCTTCTCCTGAGATTGTTGCTGGGATTCAGAGAGATGTGAGGTGCAGAGGCCTGGGATAGTGGAGGCTCACGAAAACCAACAAACAAACAACACAGAGAAGCTGGGAGAGGGTGGGGTGGCTGAGGTCTGGAGCCAGACCACTGGGGGGGGGCAATTCCTGCTCTTTGGGCTAGTCCCCTAACTCCTCTGTGCCTCAGTTTCTTTATCTGTAAAACTAAGATGATGATAACACCTATCAATAGGGCTGTTGTTTGAGGGTTTAAAGAGATAATCCACAGTGAGTTAGGACAGTGCTTGGCACACAGTAAGTCCTCCGTGAATATCAGTCATTGTTGTCCTTATTTTCAGGGATGGGAGGAAAGGTGCTCGCAACCTCGGGGGCTAATTCAGAGAGCCCAGTACCCTGAATTGTGGCCCCAGCCAGGGTCACGGTGCCCTGCGGGTGGAGGAACGGGCAGCCCAGCCTCAGGGGACCTGGGTCACGGAGCCGCCAGGCAGGTCCTGGGCTCCTCGGGTCAGCCCCCCGCGGCTGGGACAGATCGCTTCCTTCCTCTGTTCTAGGTGCCATGCAGGCCCAGAAACCGCCTGATGTAAGCAGGCCGGCCTGCCCTCTGATGGGGAGGAAGTGGGCGGGTGCCCGGGGCACAGATGAGCCGGGCAGACGTGCCCCGAGGCAGCGCAGTCAGGCTGATGTGGGCATCACACACCCGCTGCTTACGGAGCTGGCCCTGGCCCTGTGTGCTCCCGCTGAGCGGCTTCGGGGTGGCCCAGGGTCAGAGTGGAGAGATCCAGGGTGGGCCGGGGTCAGGGCATGTGGTCTGTCCCTAGTCCTCTAAACACAGCCAAGGACCGGCTCTTGGGGGCCTTGGCCGGCGGGAAGGGTGGGAGGTGTGTGTCCCAGGAGGCGTGGCTGGGGGCGTCTGGGGGGATCCACTGTGTGCGAGTGTGTGTGGGTGACTGTGTAAGGGTGTGTGAGCGAGTGAACGCATGGCTTTAAGAAGGTGAATGAGTGTGTGTATGTGTGTGCACGCGTGTGTGACTGCGTGTGTGTGGGTGTGAGTGAGTAGTTACCTGTGTGCTGTGTGTGAGGGTGCCGGGTGGGGAGCTGCGTCTATTGCTGAGTGTGCAAACATGCTTGGGCATGTGAGCATGCGTCTGGGTGTGTGAATGACAAAATGAGTGTGTGTGTTTAATTGTATGCGTGTGTGTGTGTCCCCGGGTCTGGATCTCGAGGTCAGGGTGTGTCTGAGTTTGTGCGTGGGGGCGTGTGTATCCCTGACTCTGTTGCGTGTGTGTGTGTGTGTGCACGCGCGCGTGCGCGCGCTATTTCACTATTGTGAAAAGTTTTGCAAGGAACCACTTTTGCATACAGAGCTTGGTTCCCTTGCATGAGAATGTTCATGAATGGATGGGGTCAGTGGGTTGGTGCATTTAGAATCTTAAAGTAGCCAAGGAGTTCCCAGGGAGGAAGGAGGAGGTGTGGTCTTCAAACTGAGCACTGACCAATCAGAACAGCTGCCAGCTGCCAATACCCGGGCCAGCCGAACCAGCCTTGATGACGCCAACTTCTGATCCCAACAGCAGCATCCAAGAAAGGCTTGAGCTGGGGGCATTCTGAGGCAGCCCCCAAACCAAAGCAGCAAATGGTCAGCCTTTTTATCAGTCAATAATAGTAGCAAACATTTACTCATTCATTCAACCACCAATATTTCCTGAGCAACTACAGTGTTCCAGGCGCAGTTCCCGACACTGGAGATGTAGCCAAGAACAAGATGGACAAAAGTCCCTTTGCTGGTGGCACTAACATACTAGTGGGACCAAGCAAGCAATAAAAAAGTGAACAGCAGATGGAGAGGGTTAATTGGTGATAAGTGCTGTAGATAAAAATAAAATAGGAGAGGTAGATAGAGAACAACAGATGGGTTTGCTGCTTTGAAAAGGTTGGTCAGCTAAGACTTCAAAGGGAAGGTAACATTTGAGTGAAGACCTGAAGGAGGTGAGGGGTGAGTTATGGGGTTATCTGGGAGAGGAGCATTCCAGGCAGAGGGCACAGCAAGTGCAAAGGCCCTGGGGTGAGCGCATGCTTGGCTTATTCAAGAAAGAGAAAAGATGACGATGTGGATTTAATGTGTGTGTGTGTGTGTGTGTGTGTGTGTGTGTAACTGATTATAAAAGCAAAGAGTGCTCCTGGAAAGATCAAACAATGGAGAATGAATAAAGGGGAAACTGAAAATCGATAGTAACTGGAGTGGGGGGAGGGGGAGATGGAATAAGTGTCAGGGCGTCTGTTGCACAGTTCACTTGATAAAGTAATTTTCCATTTTGACAAGGCAGCATCAAAACAGTGCAACTGCATCTCAACCGCGGCAAAATGCCATGTTTATGGCTGTCACCCCAGCCCCAAGCCCAGCCAGGCACATAGTAGGTGCTTGCTGAAGGGAGTCTCTGCCTTCCATGTCCTCCCAGTTCCCTGCGGCCTGAGGGGGAGAGGAAAGATGGGTGTAAACCCCCCAATGTAGAAACTTAGCCCCCAGTCTCCGTGGGCTGCCTGCCCGGCCCCCAGTGGCCCCAGAATGACAGCGTCACCTCTCTCCGCTCCTGCTTTTATGAGCTGTGAAGGAGGCTTGTCCCACATTGCACAATTGCCCCTTAATCGCTCTTTCCTCTCAGTTATGAATTATGTCATGGATACGGTCGCTCACGTTATTAAACTTGCACAGAGGCCTTATCGTCTGGATGCCAGCCAGCAACCCGGCCTGACCTACTTTCCCACCGGCTTTCAAAATCTCCTCCCTCCTCCTCTTGCTGGACTTTTCCTAAGGAGCTTTCTCTGTGCCCAAAACTTGCCTCTAAAAATAAAAACTAGAACGAGGTGGGTGGGGCACAGCTGGCCTCACGAAGGCCTGAGGCTGACAGCAGCCCCCGTGATTGTGGCCAAGCTCCTCCCCACCTAGAACTTTCCTCAGGCAGCCTGTCCTTGGGACTCAGGCTTCCTATCAGGACAGGCTGTGACACAAGCCACAGTCAAGGGTGCCCTGGCCCTTGTTTCTCAGTCGTGGATGGGAGGACTGACTTTGGAGCCAGGTAAACCTGGGTTGAATCGTGACTCTGCCTCTAACCAGCTCATGCATGCATTCATTCATTCATTCGCCCCACGGTTATTTATTGAGTATGTTATAAACTGAATGCTGTCTGTGTGCTGGGTGCTGGGGATATAGCAGAGAATATACTAGATAGTATCAGAGAATGGGTCCCCTCCCTCATAGAGCTTATGACCTAGTGGGTAGAGATAGGCACAAAACAAATAATTGTACAATAAGAGCAATGAAAATGAGACAATGAGGTGGGCTAGATAGTGATGGGAACACCCTTAACTAAGATGGTCTGGGGGCGTCTCTCTGAGGAGGGGGTCATTTAGGCCAAGACCCAAATGATGAACAGAACCAAGTCTGGGAAGCAGTGCCAGATGAGGGTGAGGTAAGCGAGTGACCCAGGGTTCAAAATGTGAGTGGGGCTCAGTCTCAGGTTCGTTCAGGGGCAGGTTGGCCGATCAGGAGGTTGCCTCCTTAACGTTTTCACCCTGGGCATCTCGCTTGCCTCAACCTAGTCCTGGACCTACTGGGAAGGAAAAGACTCCAGGTAGGGGAGCAAGTGCAAAGGCCCCGAGGTTGGGAGTGAGCCGGTGTGATGGGGCAGAGAAAGCCGGGGAAGAGTGGGGTTGGGAGATGAAATTAGAAAGGTGGGTGGCGGGTAGATGACAGAGGTCCTGGAAGGCTGCGTGGTGAGGATTCAGTGAGAGACAGGCACATATTTTGAAGGTAGAGCCAAGGGTACTTGAAGGTAAGCTGATATTTGCAGGGGAGGTGGGGAGGAATCAGGACCGACTCCTGGGCTGGGTGGATGGTGGTTCCTTGACTGATCTAGAGGAGACTGGCAAGTGCTTCATCTCCCTGAATTTCTTTCCTTCATCTGAGATGTTGGGATAATAATACCAACCTCCCCAGACACTATATCACACTTAGCTGAGAGCCTGGCACATAGTGAACGCTCTTCTGACAGCTCAGCCGGGCTTAGTGACTTACCTGGAGTCACCCGGCAAGTTAATGACACAGCCTAAACCAGAACCCAGACCCTGCACTCCAGAACGTGTTGCAGCAGGCAGTGCTGGGCCTTGGTACACAGCTCTCCAGATACACAACCTCCCAGCCAAAGAGGCCTCAGCAGCCGAGGCCGAATTTTTCTTTTTTTTTCTTTCCCAATTGTGCTTATGCGTGGGGTTGTTTATCTAACTTGGCTGAAGCTAGAGGCCTGGGCCTGTAAACATATCCTTTTAATTACTCCACAAATGAGACATGCTCATAGAATAAAAGTTGAAAAATGCAAATAAGCAAAAAATAAATAAATAAAGCAAAAAAGCAGAAAGAGAGAGAGAGAGACAAAAACAGAGACAGAAACAAAGAGAGAGAGAACAAATCAAGCATCTAAATTAGCACATGTGTACCAAGATGCATACATAAAGAACTAAAGGCCTTCATTGCAGGATTCTTTGACACAGTAAAAGACTGGAAGCAACCTGAGTATCCAAGAATAGGAACTTTTTTTTGTTGTTTTTAGTATCCCATTTTCTTTATTTTTTTCTTTTCTTGTTTTTTAAAAATTAAAATATAGTTGATTTACAATATTATATTATTTCAGGTGTACAACATAGTGATTCAATACATTATACTCCATTTAAAGTTATTATAAAATATTTGCTATATTCCCTGGCTGTACAATATATCCGTGTATCTTATTTATTCTATACATAGTACCTTGTACCTCTTAGTCAAGAAAAAGGGCCTTTTTAGCCAAATAAATTAAATAGTATTTCAATATCATGTAGCCACTGAAGTGAATGAAGCAGACCTCTGAGTACTGATTTGGAAAAACTGCCAAGGTGTAACATTAACCAAGAAAAACAAGATGCAAAACAGTGATTATAGGATGCTACAATGTGTGTGTGTGTGTGTGTGTGTGTGCGCGCGCGTGCATGTGTGTGTGCATGTGTGTGTGTGTGTGTGTGTGTGTGTGTTTTGCGAGGTAAGACGGGGCAATATGTGTACAGATATATACTGCGAGACGCACAGACCATCTCTCTGGGAGACAAGACCCTGTATTTTCCAGGAAGGATGGCAAGTCAGAGACGGGAGGGAGGTGACTTTCTGTTCCTTTTGCACTGTTAGAGAGCTTTTGGTTTTGGTTTTGTTTTGCTGTGTGCGTGCCTATAGTCTGCGAAACATTTTAGCAAAGTTTGAAAGATCAGAGACTCCCCTCTTGGTCTCAGAGATTTTCCCAAAGGCCTTGGGATAATCTAGGCTGGTGTTTCCTAAAAGCCTCCCGCAAACCCAGGATTGCAGTGAGGTGCCAGTGGGCCATGGGGCTTGGGGAGGAGGCTGCAGGCCTCCTGACCCTCCTCTCTCTGAGCAGTTTCTCTTTTATCTTTTTTATAGGTTGGACAAGTTAAGAGTTCAATTATAAACGGTTTTGCCTACTTTGAAATGAAATGTTTGAAAAGCTTTGCTCTTGAGTAATCTCATTCTACTGATGAGAAGACACGGGCCCAGAAAGGAGAAAAAAAGATGATCCCAGGCCAGACCTAGCTCTGGTTGAGTGCCTTAGGTGGTAAATTTGCCTCATTGAACCTTAGTTTCCTCCTTCAAAAACAAACAAGCAAACAAACAACTCGACTAGTAAGAACTCTTCACAGATATCTAAAGTGGAAGTAAACCCTGAGTCCTTAGACGTTTTGGTCCTGGCAGAAGGATACACAGGAAATCAGAATGCCTCTCTCTCCCCATCTGATTTTCCAGAAGGAGTGAGAGTGACCCCTGCCCCCATATCACTCAAGTCCAAGATCAGGCATATCTCAGTTTACCAGAAGTCAACTCACTGCAAAATTCAGGGCTCACTAGGATGCATTCAGCTACAATGACAGAAAACGCATTGAAAGACAGAAATCACAGAAATCACAGAAAATGATTTCCTTAATCATTAAGGAAATGTATTTTCTATGTGTTTAGAAATCCAGAGGCAGTGGGGTGGATCTCTCAGTCATGCATTCAGCTGCAAGTAACACAAAACCTTACCATTGGCAAGTTTCTATTGTCTCCTGTTACTAAATCCAAGGGTAGGCATCTCTGGCTGATAGGATGACTCAGTGATGCCACTGGGGGCCCGGTTCTTTCCTGGTTTTTGCTTGGCCATCTTGAACATGTGGCTTTTGTCCTCACGGTTGGTCATGGTTGCAAGATGGCCATTCTGTCTCCAGCTCACATCCACATTATAGGCACGAAGAAGAGGATAGGGGCAAGCAGAATGCCCACTACATTTGTCTCTTTTCAAAAAGCTTTCCCAGGGGCCCCCCTTGGCAAATTTTGCTAAATTTTTATTGCTCATACCTGGATCACATGGCCACTGATAGCTGTCAGGGACTTTAGGAGACTGAGTGCTTTCAGCTGGCCTATTGCCATCCCAATAAAATCAGGGTTCTGTAAACAAGGATAAAAGGAAGAGTGGGTATTGGGCAGGCACCGAGGAGTATCTGCCACAAGTCGTTCAAGGGATGTTAATACAAAGACTCAAAGACATTATACAGGACAAGTGTTTTTTTCTCTTTTTCTACTCTACCATTGGCTTCTGTCCTGAGACTTGATTTATCTTCTCAGACTGGGAGGACGACCCCTTCCTTGAGTACATAGGCCAATACCCCCTCAAACAAAAGAGGGTCTCTCAGCCAACCAGAAGAGTTGACAATGGCTGTGGTTGAACAGTCAACAATGTCTGCCACATCTATATTAACCAGAATTTAAAAAATCCCATCCTCTTCTCTCCTCAACTCACCGCAATCTCACTTCCATTCTCACAGCATGTGTCAGTCATCTACAGCTGTGATAATTCTGCATAACAAACACCCCCAAACTTTTTATTCTCTTGAATATGGAGTTGTTGTAGGTCAGCTGACCTGGTGTGGGCTTGGCTGGATGGCTCTGCTGATCTTGGCTGGACCCATCCACCTGCCTGCTGTTCAACTGGAGGTCAGCTGAGCTAGGCAGGCCTGGCTGGTGTGACTCTGCTCTGCCTCACATGCCTCTCATCTTCTTCTGGGACCCATGGACTTTACCAGGTGTGTCTGGTTACAGTGATGGCAGAGGCATAAAACCCAGGTGGAAACATGCAAGGTCTCTTAAAGCCTAGTCTCCAACGGACACATTGTCACTTTCGTCTCATTCTGTTGGTGAAAGCAAGTCACTGAAGTGGCTGAACTCAAGTCACGGCGGAGGAAATATGCTCCACCCCTTTTGTGAGAGGAACCATGAGGTCACATGTCAACAGGTGTGGTTCCAGGGAACGGTGAAGAATTCGTTGTCTCTGATATCACCTCTATTTTCTGGTCATCCTACTTCATTGACTTCTCTTTTTCAGTCTCATCTATGGTTTTCTTGTCTCTCTCTTCTCTCCCTCCACATTCAAGACAGTAAAAGGTTTGGGGTGGTTTGTTATGTAGCATTATGGTAGCTGTAGATGACCAATACATGTAGTGAGAATGGTAATGACATTGTGGTGAGTTGAGGAGAGAAGAGGATGGATAAAAAATGTCCAGACAATAGAGGTGAGGTGGACCTTGTCAATTGCCCAGCCATAGCCATTGTCAACTCTTCTGCCTGGCTGAGAACTCACTTTTATTTGAGGGGGTATCAGTCCATGTGCTCAAGGAGGGGGACCCCTCCCCAGCCTGAAGAGCTAAGTCAGGTCTCAGGACAAAGCCCTGAGCAGAAGAGGGACACTGGGAGTCCCTAAGTGTTCCATCCTCACCTTTACTCCTTCTCTGCACATGGTCTCTGACTTAGGGCCATCCTTGGGTCTTCAGTTACCATCTTTGCACTGGTAATCCCCAAATTTGTAACTCCAGGCTTGGTCTCTCTCCTGAGTCCACCTGTTAACTGGACATTTTCACTGAGACATCTCACAAACCCTCAACTCTTTTTCCCACTCTGACCCTGGTACCCTTGGCCTCAACCATACCCCGAACTTCCTCCTTTATTTTCAGTTTCATGCATGCCCATCCGTGCAGTCACTCGATCCAGGAACCTGGATGTCAGCTAATCCTGTCTCCATGCTCCCCTTCTTGCTATAGCTGGTACTTACAATGACCATTTGCTGAGCACCACATTCCAAGCATGGGGCTAAGCATCGTACACATATCATCTGATTTAATCCCTGAGGCGAGGGAGGCACTGATATTAATTTGTCTGTATTCCACACAACACTATCCAGCAGCCTCCACGACGTGCGTGCCCCACAGTTAGAGCATGTGGCCTCTTTCAGAAGCTTCAGTGATCATTCCCAAACCAATTGATCATGGAAGTCCCCGCTTTAAAATCCTTTATGATTCTTATTACCCTGAACCCTCTGGTCTGAAGTAGTTGACCCCAAGATTCTTGCGTTTATTTACACAAAAGAAGAAATGATTGAGCTTACTCAATGTGTCAGGAAGTTTCTAGATACCAGAGAAACACAAAAGTCCCCGGAAACTTAGGTCCAAGTTTGACAGTAAACAAAAGAACAAGTATCTGACATGTCAGGTAGTGACAAGGAGCTAGGAAGAAAAATAAAGCCGGGTGAGGGACAGGTATTTTGGGAAAGAGACATCACTTTGGTGGGGGTCAGCGGCTCTGATAAGAATGTATTGTAGTGAAGGGAGTAAGGGAGCAGTAAGTGCAAAGGCCCTGAGGCCCAAAGGGGCATGGTGGAGGCCAGTGCAGTGAGTGGGAGAGATGAAGGAGTGAGGGTGGAGGAGGAGAGGGCAAGATTGGGCAGGCAGAACCTTGCAGGCCACAGTAAGGACTTGGCTTTGACCCTGAGTGAAGTGGGAGCCACAGGAGGGTTCTGAGCAGACGAGGGATGTGACCTGACTTGAGTTTTCACGGGATCCCATCGGCTGCATGTGGATAGTAGTCTGCATGGGGGTCAGGGCAGAAGCAGGAAGCAGGGTTTTTGCAGGCCTCATGACACTTAGGTCAGAGAGGGAATTCAGTTGTTTGAGTGACATTCTCAAAAAGCACAGGAAAACCAAACGGGATTTTCGGGTTAACTCAGAATCTACCAGAAGATGGAAGGGCCCAGCATGCTTTAGCCTCAGGCACCACTGGGCCACCAGCCTTTTCGGCAGCATCATGAGGAGATGCTGGTGCTGTGGTGCTGGTGATGTCTCTGGGTTTCCCCCACGCCTGTTGGCTGGCTGTTCTGGCAGCACTGGGGAAGGGTGAGTCTTAGCACACCCAGTGTGACCTGGGAGACAGTGACCAGTGACTGAGCTCCCACCAAAGATGCTGACGACTCTGAACCCAAGAACAAACCCTGACGCACCTAGTTCTGCAAGAACAAGCCGTGCCTCCTTGCATGCTGTATCCCCCCAGCACCAAGCTCCCTTATCTCGCCACACAATCCTTCAAAGAATAACACACGGCGTATTTGTGTCTGCGGTTTGGGTTCCCCAAACCTGTGACATCAGATAAGTGCGATGTTCACAAAAATGAATAACATCACAGAGAGGAGAAAAACAACCGAAAAGAAGCCCCTGGTTTCAGCCTTAACTTCCTCTCCAGGGAGGAAGGGGTGCTATCTGGTTGAGGTTTCACGGTGCAGAGGCTGGGGGGCCGGGGAATGATGTCCTGCCCTCTCCCCAGCTGGCTCCCATCTCAGCCTTGAAATCTCCCCTGCAATATGGAAATGATAATCTCCGCCTCTCAGGGCTGCTATTGCAAAGCGATTTTTAAAAAATACCAATAGTGGGGGACTTCCCTGGCAGTTCAGTGGTTGAGGCGCTGTGCTTCCATTGCAGGGGGCACGGGTTCGATCCCTGGTCAGGCAACTAAGATCCCGCATGCCGTGAGGCACAGCCAAAAAACAGAAAAAAAAAAATTTTTTTTTAAATACCAATAATGACTGATCTTTGGATCAATCATATGCCATAGGCCATTTTCTTGGGTAATCTTCACACCCACCTGTTTCACCCTCACATGGTGTAGCTACTAAGATCAACTCTGGTTCACAGATGGGGAAACTGAGACTTCGAGTAGGAAAAGAAGGTGGTTATAAAACAGTATGTGGCCACTTTTGGTTTTTGGAAAATGCAAACATGTACAACAGAAATTAAAAAAATTTTTTAAACCACATCAATATAAAAATAGAATTAGGCAAAAAAGTTTGGCAGGGCATACGCCCAAATGTCACAGTGGTTTTCCTGGGTGTCAGGATCACCAAGGAGGCACCATGGCTGTCTCTTTTCCATCACTCAGGTCTTAGCATATCGGCACCTCCGCTGTAAGCCTTTCCCCAAGCCCCTGGCTATGGGAGTCCTCCAGCCTCCCGTCACTTTCATCTCTTCATGCACTGATCATCACTGGAATGTACCTTGATTTTTCATCTGTTTCTGGGTTTATGGCCTTGTGTTTCCCACTAGAACAGAATATCCATGAAGCTGGAATCCCAGCCACAGCTCTCTGAGCAGTGCCCATTAGTGGCCCTCAACAGATATTCCTTGACCAACTGATTGTGTTTTCTTATTATTTTTTTAAATTTTTGTTAAAAAAACCCAACCGTGTGGATTACTTTTAATTGCTGTTTTAAGTGCTAGTCAAAAATGAGCTGGCTGGAGCCCCGGCAGGAAAGGGTCGCTTCTGCAGGCTTATCTGGCTGAGTGTGAAGGAAGTGGGTACCCTGCCTTTCCACAGGGTGAGTCAAGCGGTGAACATCCCAGAGCTTCTCAGCCCAGCCTGCCCCAAGGTCCCTGGCTCCGGAGATCTCTCTGCCTGGGACAGGGTTATCTTTGAATGACAGCGTGTTCAGCGCCCCTCAACCCCCCGGGGTGAGGCTGCCCGGAATCTCAGGGGGTAACAGGGGGCCCCAGGCCAGATGCAGCCCACGGGAGGTGTTACTTAGCCCATGCAGTTCCAACATCTTGGAATTTCCCCATCACTTAAAAATCAAGAGACTTTGGAAGAAAACTAAAATATCTTCCCAAAGGGCATGAAATAAGATGAGAATAAATAGGCAGGAAGACTTCACACCCTTCAAATGACAATTCTGCCAACATATATAAACTTAATGTAATTTCAAGTAGTGACCCACAGGATTTTTTTTAATTGGATAAAATCATCTTGGAGTTTATAAGAAAAAGTATGAAACAGAAGAATGGAAGAACGGTGGGAAGGACTATGACAAAGGTGGTATTTCAACTCACTGAGAAAATGGAATATTGAATCCAGGATGCCAGCATAGCACACTATCAATTTATTCTATTTATCACTAAAATAAAAATAGACTCTCATCTTCCACCATGTTAAAAAAAAATACAGAGATTTCACATAAAATGTCTAGAATTCTGGCTTGCCTGAAAACCCTGTCAATACTGGGCCTTATTTTCCCAAGGCAGCCATGGGCTGGTGCTGAGTTGAAACTCCGGGGCTTTCCAGTTCACCACAGTCTCCACCACTCCCTGCTGCCTCCCACCCGGCTGCCTTCAATCATCTGTGTGTCTTGCCTGGGCACTGAAGTCACTGGAGTTTGTAGCCCCTGAACTCAGGACTGGGCACAGCAGAGAGACTCAGGGAACATTTGAGGTTGGTTTTCTGCTGTTAGCCCCCTTTATACTCATGTCATTTTTCTTGGTGGAAATACAGGTTTGGAGGAGGGATGTGGCTTGAGACCCTCAACCGGGGAGTCAGAATCTTGAGTGACCTCTGAAGAGTGACTTTCCCTCTCGGTGCCTCAGTTTCCTCCTCTGCCAGGGGAATAATAAGAGCTGTCACTCATCATTTGCAGGAATCTATGCCATTGTTCCCATAAAGTGCTCGACCTAGGGCTCAGCGCAGAGTCACACCAGGGATAATGAGGTGGTGATAACAAACCCTCCCTCTCAAATTTAGGGTTTTTAGTTCTCAGGCTTCGAAGAAGGGGAACTAGGAAAAGAGAAAGAAAGGAAGGAGGAGCTGGGCAGAGCAGATTTGCTTTGATCTCCTTTAGCCGAAAAGGAGGAAAAAAAGTAAACAAATAGCCCTGGCCTCCTTTGATTCCACACTGTCCAAAGAGCTCCGGAGCTGATAAGAACCAGCCAAATTTGATTTGGGCAGCTCCACCCTTCTGACCATACTTTCCCTGGGCGTTTGGAATCTGGAACCCTAAAGCCTGTCCCTGCACCCTGCCACAGCATCCACTTTTCATTCCCTTCTTGCTTTTCCCAGCAACTGGAGACTCTAGGGAGAGAAAGATGGGAAGACTTCCCCACCGGGGAACCCCACACAAGAGATGAGAGAAGGGGCTGGGAAGGGAGCCTCAGAACACATTAGCCACCCAGCCCCTGATCCCAGGAAGGAGCCCTCCCGTTGGGACTAATGGAAAACGAAGCTCTCAGGCATTGAGAATGAACTGGGAGGAAGGAGGGTGAAGGTTTTGGTGAAGAGCAGGAAAGTCTTCCCACTCAGCGGTTGGTGGAGAGCAGCCACGTGGCACAGGGCTTCACGGTGTGGCTTTGAAGCCATCCCGTTCAGGGTTGTGTGACTTTGGGCAAGTGACTTCACCCCATCTAGCTTCGGTTTCCTCAACTGCCCTGGCACTGCCTTGTTAAGGGTTAAATTATTAAGGGTTAGATGAGGTCATGCCTATCAAGTACCTGGCACGTAGTAGGTCCAGTAATTGGACATTTATGGTAAAATGGCTTAGGGAGTCCCAGGGCAGCCTCAGGCAGAGAGACGGAAAAATGCTCAGACCTCGAGTCCAGAAAGATGAAAGAAGATCAGCTGTTTGAAATCTCTCAAGGCGCCAAGGGCCATGCAGTCAACAAGGTCAGGAACTGGGGCCTGTTTGAAGTTGGGAAGAGGTAATTCCGGACAGAGTTTAGCACAAAGGGAGGACATTTCCTCCATGTTACCTCCAAGGATGCCCTGGCTGATGGCTTTAAGCTTCCCTAGGGACTGATAAGTAGCTAAAAGTTAAGGTGGAGGGGCTAGAGAATAGTCTCTGGAGTCAGGGGTTCCTTCCCAAGACAGCCCCTTCCTAGCTATGTAACCTGTGTGTCCTGACCTCAGTTTCTCCACCTGTAAAATAGGGGCCATAATAACATCAGTCTCCAGATTTTGAGAATAGAATACATGATATTCAATTCGTGCTCAGTGAATAAGTGGAAGTCACAAGCCACAGCTATGTTAGGGATAAGTGGCAGAAGCAAAGGTCGGCAGAGGAAGAGGAACTGACCGCTCTCAAGTTCTTGGTCATTAAGCCCAGGCCCAGTCCCACGCCAGCAGCTCGACCATGGCCTTTGGAAGCAGGGGCTCGCCCTGCTTCGTGCAGTGCTGAGTCCCCAGGGCCAGAACAGAGCCTGATACATATCAGGGATTTGTTCAAGGAATGTGTGGAACTGGACACCCTGTGGAGTGGAGTCAACCTCCACAAGAGAAAAGGAAGGCACAGAGAGGCCAGGTAACTTGTCCAAGGCCACACAGCAGCCTGCCCACCTGGAGTCACAGCTGGGACTGGGATTGAACGGATCTGGCCTCATTGTGGCCTTGCTCTGCTTCTTGACCTCCTCGAAGCCCACTGTCCCCTTCTTGACCACTCCTTGTCCAGGCTTCCCCCCACCCCCGGCAGAGCGGGGGGAAGCTCTTCAGGCTCCTTCAGGCTCCTCCATGGACGGTTCAGCCCCCGCTGCCCTCAGCAAGGACTTGCTTTCCCCTGTCTCCCAGGCAGGCCGGCAGTCGGGAACTCACAGCCTGTGGGCCTCATCTGGCCTCAGAGGTGTTCTGTGTGACTTCACACACAGTGTAGGTGCATGCATGTGTGTGTGTGTAGGGGTTTTTTTCTCATAATTTTGAATCATTTGCCAACATTTAAAAACTGGAGATTTCACATAAAAACCAGGATTTCAAACTTCCTTTAGAAAATGGCCAGCTCGGGCCACCCAGGCCCACTTCTCCTCTGGTCAGCTGGTTTAGTGTTCTGGGCCCCTCTGGTCCCCGTGTCCAAGCCCCGCCCACCTCACTCATCTCTGGGCCTGCCCTCCCTCCCTGGGGCTTCCTCACATAAAGACCCCAAACTTGCCATGAGAGACCTGGGCTCCCCGCGCTCCCCGCCACCCCGCTGGGCATCCTCTCATTCTTGGTCCTGCAGCCTGGGGTGCTCGCAGGGGAAGCCAAAGAGGCTAGGTTGGGCCTGGATCCCGGGTCTGTGGCAAGTAGAATGATGGCTCCGCCAAAGATGCCCATGTCCTAATCCCCAGAACCTGTGATTATGTCACCTTGCATGACAAAAGGGACTTGGTGGATGTGATAAAGAATCTCAAGATGGGAAGGTGAACCTGGGTTATCCAGGAGGCTCAACGTAATTGCAAGGGTCCTTATAAGTGGGAGGCAGGGGGGTCGGAGTCAGAGAAGGGGAGGTTTTGATGGAAGCAGAGGTTGGGGTGAAGTGAGCCAGGAATGTGAGTGGCATCTAGAAGCTGGAAAAGGCAAGAACTGGAGCCTCAGAAGGAATGCAAGCCTGTGTTTGATTTTTAGCCTTGGGAGACCTATTTTGGACTTCCAACCTCCAGAACCGTAAGATAACAAATTTATGTTGTTTTAAGCCACTAAATTTGACATCATTTGTTATAGTAGCAACAGGAAACTTATAACCGAGTTTGAATCCTGGTTTGGCTACTTAATTGGCCATGTACCCTTGGGCAGGTGACTTACTATTGCTGAGTCGGGGTTTCCCCACCTGAAAAGGGGTAACAAGGGCGCTCCCTCTGGCGTGTTTGTGAGAGTTCGGTCAACCACGTGGTGAAGCACAGAGCACAGCCTGGCAGCTCCTGACGCCAGATCTTCTAGCATCACCCTCACATCTCTCTCAGTGTCATCAAAACCAGCTCAGAACAGGTTTAAAAATCTGCCCGCTGATACCCATCCCTTAGCGATAAAGTCCAAACTCCTTACTTATGGCCCAGCATAACCCACCTTGCCTAATGATAATAATACTGCTAGTACTTGTAAAGCATTTGGCATGTACCAGGCACGATTCTAAGCATTAACCATGTATTCAATTCATTTAATGCTCGCAACAACCCTATCATTTTCCCCATTTTTTAGGTGGGGAAATTGAGGCCAAGGGGATTAAATCACTTGCCCAGGGTCCCTTGGGAGGGTGGTAGCTACACCGGTGTTTGAACCCACACGGTTGGGCCCTGGGGCCGAGGCGCTGACCACTGGACAGGGCTGCCTCTGTATATGAACAGACCAGGGAGTAGCAGTAAAGGCCCCAGAGTGTGGCTCGAGACTCGGTGGTCTCGGTGTCCCCTCCACCCACCACCTGTCCCAGGTGCAATCCTGGACTCGGGGCTCTGAGGGTCACAGCCATACCCAAGGATGTGTTTGTTCCACAATTTCCAGCAGTGCCCACTCTGTGCTGGGTGCCGTGTCCCAGAGAAAATGCAGACCCCTCAGCTGCCCCCAAGATCCTGAGGACAGGTGAATATACAGCTGTCACAGCTCAGCAAGAGACAGCAGGAGCTGGGGGTGGGAGGAGGTCAGGGGAGGCTGCCCCCAAGGAGGGACCCAGAGAGTGTGACGCGGGCCCAGCGAAAAGACTGGGCAGAGTGCTCCAAGTGAGGGACAGCTCAGGAAGGGCCCTGCAAAGGGGAGCCCATGTGCTCAGGGAACTGTTCGTGGCCACATGTGGCCGAAGGGCTGCAGGGAGGGGCTTGACCACTCACTCTCCTTGTGACCTTGGGCAGCCCACTCCACCTCTCTGGGCCTCAGTGTCCTCATCTGTAAAACAGGAGTAATGATATAGTAGTACCCATCTCCTAGGGCCGTCCCTAGCATTCAGCCTGGCAAGCCTGCGTCGGGCAGGCTGCAGGAGCGTGAATCGGTGTTGCTGCTAGGATTATTAGGAGCATGAGTGGCCCAACCTACTCACTTCTTCCCCTTGCATTCAGCTCCTCAGATGTAGAAGCCCTAGGGCCTCAAATTCACATTCGTGGGGGTGACCCAGGAGGTGACAAGTGAGGAGTTGCTGCTCCCCAGGATATCACACCACGAGGCCGGTGTTCCGAGCATCCTGAACTCCCAGACTCGGAACTCCAGACCAGCGTCTACTGTCCCCATGGTTCACAGCTTCCGGCAGTCTCAGCCCCCCTGCCCGGCTTTGCCCCCTCCAGTTCCCTCCCGTCCTTTTGTGTGTAACATTTGTCTTTCTTCCCCTTGACTCACTTTAACTTTCTCCACATCTTGACCAATCCCGATTGAGAGTCACATTTGATCCTTGAGCTTCTCTTTTTTCAAAGGCACATTAAGACAGCATTGCTAAGTGTTTTTGAGCACTTGCTATGTGCCTGGCATTTCCATTCATTCATTCATTCATCCATTTATTCAACAAATAGCTGTGAGCACCTCCCATGGGCCTTGGAGTTCATCAGTAAACCATAAAGATTCCTGCCTGGTGGAGCTCACGTTGCAGGGGCGAGGGAGGGAGAGGAACAGGTAATAAATAAAACCTGCCAAGTCTACAACCCGTTCTGTGTATACACAAACTCACTGAAGCACAGCAACAACCCTATGAAATGTTTATCCCCATTTTCCAGGTGAGAAAACCAAGGCTCAGAGAGGGGAAGTCACTTGCCCAAAGTCACACAGCTAGGAAATGGCTAAGTCAGAATTTGAACCCACACCAGCCAGACTCCAGCAACCAAGTTCTTAACCTCCCCGGGAGACTGTCTACTAAGATAAAAGCCACTGGCGCTGTTCCACCAGCAGCGCATTTGGGAAGCATCACAGTGTCCCAAGTTGTGGGTGTTGGTGCTCAGGGGCTGCTAATTCCCATGAGTCCACAGGCAGGATGAGCTCTGCCCTCCCTTCCAGCAACCTCCAAATGGGGAAGGCCAAGTACACAGTCACTCTCTGGCCAGAGCCGGTGGGAACAGGACGTCCTGGACCTCTTGCCCTGGCCAGGCCCAGAGAGCTATTTTGGGGCACGTTTATTGATGGGACATGGGTGCCCAGCTGGACTCTTGATACAAGAGGAAGGCCGCAGCTGGCCTAGGATGGCTCTGCTCCTCCACGCCCTGCACTGCCGTGGGGCAGCCATCATCCGTGTCCTGTCCACACCCCAGGCCTGGGGTGCAGCCTGAGCTGGCTGGCTCCAGGAAAGGCAGGGGTCCCTACTGGAGTGGAGGGATACTGGGGGTCACCTGGATTATTGTTTACCAGAATTCTGGAGCCTGATTCGATTCACAGGAGGCAGAACCCAGAATGAATACAGAATGAATATAGAAATGGGTTATGAGGTCAGATGCAGGTTCAAATCCCAGCTGTGTCCCCTGAGACAACTTACCTTGGGAAAGCCAGGTCAACTCTCTGAGGCTTAGTTTCCCTGTCTGTAATACGGAGTCAATAATAATCCTCAATCACAGGGAGGGAATGAGGCTTAAATGAGGTAGTGTGAACTGCTCAAAGCCTGGCATACAGAAAGTGCTCAATAATTAATAACTTTGCAAATAATGATTGACAGCTGACATTGACTGGGAGTTTGGCATGAGCTAGGCACTGGGCTAAATTATTGATCTGTTTTATCTCATTTCATCCCCCAGCAATTCCAGGAGACTGGTGAGTGACACTATTACAGGTACCACTATTATCCCTTTGTACAGATAAGGAAACCAAGACTCAGAAAGATAAGACCTGCCTAAGATCACACTGCAAATATGTGGCAGAAAAACCTGCCTTTGAACCCAGACCCCCATTTCCCCCACGCCTATACCTGAGATTGGTTACAAAAGTTCCTGTAAACACCCAAGTCCCTGCCGTGCCATGTTCGCTTCAGTCATCCCTCAGTCCGGGGAAGTGACCTCCTGGCTCTTCCACCTGATGGGAATCCAGAAACCAAAGGTTCCAGAATATTCCTTTGACCTTCCTCCCTCCCCTCAGGGTTATTTTGTTTTCCTGGTTAGTCGGCAAAATATCTCCAAGAAACTGGCTGGTTGGCAAATATTCCAGGCTGACTTAGAGGGGCGTTTTGCTGTGTATGCTGAGGGCAGGGTGCTGGGGGGCCCAGTGGGGAGGGGAGGGCAGGGCAGGGGATCCTCCACCTGACCTGTGCAACCTCAGGCCAGAGTGGGTGCAGTGTTTCCTTCCTAAGGTGCTCTTTGTGGCCTGAACCTGCTTACACGCTTCACCCTGTGCCCTGAGGGTGCACTCCAGCCTCCTTCGGCTGAAAGAAGCAGCCCTTTGAGAGATCTGCCCTTCTGCCTTTCTAGCCTCTCTCCCACACCTGGGCCCCTCCCACACCATCCTCCGAAAAGGCTATGCTTTTCCTGCTTCCAGGCCTTTGCCCCTGCTGTGCCCTCCCCCTGGGATGCTGTTCCTCCATTCTCCACCTGCCAGATGCTTCTCCCTATCCTTCACAACTCCTTCACTGTGAGGCCTTCCCAGAAACCCCCCTCCCAACCCCCCAGCAGTATTGTCCCCCTGGCTGGGAGTTGCCACAGCAACAGAGAGACACTGCTTCCGGAACTACATTGTGCTCCAACTGGCAAGACTCTGATGTCCAACTGGCGAGTGGATACCTCCCCGTGGGCCTCACACAGACCCCTCAAATGTCACAAAACAGAACCTCAGAATCTCCCATTTCCCCTCCTAAAACCCCAGCCCTTCCCACTAGTCTTCTCTTCTCAGTAAACGGTGCCACCTCTCACCCAGATATTCAGGACAATACCTAGAAGCCATATTTGATACCCTGTTGCTTCACCCAGACACATCCCATCCATCAGAAGTGCTGTCACCTCAGCAGCCAAATACATCCTGAATCCATATTCTTGTGCTACCTTTGTAGCCACCACCATGGTGCCGGCGGCCACCATCCTCACCTGCTGGGACTGTGACAGTGGCCTCCTCCCTAGTCTCCTGGCTTCCCAGCTTTACTCCATCACAGTAGGAGGTGCCTTTGTAAAAGATAAATTAAGTCAGGTCACACCCCTGCTCAAAACCCTCTAAAACGCCCCTTCCTCTTAGAATAAAAATCCCTGTCGTCCCCATGGCCTATAAGACCTTGTATGATCTGACCTTTGCCCACCTCCCCAACCTCATCCCTACCCCATTTCCCTCCCTCACTCTGTTCCTGCCACACTTGCCTTCTCCCTGTTCCTGAACTAGAAAGCTTGTTCCTGTCCCTAGGCAGAAACTTGCTCTTCCCTTTGCCTGAAACAAAGATATGTCTGTTTCATTCTGTCACTCCATTCAGGTCTCTGCTCAAATATCATCTCCTCAGAGAAGACTTCCATGACCTGCCCATATAAAATACTCCCCTCCATCACCACCTGTCCCTCGACCTACTTTATTTTCCTTCATTGTAGTTGTTGCTATCTGACATATTACGTATTATCCGTATATTTGTTTTAATCTAGTTTGCTGCTAAATGTTTGACAGGCTCTCGGCAAGTGGGGAGCTCTGATGTTTACATTTGCCAATTTCTGGGGCATAAACACTCCCACGGTGGCTGATTTCAAGCTCCCAGCATGACTTCACTGAACGTGGAGTTGAGAAGAGGTATTCAGTGTCATGCCATCAGATACTATTTCCACCACAGAGTGTGGTGTATGATGCAATCTCATACAATAGATGTCAATAACCTCAAGAAATATGAAACAGTACATTAATTAGAAAGTGATGAGTTTGGAGTAGTTGTTACTTTTATTTGTATTCTAATTTATTTAATTGTAAGTTCAAATAATTTGAAAATGTTTGTGATGGCTGTGTAGAAACCAGCTTGCAGAATTCGCCAGCCAGCAGTGCAAGCCAGCTCCAGCACACCACTGAATGAATATAAGCAACATGAGGACAGGAATATTGTGCATCTTGTTTCCTGCTCTTTCCCTGGGGTCTAGAACAGTAGAAGGAGCCCATCGTAGGTGCTCAGCCCGTATGTGGTGAACATTTTATAACACATCTGTTTGCATCAGAAAGCACAAACTGTTTGCCTTGATCACCTTGACTCTGTGGGCTGAGTCCAGCCTACAAATGGGTTTCATTTGGCTCTTGGAATGTTTTTAACATTTTTTTTTTAATTCGTTGCCAAACCTTTAAAAGTCATGAGATTTTTGCATGAAACTCCACATAAACCTGGATTTGCAGCTTCCCTTGAAAATTCTGAAGCTCTGGGCACCCCGGGCCTGATTCCCACATGACAACAGAGGTCAGAGCTGAGGAGCGGCCGCCCCCTTCAGACTGGGCAGGAGCTTGCCAGTTCACCGCAGTCCCCACCCCTCACTGTCACCTCCCACCAGGCCCGCTTCATTCATTTACACAACCTGCTGGCCCTGTAGATAGTCGAGTTGTAATTTCTATCTTAGCCTCCATTCTAGCACTTGTCACAGTGTCCCCGCAAGACTGAGGCCACCTCGAGGACAGGCTCTGTGAGTTAGGCCCCCTGGGGCTTCCATTCCTGCTACAGGGCCTGGCACACAGTAGGCGCATAGGTCCTGGAATTTGGTTATATGTTTGTTGTCAAACGAATCCCAAACCCTCAGCTCCCCTAACTGGGGCACGCACTCAGTCCAAGCCCCGACCAGAATGTGACAAAGAGGTTGGCCCAGGCCAGGGTTTAAAAATACCCAGGGCTGGTCAGCTGCGAGCACTCGGAGGTGTTGAAATAAACGGGCAAAGTCTGGCCAGAGGCCAGCCCCCCAACTTTGCTCTGTGTAAATGTGGGCGAATAGGAGGGGCCGCCAATAGCTCCTCGGGGAGGTGGGGCAGTGGGGAGATGGGGATAATAGCCCCTTCTCCCAGCGCCCTGCTTGGGAAAGGTCAGCGCTAAGTTTATAAACAGCATTGGGTGACATGACATAATTTCGCATAAAGGGTTACCGGGCAGACCGTGAACACAGGGCGTCCTCCCCTGATGTTTCCACGCCGCGGTCTCCTGGCGTCAAGAGCCGGGATGTTGCTCTCCCTGTGGTCTTCCCGCGGCCTTCAGAGCTGCTGCCTAGCCTGCTGGAACCACGGTTAAAAATAACGCTCCCAGCACAGTCCCCTGGGGGACAGCCAGCCCGGGGGCTGGACAGGGGAGGACCGAGCTCTGATTGAGGGCCCACTGGGTGCCAGGTGCTTCCGAGACATTTGCTCGCTGAGCCTCACAATGGCCTTGGGAGTGAGGGATCGTCGTCCCATTCACAGATGGGGAAACTGAGGCCGGGGAGCGATACACTCACTGGTTCAAAGTCTCCTGCTCAGTTCGTGGCAGTGCTGGCATTCAGATCCATGAGGCTGAAGTGTCAAGAAGTCAGGAGCTCCGTGTGCCACAACTACTGAAGCCCGTGCGCCTAGAGCCTGTGCTCCGCAACAAGAGAAGCCACCACGATGAGAAGCCCACGCACTGTAACGAAGAGTAGCCCCTGCTCACCGCAACTAGAGAAAGCCCGCATGCAGCAACGAAGACCCAATGCAGCCAAAAATAAATAAATAAATTTATTTTAAAAAAAAAAAGAAGAAGTCAGGGGCTCAGTGTTTCGTTCTGCTGGGTCCCGAGTCCCTGGAACAGTGTCCGGACCTCAGCAGGCAAACCTGCTCCTCCTGCTGACATTTTGGGGGTAGGGGTGGACAGGGGGATACACATTAATAGGTAAATTAAATATATTGTATTTCAGATGTGTCTCCCTAGCAATAAGTTCTAAGAAGAAAAATAAACCAGGGAAGGGGGATGGAGCACCACAGAGAGGTACAGATCTAAACACGGGAGCAGGGCTGGAGGAGGCCTCACTGAGCAAATATTTGAGGACAGACTTGAAAGAGATGAGGGATTGGGCAATGGGGCTATGTGAAGGAAGAGCATTCCCGGCAGAGGAAACAGCAAGTGCAAAGGCCCTGAGGCTGGATTGTGCCTGGCATGTGTGAGGATGATGAGGAAGCCAGTGTGGCCTGGGCAGCGTGGGAGGCAGTGGTGGGGGGCAGACAGTGCAGAGCCTTGCACATTGTAGGAAGGACTCGGGCTTTTTCTCTGGGGTAGCTGGGAGCCACGGAGGGTCCTGAGCAGGTCAGCATCGTCTGACCTCGGTTCTGAAAGAATCCCCCTGACTATGTGTGGAGAAGGGACTGTCAGGGCCTGGGGGGAAGGGTGACAACCAGAGAGGAGTGACTGCAATGGTCCAGGCAAAAGATGATGGTGACCAGGCCCAGGGGCGGCCATCAGAGGTGGGGACGTGGGGGCAAGTCCATGGCCTCATATTCTAGGTCTGTTCTAAAGGTGGACAGGACACACTGCTGGGCCAGATGTGGCAGAAATCAAGAAATCAGGGATGACTCCAAGGTTTCAGGATGAGTGACCGGAAGGCTGGAGCTTCCCCGTTACGGAGACGCCCAAGCACTCTGCTGGGCTCCCAGGAGAGGACAGATGTGGAGCAGCCTTTCCCGTGGCCATGTGAGACCTGTGCAAAGCCCTTTCCTCAATACGGTCGCCTTGCTTTCTGAAATTCTCCCCAGTTCCGATCGAGATTCTTCCCCAGCTCCCCCATTCCATCCCTGGCCCTGAGTTTCTTGTAAATTGTGCAGAAACCCCCAGGTCCCCTCTCCCCATCGATCCGTGAAGAGCAGCAAACACTTCTATGAGCCCTCATCATGTGCCTGGCAGGATCCTAGCCTTTACATTTGTGAATTCATTTGATCATCACAACAATTCAAAGAGGTGGGGGCTATTATTACATCTACTTCATGGATGAGGAAACTAAGGCCCAGAGAGATTAAGTCACTTAAGTCTGGGATCACACAGCTAACAAGTGGCAGAGGCAGGATTTGAGCCCAGGCAGCTGACCCCAGGGCTCATGCTCTTAACTACTATACTGTCTCATGAGGCGCTCACCATTGACCATGAAGAGCCAAACTGGGCTTGAAGGACTGGGGTGCGGGGAGAGGGCTTCAGCCGCCCCTCCCACATAGCAGGGACAGTTGTCATTTTCTGAGCGTCTGCCCCATGCCTAGCACTGTACCCATGCTCCCTCTATTCTTCGCATCAACTGAAGCGGTGGATAGTATGATGATTGTGCCCATTCTACAGATGAGGAAACTGAGGCTCAGCATGGAGAGGAAGTGCCATGTCCAAAGTCACACAACCAAGGCATAAGAACTCGGGGTTCTGGGCCTCCAGACCCCATTCTATCCCCTCCTCCGCACTGCCTGTGCTTGTCACCTGCTTCTTGCCCTGGTAGTGAGGGGAGTATTTCGGGGTGTGGTGGCCATGTTGAATTTCCTTCCGGCTGGCTGGCAGAGGATGAGGAAGCAGGCTGAGGATGCGGAGAGGTAATTCAGGGACAGCGCAGCTCTTTGGGCTTGTGGCTTCTGTCTGATACAACTAACATTTCTGAGGCCAGCGCTGGGCCAGGCTCAGGGGATACCGAGGCAGGACCATGACGCTGAGCATGAGAGAGGTCAAGGTCCTATGCCTCTGATGGCATAGGAAATGGTGGGGTTGTCACAGGAGTTCAGATCAAGAGCAGCTCAGGGGAGCAGGTGCTTGTGAACCATTTGCCTTGGGCAGCCTGTTTACCTCTCCAGACCTCAGTTTCCAACTCTGTGAAATGGGTTGATAATGCCTGCACCAGAAAGCTGTTGTCAGGACTCATGTTGGGCACCAAGGGGCCTTGCTCCATCTCTAGCCAACTGCCACTGTGTTTTAGGACAGGAAGAGCACGGACCCAGAAGATCAGAGATATTCTGGGAGACACTGAACCTGCTGGACATATGGGAAAAAAAAAAAAAAGAAATGTTTTGGACACTTGCTTCACCTGTGAGGTGAATGCTTTCCATCTACTTTACACATACATAGAAGCTCTCCACCCCTTGGTGAGGTGAGTACTAAGATCATCTTCCCTGAACAGGTAAGAAAACTGACACCCAGTTATGTTATGAGACTGAACCAGGATCACAGAGCTGGGAAAGGATGAAGGAGGGATTCAAACATGACTCACTCTGCCCCCTTAGCTTTACCTTGTCCATCGCAAGGCTGAAATCATAACAGCTTAGATTTTTCTTGAGCACTTATTATGTGCCATGCACTATTCCAAGCACATGTATTAACCAATATTAATCTTGACCTCTGATGGATGAGACAGGTGCTGCTTTCTTCCCATTTTACACACGGAGAAAGAGCTTAAGTAATTTACACAAGGTCACAGAGCTAGTGATTTGTAAAGCCTGGATTCAAACTCAGGCAGTCTGGCTCCACAGTCCTTGGTCTAACACCGCAAGGCTCCACTTGAGAGGGTTAGCACGGTGCCTGGCACACAGTAAGTGCTTAATAAATTGTTAAACCTTTGAAAAGGATATAGCGATAAGCAGGGCTTTTCTATTCTAGACCACACTGAGGTCTTGCTTGAGAATTCACTGTTCCCTTATTTCCACCCCTCCCTGTTGGTCCCGCTCACCAGAGGAGAAACTGCCCGTGGGCCATTTTCCCTGTCTCTCCTTCCCTCTGGGAAAATTCTGTGCAGCATCCATGGGGTCATGGGGCTGCTGGCCACAGGGCTGGCTAGAACCCGAGTTTGGCCAGGTTATCAAGTTTCGTGGTCAGCCACCTTCGCCCCTGACCAGAGCAGTCTTTCCAAAACAGAACATTCAGTCACCGCCCGTCCCTGTGCTCAGCTGTCCTTGTGCCCCTGGCCTCACTTCCTGCCCACCCTTCGGGGTTTTTTCCCCAGTATCCTTGTCTCTTACTGACATCTCATGAAGATGACCAGAGCAGACAAGAGAGAGTCAGAGAAAGAGAAGCTGAGAGGCCTAGAGAGACAGTGAGAGAATCAGAGAGACTTGTCAGGTACTGACAGATAAAGACAGAGACAGATCATGAGAGAGACAAAGAGGAGGCACAGACAGAGATGAAGAGACAAAGACAGAGAGAGAGAGAGAAGGAGACAAAGAGAGACAGAGATGGAGAGACAGAGGGAGCCCCGCAGATACCCTCTGCCTTCCTGCATCCACAGCCTTAGGTCTCCTTCCAATGGATCTTGACCTTCTCCCAAGGCTACTGCATCTTCTCTCGCCACACCCCACCGCCTCCTAAGCCCAGCAGGTCACCGGAGACTCCCCACCTGCCCCTCCCCCACCCCATGCACAATCCCTACCTAACTCCGGCTCATGCCCTTCCTCCAGGAAGCCCTCCCAGCTCCCTCTACGTACCCCAGCTGCATTTACCTCACTATGCTGTTGCTGTCCATTTATTGGTGTGTCTCCTCCACCGGAATGTCAGCTTGCGGGCAGGAACTCGGTCTATCTTGCTCATCCCGCACCCCTGCACTCAGCACAGTGTCTGACACAGTAGGTGCTCAATGTATATTGGCCGGAAAAAGTACAAAACCAGCTGCTTTTGCTTCACCTTGGAGAAGCCTTCCCTGGTGGTGCTTATCACTATTTCATTGTGTGATTTTTTTGATTCAGGGTCTGTGTCCCCTCTGGCCACAGGAAGGCAGAGTCTGGGTTTGTTATGTTCACCTTTGTTTCTCCAGTGCCTGGAACAGTGCCTGGAACAGAGTAGGTGCTCAAATATTGGTGGAATGAATGAATATGCAAATGGTTTAATCACTAACTACCTGGAAGTTTTGAATCTTATGTTTTAGTCCATTTGAATCCAGTTCAACGTCTCCCTTTTACTGTTCAGATCAAACCCTGAGTCCTTCCTAAGGCCTGCGAGGCTCTGAGAGATCTGGCCCCAGCCACCATCTATCTCCAGCCTTGCTTCTGTCCTTCCCACTCTCCCCTCCCACTGGCACCCGTGTCACCGTTCCCCAGGGCACCATACATGGTAGACATTCTCAGACACCCCGTCCACACCCCACCATACGCCATGCCAGCAGAGTTGTTTTGCTTTTTCTGTGAACGAGACTGCTTAGAAAATGGAGCACATTTGTACAAACAACCTCAATGTCACCAATAGACCTTGGTCACTGTGGGACAGTCTCCAAGGTTCGGCCAGCCAGCTGCCCAGGGCCTTGTCCTGAGACAGGGTTTGAGTCCTAGCCTCAAAAGGGCTGCCTGGGTGGGAGGGGGTGCCCTGGGGGCCCCGTGGGGATCCTGGGGAGGGGGGGCTAACTGAGCAGACCCCCTCCCATCCTTCGGGCTCAGACCAAGCCCCACCTCCTCCAGAAATCTCCCTTGGCCACCTTCCTTGCCTCCATGGACCCCTGCTCTCACCCTAATTGCAGCTCATGTCTGCCGATCACTCTGCTGAAATTCTCTATTGGACTATTTCCTCCATTGGGCTGTGTTCCAAGTGGTTACGGCCAAGTCTTTTATATCTTGGTGTCCCCAGAGCCCAGGTCCGGCATGTGGGAGGCATCAGCGAACACGTGCTGAATGAACAAAATGACTATTGAATGAGCACTTCCTGCCTTGGTTCATATTTACTTCTGTCTCTATCACTAGGATGGGAGCCCAAGACCTCGTGTCCTTTATCTTTGTTCTCCAGGGTCTAACACTGCTTGACACCTAAGAGGCAGCATGGAACATATGTGGAAAAAATGAATGAACGAGCCCTTCCTATACCATCCATCATATCTGTCGCTCCCATTGAACAGGTACCAAGTCTTAGTTGTCTCTGAGTCTAGCACAGGGCTTGGCACCAAGGAGATACTTGGTATGTATATGTTGGATAGATGGATGGTTGGATGGATGGGTGGATGATGTTTGAATTCATGGGTCAATGGAGAAGTGAACGGAAGGTTGGACAGAGTGAATAGGACAGGTGGATAGAAGTGTGGGTGGATGGATTGGTGGGTGAAAGGATGGATGGATGGATAATGCTTGAATTTATGGATCAGTGGAGGAACAAACGGAAGGTTGGATAAAGTGAATAGGCCAGGTGGATGGAAGTGTGTGTGGGTGGACTGACGGCAGATCGGTAAATGGATAGATGGAAGGCCGTACAGTTAAGTACTACAGTCCAGGCTAAGAATGTGGGAAATATTGCTTTTCACCCCCCACATCGCAAAGCCATCATTTTAGAAGAACTAAATGAGGTCAAAGAATGAGTCAGCTAGAGTTTTCATGGGAGGGACATTTAGGAGGAAAATGTGTGAGAAGGAATGGCCTCTGAGCCTCTGTAATTCTCAAGCAAAACCCTGTAAGTTGGCTGTGCTTTCTTGCAGTGTTGACGTGGTATTTATTGAGGGCTTACCATATGTAGCGCCCTGGGTTTCATCTGGAAGTAGCAAGAAGTTTTCGACGCGGACCCTGACCCCAGGGTGCTCAGAGTGTGGGCAGAGAGTCAGACACACGGTGCTACATCTTCGATGGGTCTTCTTCTTGCAAGGGGGGTGTTATCCAAAGAGCAAAGGGTTTGGAGATAAACAGTGGGTTTGCATCCCGATTCCTTTTCTGTGTGACCTCAAGCAAGCTGCTTGACCTCTCCGAACCCAGATTTGCTCATCCTGCTTTGTAGGGCTGTTGTGAGCCCGTGCTTATGAAAGTGCAGAGCCCAGGCCTGGATTACAGTATGTGATTGAAAAACACTGAGGTGGGCCTCAGTGTGGGACACTTTCCCCTGCCTTCCTTTCAATGCAATGCAACACTCCCGCAGTGAGGGCCATAAACCAGTGAAGAGCTCAGTTGAGGGATCCAGTATTCCTGGATTCAAATTCTGCCTTCCTCACACTCCCCCACTGCTTGGTTTCGGACAAGACCCTTGCCCTCTCTGAACCTCAATTCCCACAGCTACCTGCAAGACCTCCTTGCTGTTTCCCGAGCACAGGTGTCATGCCCGCACCCAAGCTGCAAGAGAGGCTATGAAAGTGAGTTTTCTCGTGTCTGCCTTGGGGAGGCGTGGGCTCCCACCACACAGATCTGCCCTGAGACACAGTGCAGGGTAGAGAGGGGGTCTGAAAGGACAAGCAGAAGACGTCAGCTTCTCAGTCCATCTTAAAGGGGAGCTCCATCCCATGCTGTTTACATATGACTTTACATATTTATTCATTTATTATCTAGTCTATTCTCCCAACACTGATATTGTCAGTTCTGTGAGGGGAGGCTTTTTATCTTGATCACTTCTGTGTCCTCAGGGACAAAAGTTCAGCCAGGCACACAGTTTGTGTTAAATAAATGTGTTGAATAAATGGATGGATAGAAGATTGGATGGATGGATGGATGGATGATTGGGTAGATGATTGGAGGGATGATGGATGAATGGATAGATAACTAGCCAGGCACAACAGAATTAATTAAAGAGCTTAAACACACACACACACACACACACACACACACACACACGTGCCTAAGCCATGCTCCAAAAATAAAAACTAACACTTAACATGTGCTTACTGTGTACCAAGCCCCATGCTCAGCCTGTGACATAGAACATGTCACTGTATCCTCATGGCCACCCTCTGAGGGAGTAACTAACACTACCCTTTTATCAGAGGACAATCCTGAGGCTCAGAGAGGTAAAGTCACTGACCCCAGGTCACATAGCCAGAAAGCGGAGGAGCCAAGATTCAAGTTAAGATGTGTTTGATTCCACAACCAAGCTTGACCTGACCGGGCCAGCAGGGGCACGTGGGGATCTGGGGTTTTTTAATCCCCAGGTGATTCTGATGTACAGTCAGGCCAAGGACCCCTAGGCCAGAGCAGCAAGGTCTAGGAAGAGCGTGCCGGCTCTGGGGCCAGCTGATCTGGCTCCTGTTCTGCCTCTCAGCTTGTTTCCTCATCTCTGATGTGGAGCTGATGGCAGCGCCTACCTCGGGGGGTTTCAGGTGGATGGAACGAGCTAAGCAGAGCGCCCACGGGGTAGGAAGCACTGGGGAGATACCGTGCAGGTGGTGCTGTATCAGCAGTCACAGCTGCGTCATCACTGCCCTGGGGGCCGGGGGCCCTCCTGCTCCTTCTCCCAGCTCCCCTGGGTGCAGACACATTCCAACCTCCTAGTCTAGAGCCTGAGATAAGATGAAGAAGACCTCTCAGGGGCATTCAGGAGGCTACAGTATATGAAAGTGCAGAGCAGGGCTGCTGTAGCGACTCTATGCCCAGAGACACATCCTGCAGAAACACACGTGTCCACAGGCATGTGACCCCGCTGACCGCTACTGTGCAGTTCATGACAGCAAAAGCCAAGAAACAAGCTCGATGATGGTAACAGCTGATGCGTGTTGAGAGCAGGGTTTCTCATTCAGAACCATTGACATTTGGGGCTGGGTATTCTTTGCAGAGGGAGCCTGTCCTGTGCATTGTAGAACGATAGCAGCATCCTTGGCCTCTACCCACTAGATACCAGTAGCTTCTTCCCTCCCCCAGTTGTAAAGGTCTCCAGACATTGCCAGATGTCCCCCGGGGGGACACACTCACTGCTGAGAACCTCTGTGGAGAGCTTGCTCCGTGCAGATCCCTGCTGCTTGTGCTTTGCGGGAGCCGCTTCCTCTTAGCCCTCATCACATCCAGAGGCGGATGCTGTTCTTCCTTCCCCTGCACAGATGCAGAAACGGGGAGGTTGGTGGTTTGTCCAAGGTCACAGAGCTGGCATTTCAGCACAGCTGTGACTTGAACCTGTGATAAGTCCCAGGTCCCTCTTCTTCTAGTTGCTTTTTGTGGGTTGCTTGGATTTCTCTCCATTCATAATCATGTTGTCTGTGACTAGAGATCATTTCATTTCTTCTTTCCCCATCTGGCTGCCTTGGCACATTCGAAGAAAGAGCTTGTGTGGCATGAATTATAGCTCAAGTAGACTCTATAATCTGCACAGGGATTCTTTCTTTCGGGAAATTAAGTTTGCTCAATTATCAACATTTGGAAAATACAGAATAAAAAGAAGAAAGGACATTTCTTATACCCACAAAGGCTAACTTTCTAGCAGTTTTGTCCATCCAGTAGCTTTCTCTGTTTTGAAATTTTGTTACACAGTTGTAATCACACTGGACACACAATTTCAAATCTTGCTTTTCCCAAACTGTACAATGTTTCTTTCATGTTATTACAAAATCCTCTTAGACATTATTTTAATTGTTGCTGTTGTGGCAGACCCCCCTCCTTCTCTCCAATTCTCTGACCTCTCCCTCTTCTTTAGTAATAGAAATCCTAAATTTTAGCTGGGCATGTGACCACCCAGAAAAAAACTACATTCCCCAGCCTCTCTTGCAGCTAGGTGTGTCCATGTGACAAGCTCTGGCCAATGGGATATAACTTCCGAGTAGTGCCCTTAGCGAGAGGTTGCCTGCTCTTTTTTCCCATCTTCCTTGCTGGCTCGAATGCAGATACGAGGCCAGAACTGAGTGGTTATCTTGGGTCATGGTGGAACCACAGGAGAAGAGGAACGCATATCCCTGATGAATGTATAAAGCCACCCTGCTAGCCCTGGACTAACACCTCCACGCTTCTTTTATGTAAGAGAGAAACAAGTTTCTCTTTCATGTAAGCCCCTGTTATTTTGGGTTTTTCAGCCACTCAAAGAGGTACCTAATCCTGAGTATTACACTAATATTTTGCCAGAGGGGTCGTCTCTAACCTTCTTTTAGGAATCCTCACCTAATTAACTGAACCATTCCCTGGTCGTTGGGCGTTCAGGTAGTTTCTGACTCCTCACCACTCTAAGTAATTAGATTGTGAACATCTTTGTGCATTTTCACTATTTGTGCTTATTTCCTCAGTATAGAATTCCAGAAGAGGGATTTGATGGGGGTCAAAGAACATGAATATTCTTAATACCTGTAATACCTGTCATCCCAGGTGGGCCATGGGTTAGGATTGGGGGCTATACAGCCAGGAACGAGGTCCAGGTCTTATGGGAGGGCTGTCCCAGTGAGCCTGCTTGCTCTCCTGGGACCCCTCCCACTGCATCCCCCAGAGCCACGTCCATTCTCCTCCGCAACTCTTGTCCTGCCCTTCTCTTCTACTTACATCTCTCTAGCAGGCATGTCTGGCTGGTGGAGTCCAAGTCCCATGCCTGCACCAAGCTGCCAGGGAGGCTGGGCTGGGAATGTGAGTTTTCTGGCATCTATGTTGGGGAGTGGTGGCTACTTGGGTAGGAGCTTCCCTGAAGGAAGGAGGAAGTTGTGGGGCAGCCAGAAAGTAGGGCAGAGCTTAGCTCCACAAGCAAAGCCCCAGCTGGGCCTGTGGGAGGGATGCAGAAAGGTTTCTGGCATCACTTTTTCATTTCTTCTCCACTTATGATGACGGAACCTCAGGCAGAAAAAAAGAGGACAAGGATATCGTTCCTGTTTGTGTCAGCCTTGCAGTTCACCCAGCTCTGCAAGGGCTGAGTTAGAGCTGGGAATCCACGTGTGTCAGAACCCAAGCCCAGTTCTCACTCCACCACCCGAGGCCAGTGAGTCAACCTGGATGTCGTTATCCAGGTGGAGGTGCGTCTCCCTGACCACTGACCACATCCCTTAAGAGGAGGGCCCGTTTGCCTTACCCACTGTAGTACTCCCAGCACCCAGACAGGCCCTGGCACACAGCAGGTGCTCAATAGATAAATCTGGAATGAATGAATGAATGAAAACGGCAGTCAGTTCTCAGCCTTGGAAGGAAGCTTGGAATCCTGGAATTAACATTTATTGATTCAACCAATATTGAATGCCTACAATGCTCCAGGCCCTGTTTTAGGTGCTGGGGATACTGTAGGAAAGATAACAAACCATGCTCCTGCCCTCATAGTCAGGGGGATAGACAGTAAATAAGAAAACCCCCCAATATTAACATAACATAACATAATATGATATAATATGATACCAGGTAAATGTTTTAGGAAGAAATGTAAAACTGGACAAGTGACTTAGAGATGCTAATTTAGAAAAATGGTTGAGGAAGTCCTGTCTGGGAAGGGGCCATTTGAGCAGAGACCTGAAGTAGGTAAGCCAAGTAAATATCCAAGAGAAGCATATTCCAGGCAGAGGAAATAGCCAGTGCAAAGGCCCTGAGGTAGGAATGAGCTTGGTGTGTGCTATTTGCAACGAGGCAGCCAGGGAGGCAAGGGTTATACCAAGTTTCCCAGCTTCAGCAACTCTCCAGAACATTTAACTGGCACTGTTTCATGAAACAGTGGGATGGGGGTGGGATGAGTTCTTCACTCTTAAGCTTCTCTGGAAAAACTTGATGTCAAGGACAGACAGTAAATCTTGACTTGTCCCAAAAAACAATGGGCCCGTGAAACCCACTGAAGTGTCAGGCTGAAAGTAAACGGCCAGAGGGCTGGGGCACGGGTAGCTCATATGGAATTTGTCAACAGATCTGTGTTTGAAAAAGAATTTCCCAGTTAGGGGCAGAAGCTTCTGGCCAGAATCAAAAAGATGTTTATTGTGGTACCTCCATGCAGACATGAAAAATGGAGATTTGCTGCCTAGCTAGAGATGTGGAAAGATGTACCCAATATGTTAAGTGAAAAAAAATAGGTCACAGGATAGTATACTATAATGTATAATCCCTTTAGGGAATTCACCCATTCATTCATTCATTTGGAAAATATTCAATACAGGCCTACTGTGTGTTGGCACCCTGCTGGCTGTGGGGGACAGAGACGTGACCCTCCTTGCCTCCTGGAACTTTCTGCACAGTGGAGAAGGCAGATAATGATCAGATTATCTGATCATCAAATACAAATGCATTGTCACGAGCTTTGATCAGCGCTAAGAAGAAAAGCTACCTGGGACTGCAAGAATGTTACAGACATCAGGTGATGGAAAGAGCCTGGGAGGATGTACTCCAAAATTTTAAAGGTGGAGTAAGATTTCAGGTGATTCCACTTTTCTTATCTTCCCCTTTCTTTTGATTGTCTGTGTGTTCTAATTTTTTTTTTTAACAATGTCATACTTTATAATTAAGTGAATCGAAAAACACAAACAAAACCAAAATGAAGAGAGGGATTGGAAGTCATGTGCCCAAAGATGATTTAACCCCAGGAAAGGAAGGAAGGACATGTGAGAATCTGCTAACTGTGTTAGCTTCCAGGAAGGGGAGCCAGAGGCTGGGGTGGGAGAGAGCCTCGCAGCTCACTGGATGCCCTTTAAACCGTTTGAGTTTGCGTGTATGAAAAAAAACAATAGTAATAAAATGGGCAAAGATCTTTTTAAAGAAAACTTCAAATCAGGTTTTATTTTCATGAAAAACAAAAAAGTAGGCACGAGTAGGATCTCAGGACAAATATGTTAACTGAGCCAAATTTCCACGAAAATCTTTGAGTGTTTCTCTCTGGGGGACCTTCTTGTTTTCTTCTCTGTACTTTTCTGTATCTCCTATGTTTAAAATTAGAAGAATAAAAAAGACAGGAAAAAAGACTACTGTGCTTTGGAAGCATTGTTTTGCTTACTCCTCACAATGAGCCTCTAATGTGTGTATGTTTATTATCCCCATTTGACAGATGAGGAAACTGAGGCTCAGCTGGGGAAGCCACTGGCCAGAGGCCATACTGCTGGATTTAACCCAGGTTTGTCTAACCCCAAAGTCTGTTTTAAACCAGGATGCTCAGGTGCCCTTCAAGATGTCCTTCAAGGAAATCGCATTGCTTTGGACATCAGAGGGGGAGAAAACCAAACAAACCAAACAAGAAATATGACATTTTTTAAACCACTTATTCAGGCTCTGATGGGGCCTGAGACCAACTGGGCTTGGGCAGGTTTTCTCGGCAGGGGCACTGTTTGTATTTTGGGTGGGGTGTTCCTTCATCGTGCCTGGCCATCCCCCCCCGCCACCCCATGCATGTCCCTACCCTCTAAACACCAGCTGTATCCCCAGTCAGGTGTCACCTAGACCCCCGCACCTCTCCGAGGCTTCCCCTGTTGAGGACTGCTGGGTGCGACCCTGTGGTGACGCTGAGTTCCCACAGTGGGCCAGGCACCTCTCCGACACTGCAAGCCCCCTGTCAGAGTTGATCCTCCCTGCAGACCTGAGAGGCAGGTGCCTCAGTGGCCTTGTTTTACAGAGATGAGGCTCAGAGAGGCTGGGTGACTTGCCCAAGGTCACACAGTCAGGATTCGTCAGCCCCGGGTCTTGTCCCCACGCTGTACCATCTCCCTTTGGGGACCAGGCAGGGCCAGGAGCTGTCTCTTATGGCCCTGGGGTCGGGATGAAGGGGCGAGAGAGGCGAGTGATGTGCAGCCCCAGGTTCACAGGCCAAACGGCCACCGAGCGCCGCCGTCCACTCTGCAGCCAGGTGAGGCCAGGCGGGGAGAACTGAAGCCCAGCTGCAGGGCTGGGAGGGCGATAGGGACCGGGAAAACACGCACGCCCTCCGCCTGCCCGGCAGCGGCCGGTGGCTGCCCGCCAGGCCCCCGCCTGACGTCAGGGTCTGACCAGGGACATAATGTGCTGGCGTCGGGACAAGGGCTGGCTGCAGGGAGACGGGGCCTGGAGGCGGGGCGGTCAGAGGGAGAGAGGCGAGGGGGAGAGAACAGGAAAGAGAGACAAACAGACAGAGAGACAGAGAGTTCGAGAGGCAGAGACTTCAGAGAGGTGAAGAAGAGAAATACAGAACCAGAAAGAGGGAAACCCAAGGGAGGGAGGGAGAGAGAGAGACCCAAAGCGCGAAAAGGGGAAATTGAGGTGGAAAATGAGAGACACGGAGATACAGGAAAACACCAATAGAAAGTTGTTCAGAGAAAGCCAGGGCCCCGGGGCGGGGGTGGGGTTGGGTGGAGAGGCCGACAGACAGACAGACAGACAGAAGAGGACAGAGGAAGAGGTGCAGAGGCGATGGCCCGGGGCATGGGGTTAAGTGCAAGCTGGGGAGACCCCAGACGTGGGCTGGGCTGTGGCTCTGCCCCCGTGGGCGGGTGACTCAGCGCCCCAGGCCTCTGATTTCCTACCTGAGCAATGGGACCCGTAGTCACAGGCCTTGCTCATCTGGGGAGGGGGCAGAGCGCCCTCTTCATGATAGGGGTGGTGGGAGTACAGGAAGTACTCTGGCAGAGTTCTGCAGATCATAAGTGCTCAATAAATAGGAGGTGTCAATAAGAGAGGGGTGGGTAGGGAAGGACAGAGAGAAACGGGATGCACAGAGCGAAGACGGAGGTGAGAGCTGACCCTGTGAAAAACAGCCCTCATTCCACAGCGCCCCTTTTCCTGCTGCTGCCGAGTGCCCCCCTTCCCACCCACTGCATGACTCGGACACAAGGCCACTGGCAGAGACCTTGGCCCGGCCTTGCCTGTCTCGAGGCCCAACCCCCTGTTTATGGGCTCAAGAAGGCCATGATCCCAGGGCCATAGCGTCACCAAAGCCAAACAAGGCCAGGCCCCGCTCACCGCTGGCCTTCCAGCCTTGTCACCCCTTATCCAGCTTAATTATTAAATGGCCCAGCAGGGCTGAGGGTCTGAGCCAGCTGCCCTCCCGGGTGTGGGCAGTTGTGACTATGTGTCCCTCATTAATGCAGGGGCACACACTCTAGAGACCCCAGGTTGTGCTCGCAAAGTGCCCTTTCTCTCACTCACTCCCACTTTTCCCAGGAGCCTCCGTCATCCTCATCTTCATCCTCAGAGTTCCCAC